>NC_041382.1:527743839-527775869 GCF_002162155.2 Triticum dicoccoides
CGTGCCGACATGAGGGGGGGGCTTCTACATACTTCGCACTTTGCTAGGTGAACCTCGGTTGGGGGGCATGCATTCATAGCTTAGGATTCCCTTCGTGCCGACACGAGGGGGCATGCGTTCATAGCTTAGGATTCCCTTAGTGCCGACACAAGGGGGGCATGCATTCATAGCTTAGGATTCCCGCATCATTTTTCGCCAACTTTATGAACATTAGACAAGTCGGATGACGCAACAGACACAGATCACCCAAACTAACCGTGTGCCACGCTGGTGCCCCTATCACGCACACATCCGCACTGTACATTGGGCTCCACGAGGGCACGAGGCTTCCCCTCTAAAAAATATCTACCCGCCTACAGCTTTTTCTATTTGATAACACACGGTTATTGTGTTCCGACCGTGTGTGAAGTTTCTTGTTCCCAATCCCGCCTGCATACCTGTCGTGGTTTTGTCACGGCAGATGTCCTCATGAAAGGACTTAGTCGTGGAGCCATCGCAACGGGTTAGCTTGAAGGGGTTAAAGCAGACACAGGGACGCAAGAGAGTTTTATACTAGTTCGGCCCCTTCGATGAAGGTAAAAGCCTACGTCTAGTTGTGATGGAATTGATGGGGTTTCGATGACTAGGGAGCAAACAAGCTTCGCCTAAGTCTTGAGTTGTTGTCTGTTGTCCTGAACCGCCGCCGAGTCGTCCCCTTATATACACGGCTGACGCCCGTCGGTTCACAGAGTCCCAATACCGGCTCATAGATGTGTCCGGTTTGGTCTCTACTTATTCCTAACTTACAATACAAGTTACATACCAACGCCGGTTTACGGCTACAGGCCTTGAACCGACTATGGGCCTTGAGCCCTCATCTACCTTCTTGGGCTTTAACATAGTTAACTAATGACGAAGTTAACCCTGCCCAGATAGGCCGGTTTACGCCCAGTAGTGATATCCCCAACATTAGGCCCCAGATTGATTTGAACGGGTTCATGTCAATCCTTAGCAAAATCTTCATCTTCAACATCTTCTTGTAGTTTGTTGAACCGCCATGATGTCATCTTCTCCGGTCGTTGTAAACCGGCGTGATGTCACCTATTATAAAGAAACTTATCCATGATATCCTTTTTGTTTAATAGGTCTACGACAATCGAGGCGACAGCTTCGTTTCCACCCATGGTCCCTTGATTTTCGCGCCTGACACATGTCCCTTGCCTTATAAATAGGATCGAAGGGTCATTTCTTTTTCCCCTTTGTGCCCTTCTGCTTCATCTTCCCTGCGTCGTCTAGCTTCGGAGCTCCGCCGCCGTCGACGACCTCTGCTCCAACCTTGGCCGCTGCATCACCCTGATTGTGCCAGAGCATCATGGCGACCTTTTGCTTCTTCCTCGGCTCCGGTGAGTTCTTCACCTTTTCCTCCGTAGATCCGTTCTAGGGTTTCCAAGTTCTTCAGTGTTCATCATCTGCTTCGTACTCATATGATAGATCTTAGATGAACCTGTGAACCTTTGCTCTGTGTAGCGGTAGTTTTTAGCATCCGCCTTCACTTACATGCCTCAAGACCATAGATCTATCTGTATCTCTGCCCATTGATTCGGTACTGTTCTTTTTTGAACCTTGAATATTTTCCTTCTTTTCTGAACTTGCTTCAGATCCGTCGCTGTAGAGAAATCTTGTGAAATCTGTTTCTGTACACTTACCCATCCGCAATCTCAACTGTTTCAATGCTTAGATCCAGCGGTTTAACTTGGTGTAGAAAAATTAACAAACCGGTATATACCATTAGTCCCCTTGTTGAACCGCCAGATGATGTTGCTTCATAAGACTCCGGTTTAGATAGAGTTGTCTTCAGTTTAACATTGTACATACCAATGTACTTTAATCAACGCATTCTTGAACCGGAATCACCTATCTTGTAGATTTCATCATGGCCAAGCAAGTATATGAGTGCAACTGGGTTCCTTCTCGCGTCACAGAGACTCAACTAAACAATTTAGTCCTGATCGGCGCTTTAGGCAGCAAAAACACCATCCATTGGAGGGTCCCTGGCAAAGAATGCCCTCCCACACCTCAAGAAGGAGAGGTTGTCGTTTTTGTAGATCCCTTAGCCCGGGGCTTTAAGACGCCCGGTTCTAAATTTTACCGAGATGTTTTGGTCGATTTTCAACTCCGCCCACAAGACACTGGCCCCAACTCTGTTACAAACATGTGTCACCTCCAAGTGCTTTGTGAGGTGTTCTTTCAAGAGGAGCCCACAGTTGAGTTGTTCAGAGACTGCTTCCATCTAAACCGCCGTACTGAGTTTACCGACGGTTCCAATATGGAATTGGGTGGTGTGGCGATCCAGAAAAGGAAAGAGGTCACATACCCTCACGCCAAACTGCACAGCCATCCCAAAGAGTGGAATCAAACATGGTTCTATTGCAAAGACACCTCCCCTGCTGGTGAAAATCCTTTGTCTGGCTTTCGTCCGGAGCGGTTTAGCAATACACACCCCTTTCCGCAAAGGTTGACTGCCAAGGAGAGAAGCAAATACGCCCCTCAATTGTCCAAGCTCAGAGCCTTCATGGCCAACGGTTTAACAGGGGTTGATCTCGCTTGCTGTTGGATATCATGGAGCATACTGCCCCTTAGTCAGCGCTCTAGTTTGATGTGCGAGTATACTGGCAGTGTTGATGACCCACTGCGACATGCTAACATCCAGCTCACCGACGAAGTAATCACAGAGGCTGTGAATAAAATGCTGAATGAACCGGAATACGTCTGTGCTCGAACCGGCCTGCTTCCCTTCTGTGCCACCAACAAACCGCCAGCTGTAAGAGCTTGATTTTTCTTTCTACTGAACCTATTATTGATATATCTGGTCATTGTTTAATATCAATGTCTGTTTAAACAGGGCGATGATCCGTTTTGGAACAAGAAACTTTCACATGAGAAGCCAGAAAAAACAGACAAACCGGAACGACCAACCCGGCCAAAAACTAAAGTCGTGAAACGGCCTGCTCATAAGAAGAAAACCACTGCATCTTCTGATCCGGCCCCTGATGATGATGTGGGTAATCCGGACGTTGAGGTAGAGCTTGACTCACTTGGCTTATTTTTCATGCGCCTTATTGATGATGATATTTGTCAGGATGATGCCGAAGCCAGCCATGCTGATGCCGCAGAGGTAATTACTCTCTCTTCCGATTCAGACCCTTTGCCCTCACTAAAAATCCTTCATGCAAACCGGAAGGTTAAATTTTCTCATCCTCTTGCTTACTTGGATCCCAAATTTCTTGTGAAGACCCAACAACATGAAGCTCGCCGCACAACCCGGCACAGTGGCCAGGTAGTTACCTCCGCCGGTTTACCGAACAGTCCAGTTTGGAAACACCATTCAGAGGTCTCCAATTTGCTTGTCAGTGCTTGTCCTAAAGCAGGCTGTTTTCGTCAACCTCTTGATCCATCTGACTCGGATTATCAGGTTACTTCCCACTCATCCTCTAGCGAGTCATCGGCTACTCAGCTGCCACCGCTCAAAAGGGTGCTTGGGTAAGCTATACTTGTCATAATATTTCTGGTACATCACCTTGTAATATATGCTGTATTTGACTTTGTTATTCCTTTCAGGGCCAAGCCTAGGCCGAGCAAGAAGGCTCGCCTGGATAAAGCGGCCGAGGAGGACATCGTCCCTGAACCGGGTAAAACACCAGATCTTGAAGCGGCTATTCATGAAGATATACCCAATGATCCACCACAGCAGGATGATGATTTTATTGCTAAAGAAAGGCCTATTGATGCCTCAGGCCCTGTTAACCAGCCCACAAGCCCCATCCGGTTTGGGAGATCCACCAGTCCATCCCAGCCTGCTGACAAACCGACTGCGCCAGTGCAAACCGGTGATGCTAAGGATGATGAAGTTGTAATTACTGGTATTGGCCGTATAGAGCCCAGCAATCCTGTTGCTTTATCCAAGCATACCGCCAAAGAAGAATTTGTCGCCATGGGCAAAGGCAAGTGGAATGTTGACTTGGGGACCTATGCTGCTCTGAATGCCCAAGATCTTCATTCTAGCTATCTGAACCGGCTGTATACCAGCCGTGATTATGAAGCTGGTCTGGTGAATATGATGAAAGAGAAATTTGAGGTAACTTCCCTGTGCTTTTCCCTGCTTGGACATTTCAATCTTGTTAATTCTCCTAGCCCCCAAGGGCCGGTTTAGAAACTTCATTCAAACCGGGACTTGCTAATATAAATCTCCATACTTCGGAATTTGCTGATGTAGCCCCCAAGGGCCGGTTCAACTTAGCGTAGTTAAACCGGGACTTTAAGTAATTGTCATCTTTATTTGAGCAAATAGACATTAGCCCCAAAGTGCCAAGTTGAATACTTGTATTGATCTTGGGACTTTAGAATCTATTGAAAGATTTAAGATCAAATATACATTAGCCCCCAAGGGCCAAGTGCATAACTTGTTATGTGGTTGGTACTTCAATTGTTGTTCTGCATGCGGAATCATATATCTGTCTGTATGCAGGCTGAACTGAAGACAAAAGAAAGCCAAGTCGCCGATCTCCAAGAAAATCTGAAATCCCAACAAGCTGAAACCTCCAAAGCAGAAGAGGAATTAACCAGTGCTTTAAGCGCCATGGAACAGCTTAAGGAGGGCTTCAAGAAGAAGCGGGCGGATTGGGCCACTGAAAAATCCGCTTTAACCAAACGAGCAGAAGATGCTGAGACTGCACTTAAACTGGTGGTAGACGAACTGACCAGCATAAAGAGGCAAGTGCATGCCATGACCGCTGCTATCTTTGGTAAGCTGGCTTGATTCCTGGATTGACTCGGCCGTCTTATAGAGCTGCCGGTTTGTTAACCCTTTGCAATATTTCAGGGACACGCATTGGTCACTTGGGGTCAGATGTGCGGAAGAAATTGAAAGCCGCCTACACATTGACCAAACAACTGTACACTGGTGCCCAGCGGATCATCTCTGCTGCATCCCACAACAATCCGACGCCCACTTTGATTCAGGACACTCTGAAGAGACTGTCGATGCTTCCTGCCCGGGTTGAAGAGCTAAAGAAATCTGCTGCTCGAACCAGTGCGATTAATGCCTTAATCCGGGCAAAAGCTTGGGTGCCGGATTTTGATCCTGTTGAAGCGGCTCAGGGCTATCCCAGCTTGAAGGAAGACGGGTGAGAGTTTAGTGAAGCGGATCTGCGAGTAATAACCGGGAGGTGCGTCCGCTAGCTTGTCAATTGGTTGAAGAAGCAGACTTGTCTCATTATCAAGCCTAATATGACAACCAAAACAAGCGAGTAGTTGCACCAATTCCTGAAGCGGAAAATCTTATCCCTCCAATCCGTAAGCATACTTACGCTCCTGATATTGAACCGTCGTTGCTGATCCATGATGAAGATGTCTTTCAAGCATTAATGGGAATCGACTGGACAACTGTTGATTTCCAGCCGCTAGGTAGAGAAGTTGAAGTTGAAGCGGCGCGGGATGACCCACAACCATCAGGCCAGGTTGGTGACCAAGCTTGAACCGGAAGCCGGTTCAAACTGCTTCTCCTTTGTGAAAAAACAATGATCTTATTTTGGGCACCATGTTGCCTTGTAATAGGCTAGCCGATACTATTGATTTTGATATGCCTTCGTGCATAATTACTACAACTTGTTCTTCCTTTGGGTGAAGTTGGGCATGAAGTTGGCTTGGCCAATCTTGAAGCGGAGGTTTATAAACCCACACTGTTGGAGTATATAGCAGCTCCTGTATATATATGATGCCGGTTTACCATGTAAACCATGCCGGGTTATAATAAAACACTATGTTACTCCGTAATAAGATGTTAAAAAATCAAACCGGGCAAATAGTCTCCGGATTAAAAATGGACCGTGTTCCGTCAATTGACAGCTTGAACCGGTTTAAAACTTTGTCGGTTTAAAAAACCCAACAAAAAGAAAGAAATATCTATCAAAGAAAATTGTGAAGCAAAGGCAATGATAAAACTGTTTGCAAAAAGAGGCTTATTTGAGCCGATCAGATGGCATTACCATGGTCGGACACGACCAAGCTCCCGATAGGTGTAGCTATGGTTCAAGTCAGCCAGGTCCCCAAATGAAACCGTGGCATTTATGCCGATCAAGAGGTGTGGCAATGGTTCGGGTTCGACCAAGCCCCCAAGTGATTCTGTGGCCTTAGGCCGATCAAGAGGCGTGACTGGTTCAGACTTGACCATGTCCCCAAGTGATCTGGTGGCTTTCGCCTATCAAAAGGTGTTGCATTGGTTCGGATACTACCAAGCCCCCAAGTGATATTACATGATGCTTTGAAAAGCTAACTCAAGGGGTAAACTGGGGCCGCTTTAGAACAACTCCGTGTAACCACACATGATGTAAAAGAACAGATACCCCGCTTTAGCTGAGGTTCCGGTTTATTATATTAATCATAATATATACATCATCGTAATATGTACATAAGTAGAGCCAATGGCTCAGGTATAGTAAGGCCGAAGATGAGCTATGTTCCATGGCCTGTTGGTCTCCTCCTCTGATGTACGTGAGTCTTTATGCTCTCGAATATCGATCAGATAGTATGACCCGTTGTGCAGATTCTTGCTGACCACGAAAGGTCCCTCCCAAGGTGGGGATAGCTTAGGCATATCAGTCTGATCTTGGATGAGCCGAAGCACCAAATCTCCTTCCTGAAAGGTTCTTGTTCTGACTCGGCGACTGTGATAACGATGAAGATCCTGTTGGTAAATCGCCGAGCGGGCGGCTGCTATGTCATGTTCTTCATCCAACAGGTCCAAAGCGTCTTGCCGTGCTGTCTTGTTGTCCGCTTCAATATAAGCCGCCACACGAGGTGAGTCATGACGGATATCACTTGGGAGAACCGCCTCCGCTCCGTAGACCATGAAGAACGGCGTGTATCCTGTTGATCTGTTGGGTGTAGTATTGATGCTCCATAACACAGATGGTAACTCTTCTACCCAACAACCCGGTGTTCTCTGCAAAGGAACCATAAGCCGGGGCTTGATGCCTCTCAAGATCTCTTGATTAGCCCTTTCTGCTTAACCATTGGACTGTGGGTGTGCCACTGATGAAACGTCAAGCCGGATGTGCTCCCATTCGCAGAACTCCTTCATGGCACCCTTGGACAAATTGGTACCATTATCTGTGATGATACTGTGTGGAAAGACAAACCGGAAAATCACTTTTTTGATGAACTGAACCGCCGTGGCCGCATCACACTTGCTAACAGGTTCTGCCTCCACCCACTTTGTAAACTTGTCAACCGCCACCAGGAGGTGGGTCTTCTTATCTTTGGACCTTTTGAAAGGCCCAACCATATCCAGCCCCCAAGTCGCAAACGGCTAAGTAATTGGAATCATTCTCAATTCTTGAGCCGGCACATGAGCACATCTTGAAAACTTTTGGCAACCATCACATCGTCTGACCAGATCCTCTGCATCAGCATGAACAGTTAACCAATAGAAGCCATGGCGAAACGCTTTAGCCACCAAAGATTTTGAACTGGTGTGGTGACCACAATCTCCTTCATGGATCTCACGCAAAATTTCACAGCCTTCTTCAGGAGACACACAGGGTTGAAACGCCCCTGATACACTGCAATGATGCAACTCGCCATTGACAATAGTCATGGACTTGGACCGCCGGATTATTTGTCGGGCCAGAGTCTCATCCTCTGGTAACTCGCCCCGGTTCATGTACGCCAGGTAAGGAAGCGTCCAATCCGAAATGAGATGAAGAGCTGCCACCAATTGAACCTCCGGATCAGGAATAGCCAAATCCGCTTCACCAGGGAGCTTGACCGACGGGTTGTGCAGCACATCCAGAAAAACATTGGGCGGGACCGGTTTGCGCTGAGAGATCAGCCGGCATAAAGCGTCCGCCGCTTCATTCTTCCGTCGGTCCACGTGGTCCACCTGATAGCCTTTAAAGTGACCTGCAACAATATCCACCTCACGATGATATGCTGCCATGAGTGGGTCCTTGGAATCCCAAGTGCCAGACACTTCTTGAGCCACGAGGTCCAAGTCACCGAAGCACTTAACTCGACTTAGATTCATCTCCTTAGCCATCCGGAGACCATGGAGCAAGGCTTCATACTCAGCTGCATTGTTAGTACAAGGGAACATTAAACGGAGAACGTAACAAAACTTATCACCTCGTGGGGAAGTTAATACGACTCCAGCCCCCGAGCCTTCCAATTGCCTGGATCCGTCAAAATGGATGGTCCAATATGTGTGATCCGGCTTTTCTTCAGGTGCTTGCAGTTCCGTCTAATCATTGATGAAATCAACAAGTGCTTGAGACTTAACCGCCGTCCGAGGCACATACTTCAACCCGTGCGGCCCAAGCTCTATAGCCCACTTGGCAATCCGGCCAGTCGCTTCCCGGTTCTGGATGATATCCCCCAAGGGAGCAGAACTGACCACCATAATGGGGTGCCCTTGGAAGTATTGCTTAAGCTTCCGGCTTGCCACAAAAATTCCATATACCAGCTTCTGCCAATGCGAATACCTTTGCTTGGACTCAATGAGTACCTCGCTGATATAATAAACTGGACGTTGAACCGGATGCTCCTTGCCTGCCTCTTTTCGCTCCACCACAATAGCCACACTGACCGCACGAGCATTAGGAGCAACATATAACAGTAACGGCTCCTTGTTAGTGGGAGCGGCGAGCACAGGCGGATTGGCCAATTGCCGCTTTAAGTCCTCAAATGCTTCATCAGCAGTAGAACTCCAGACGAATTGATCCGTCTTCTTCAACATCTGATACAAAGGGATTGCCTTCTCACCAAGGCGGCTGATAAACCAGCTTAATGCGGCAATCCGGCCTGCCAGGCGTTGAACATCATTGATACACTTCGGCTTAGCCAGGGAGGTGATGGCTGTGATCTTCTCTGGATTAGCCTCGATTCCCCTGTTGGACACTAGAAAACCCAATAACTTGCCAGCCGGTACACCAAAGACACACTTGGCCGGATTAAGCATCATCTTGTACGTCCTCAGGTTATCAAAGGTTTCCTTCAAGTCGTCAATCAGAGTCTCCTTCTCCCTTGACTTAACCACGATATCATCCACGTAAGCATGTACATTACGGCCAATCTACTTGTGAAGACAATTTTGTACACACCATTGATAACTGGCCTGGGCACTCTTGAACCCAAAGGGCATAGACACATAGCAGAAGGCTCCAAAGGGAGTTATGAATGCCGTCTTCTCCTGGTCCTTAACCACCATTTTGATCTGATGATAGCCAGAATATGCATCCAAAAAACTCAAACGCTCACAACCCGTCGTAGCATCAATAATTTGATCAATACGGGGGTGGGCAAAAGGATCTGCTGGACAAGCCTTATTAAGATCTGTGTAATCCACACACATGCGCCAGGTGCCGTTTTTCTTAAGGACCAGCACCGGATTGGCAAGCCACTCAGGGTGAAAAACTTCAACAATAAAGCCAGCTGCTAAGAGCCTGGCTACTTCTTCTCCAATCGCCTTGCGTCTTTCTTCGTTAAACCGACGAAGGAACCGTTTCACCGGTTTGTATTTAGGATCCACATTAAGGGTGTGCTCAGTGAGTTGCCTCGGTACACCTGGCATGTCAGAGGGCTTCCATGCAAAAATGTCCCGATTCTCACGGATGAACTCGATGAGCGCACTTTCCTATTTCGGATCCAAGTTGGCACTGATGCTGAACTGCTTGGACGAATCACCAGGTACGAAGTTAACAAGCTTAGTTTCTGCTACCGATTTGAACTTCAGGGCCGGATCATGCTCCGTAGTTGGATTCTTTAATGGAGTCATGTCCGTCGGATCAACATTGTCCTTATAATACTTCAGCTCCTCGGTGGCACAAACCGACTCTGCGTAGGCTGCATCTCCTTCCTCGCACTCCAAAGCGATTTTACGGCTTCCATGAACCGTTATTGTCCCCTTGTGGCCCGACATCTTGAGCTGCAAATACACATAACAGGGCCGTGCCATAAACTTGGCGTAGGCTGGTCGCCCAAACAGGGCATGATATGGACTTTGGATTTTCACCACTTCAAACGTCAATGTTTCCGACCTGGAATCATGATCATCTCCAAAGGCCATTCTAGAGCCATCTTACCAACAGGATATGTTGACTTGCCAGGTACCACACCGTGGAACACCGTATTGGATGGTTTGAGATTTTTATCTGTTAGTTCCATACGACGGAAGGTCTCATAGTACAAGATATTAATGCTGCTCCCTCCATCCATGAGCACTTTGGTGAACTTGTAACCTCCCACCTGAGGCACCACCACCAGAGCCAACTAACTCGGATTATCAACCTGGGGAGGGTGATCCTCTCTGCTCCATATGATTGGCTATTTAGACCAGCGTAGATAACGGGGCACGGCCGGTTCAACAGAGTTGACTGCCCGCCTCTGAACCTTCCGGTCTCGCTTGTCCAAGCTAGTGGTGAAGACATGGTACTGCCCACTATTCAACTGCTTTGGGTTGCTCTGGTAACCTGACTGTTGCTGCTGCTGGTTGTAACCACCCTGGTTGTTCTGATTATTTTGATTGTTATGTCCGCTCGGATTACCATTAAATCCTGAACCGGAATTTCCTCCGCCGTAACCCGGCCCGGATCCTGAACCACCGCCGGAGCCGTGATCATACCAGAAAGCATTAGAATTCTTGAACTCCTGCATAATGAAACAATCCTTCCAAAGGTGGTTTGCTGGCACCTCCTTCGTCCCATGCTTTGGATAGGGCTGGTTCAATAGATAATTTAAGCGGTCTGGGTTAGGGTTAGGCGCTCCACTACGATTCGGGGGTTTACCCTTGCGTCGCTGACCCTTGTCCTGTGCGTTGGTATTAGCCACGAAGTCCATGTTGCCATCCGCTTTACGCTTGCCTCCGCTACCGTTACCTATCGAGTGATGTTGCTGACCTTTGGAGTTGCTGTTCTTCTTTCCCTTCCCTGTCTTGTCATCATCAGACTTGGGATCCTTGGTACTATCAGAATCAGCATACTTTACCAAGGCAGCCATGAGGGTCCCCATGTCAGTGCAATGGCGCTTCATCCGTCCTAACTTCAGTTTTAGGGGCCCAAATCGGCAATTGCCTTCTAGGGTTATAACCGCGGTGTCAGCGTTGATGCGGTCTGATGAATGTAGAACCTGCGAGACCTGGCGCACCCAATGAGTCGTCGATTCTCCTTCCTCCTGGACACAGGCAGCTAAGTCCACTATCGACATAGGCTGCTTACATGTATCCTTGAAGTTACTGATAAACCGGGCTCGTAATTGGGCCCATGAACTGATAGAATTGGCCGGTAAGCTTTTTAACCAAGTGCGGGCCGTTCCTTCAAGCATCATGGTGAAGTACTTCGCACACGCCGCATCATCCACATCAAGCATCTCCATGGCCATCTCATAGCTCTCCACCCATGTCTCTGGGGGTTGATCTGCCGTGTAATTTGGTACCTTGCGCGGGCCCTTGAAATCCTTGGGCAGGCGCACATTGCGTAAAGTGGGGACAAGGCAAGGCACCCCAAAGAAGTAGCACCGGGTTCGACCAAGATAGTTGGACGAACCGGCGTAAGCTGTCGAGCCTGATACTGTGCGGCTAACTCGGCCTCCCTGCGTGCTCGGGCCCGGTCCACCACTTCCTGAGCGTTATCAGCACCACCCGCCGGGTTGTTGTTGCGGGGTGCTCCACGTCGTTCATTACTTGACACTGTCGGTTCATCCATACGCCTGCTATAGCTCCGGCTTGGAAGAGGGGTCGAGTGGATCCGGTCGCGGCTGTACGAGTATGCTTCCTGTTGGACCAAAGCTATCCTAAGAAGCTCCTTGACCCGTCGTGTCTCTACCGCCTGTGGCGAGTCACCTTCAATTGGAATGGCCTCCAGCCGTGCAGCAGCGGCAACGAGATTGTCCATTGGGTTGGAGTAGTGACCCGGAGGTGTTGAAACAGCCTGAGGTATAACAGTGTTTTGACGAGGCGGATTCATCAGACAGGGCTGAGCCGGCGCGCTGGTCCCCGGAGCTTTCGCCCGGTTTCCCTCCAGCGGATTACTGGTTCCTGCTCCTGGGGTGTTGAAAAGGTCTCTGGCCTCGAAAACCGAAGGCAAATGGGATCGGTACTTCCTCTTCATGACTTCATGCGACGCGTTCTGGTCCAACATGAGCCTGTAGGCTTGTGCGTCTAAAGCGGCCCGCTCTGTGGTCATCCTGGCATTCTCAGCTGCCAGGTCCGCCTTGGCCTGGGTGATCTGTTCCTTCACCTTTGCAATCTCCGCGTTGTGGACTTCCTGATCCGCCGGGTTAGCTTCTACCATAAGCACAACCAATGCATCAAATAGATCTGATAGAACTTGAGCCAGCGGGCGTGCAGAGCTTCCTGCCCCGGCAGCTGTCGCTGCTACTGAACCGGAGGTTATTGGCGCAGCGGTCGAAGAATGAAGCGCTGCTTGTGTGCCGGCCATGAATATTCCAACTCGGTTGGGTAGATTAGAGGGGTCCGGAATACTGTCGCCATCGGAACAGCCCCCAATCCAGCCATCTTATAGCTGATATAGAGATTCGGTTTCTCCGGTTGATGACTCGTCGCCGGAATAAATGACGGTCTCGCCGCGAGATTCCGATCCATCCTCATAACTTCCTCCATGGATGACTCCCACGAAGGCATGCTTGACGGCCGGTTTAACCGGGGCGGATCACGCATGCTGAGCCATTTCAACGAGGTCGATGCAGATGTCCGGCTTAGGGCCTGGTTCACCGATCTTGCCGATGAAAACGTGTATGCCACCAAAGGGGACCCGGTATTCATACGCAACTGAGCCGGCCTCGGGGCCCCAGCCTGCATCATCGATGTAGAGCTTGCCGCGACGACTCTTAGTCATCCAGCCCACAACGTAGCCCTCGAGTCCTTCAAAGCGGCCCTCCAAGAACTTGAAACCATCGTGTGATAGCCCCACGGTGGGCACCAACTATCGTGGTTTTGTCACGGCAGATGTCCTCATGAAAGGACTTAGTCGTGGAGCCATCGCAATGGGTTAGCTTGAAGGGGTTAAAGCGGACACAGGGACGCAAGAGAGTTTTATACTAGTTCGGCCCCTTCGATGAAGGTAAAAGCCTACGTCTAGTTGTGATGGAATTGATGGGGTTTCGATGACTAGGGAGCAAACAAGCTTCGCCTAAGTCTCGAGTTGTTGTCTGTTGTCCTGAACTGCCACCGGGTCGTCCCCTTATATACACGGGTGACGCCCGTCGGTTCACAGAGTCCCAATACCGGCTCATAGATGTGTCCGGTTTGGTCTCTACTTATTCCGAACTTACAACACAAGTTACATACCAACGCCGGTTTACGGCTACAAGCCTTGAACCGACTATGGGCCTTGAGCCCTCATCTGCCTTCTTGGGCTTTAACATAGTTAACTACTGACGAAGTTAACCCGGCCCAGATAGGCCAGTTTATGCCCAGTAGTGATATCCCCAACAATACCCTCGAAAATATCTACCTGCCTCGAGGGTTTTCTATTTCATAACACATGGTTGTTATCTTCGGACCGTGTGTGATGTTTCTTGTTCCCAATCCCGCATGCATCCCTCGAAAATATCTCCCACCTCAAGGGTTTTTCTGTTTCATAACACACGGTTGTTATCTCCGGACCGAGTGCGATGCAGCATCATCAATATTTTCAATAGCCCCATCATTTGACTCCCGTGTAGTAAAATTTTCAGTACCCGAGTCATTTCCTCAAACACACCCACCGCCCCCTCCACACACACACACAAACACCAAAACCTCCTCGGGTGCGCGCACACACGCACACCCCTCCCTCGCTTGAAACCCTAGCAAGGTCCCCGCTGAGGGAGTCCTGGACTAAGGGGTCCTCGGACGTCTAGCCTGTTAGCCATGGGCCGGACTGATGGGCTGTGAAGATGCGAAGACCGAAGATTGCACCCGTGTCCGGATGGGACTCTCCTTGGCATGGAAGGCAAGCTTGGCGACCGAATATGTAGATTCCTTTCCTTTGTAAATGACCTTGTGTAACCCTAGATCCTCCCGATGCCTATATAAACCGGAGGACTTAGTCCGGAGGGGGGAGACTCATTACCATAGCCATACAAGCTAGACCTCTAGGGTTTAGCCATTACGATCTCGAGGTAGATCAACTCTTGTAATACTCGTATTCATCAATATCAATCAAGCAGGACGTAGGGTATTACCTCCATAGAGAGGGCCCGAACCTGGGTAAACATCGTGTCCCCTGTCTCCTGTTACCATCGACCTTAGACGCATAGTTCAGGACCCCCTACCCGAGATCCACCGGTTTTGACACCGACATTGGTGCTTTCATTGAGAGTTCCACTATGCCGTCATCAAGAGGTTTGATCGCTCCTTCAACCATCTACAACGATGCTGCCGAAGGGGGAGTTTTCCTCCTCGGACAGATCTTCGTGTTCGGCGGCTTCGCTCTGTGGGCCAACTCGGTTGGCCATCTGGAGCAGATCGAAAGCTATGCCCCTGGCCATCAAGTCAGATTTGGGATCTTGAACTATGTTGCGGACATCCGTGGAGACTTGATCTTCGCCGGATTCGAGGCTGCGGCTACCCCTCCTAGTCACCCCTAGAGGCATGGACTAAATCTGTCATTGGACTGCACCCAGGAGACAACTCTCGTAACCGCTCTGGCGTGAGATCCGGAGCAAACTGCGCCATCCAAGGATGGGAAGCTCAACCCCACCACGGAGGCCAGCGATTCCACGGCGTTGGAGCCGCACATAGACTTGATCTCACACGATAACCGTGCCACCGGAACTCTGGACTCGTTTCCGGCTGTAAGTTCCGTGTCAGGACCCCGATTCTAAGTCACACCGATCTAGCCTGTAACACCTCATATCACTTTGCGGCCTCACACATGGTATTCCCATGGGTGTCGCCTTACCATGGCCTGGCACCGTTTGCGCCTTTCTAACATATATGACAGTGTCGCTAGCATCCATATGACAGAGAACCCGGGCCGACATGACTAGTCGTGAACCCAAAGTGGCACTAACTTACGGGGACATGCATAAATGAGTCACATCGAACATGTCGATCACCAGCGTGTGAATCCGGGCTGTAGCACTAGGCTAACAGGACTCCGGTGAACCGGGCTGTAGCAGGCTAGGCAGGACTCCAGATGTCATCGCGTGACATTTCCCCGAAGGGACAGACACAGGAACGAAGTGAATCACATGCCGGCCAGTCAACTGTTCTGGAGCAGTAGTGCTGGGCTAGCAGGACTCCGTTGAACTGGGCTGTAGCGGACTGCTATGGCTCATGGAAGCACAAGACTACATTTCCCCATAAGAGAGGCTACCAAGGATAAACAACTAGGTTGTCGGATCCCACACATACCAATCATTTCAATCATACACACAATATGCTCGATATGTGTAAATACAACATGGCATCACAACATAACTCTACGACTCAAGTATTTATTCATTAGGCTCTAAAGAGCCAGATATTACAAACATGGGTCTCATGACCCAACATTCAGAGCATACCAGACAAAGCACACGCGGAAGCTTAACATGTCTGAGTACAGACATCTACAAATGAAAAAGGCTGAGAAGCCTGACTATCTACCAGATCCTGCCGAGGGCACAAGCTAAACGTCGAAGTCCACACGGAACTACTAGCGAGACTGACGTCTCTCTGCAAAACATTTAAGCAAACGTGAGTACAAATGTACCCAGCAAGACTTACATCAGAACTAACTACATATGCATCGGTATCAACAAGGGGGTTGTGGAGTTTAACTGCAGCAAGCCAGCTTTGACTCAGTGGCTAAGCTGAACTACGACTGCAAGAAACTCTTTTGAGGTGGCGCAAACGAGTCCACATATTCACCATATCAATACACCACTATGGATCCGCTACCGTCTCCCTACGAGAATGCCATCCATAGCACTCACGCTTATCTTGTGAATTTTAGAGTATCCACTTTCACTTGTCTATGAACTGTATAGGCAACCAAGTAGTCCTTTACCGCGGACGCGGCTATTCGAATAGATGATGTTAACCCCGCAGGGGTGTACTTCTTCACACATGCTCTCACCACTTACCGCCGTTTACACGACATGTACTCGGCAACATTCAAGCGGAAGCCCAACGAGGGTGTCGGCCACGGCCTACCTAAACACTCAAGTCTCTAGTCTAGGTTTATCGCCTATCCAGGTTCCATCCGCAGGGAGTCCGGCCGAGGTTTCCACATACGGCCCCGAACGATGTGTACAGGGTTCCGAGACACCAAACGGGCGCCCGACATGCCCGACCATAGTGTATCTACCGCATCATAGCCCACCCCTAGGGTCAGCGCTACGCACGGCCACCAACACATATCCTATAAACACCAGAAACTAGTTGCAACTCCTGGACAGAGGACTAGAGTGGTTACGAAGCCGAGAGGGTCCATTGGTTTTGGGCCCAATGCATGGAAGTAGCTGGTTCTTAAATCACACATACAGATCTCGGTGCTTAAGGACGGTTCCAATGAAACAACCCACCATGTACTCCTACATGGCCTCTCATCGATACCTTTACCAAATCATGTTCAACACACTTGGCTCACACACAGTGGGACATGTTCACAACTTTCCAATTCATCCCCGATGAATCATACCTGACACGACTCTAAGCAATAGCAGGCATGACAAACAAACATGAATGAGTAGGCACATCAGGGCTCAAACAACTCCTACTCATGCTAGTGGGTTTCATCTATTTACTGTGGCAATGACATGTCATGCAGAGGAAAGGGGTTCAACTACCGCAACATGTAATAGTTGAATCGTTGTTGTCCTAATGCAGTAAAAGAGAGTAGGAGTGAGAGAGTGGGATTGTATCGGAATGAACAAGGGGTTTTTGCTTTCCTGGCACTTCTGAAGATATTATAGCTCTTCATCGGTGTCATCGAACTCATCATCGAAACCACGTCTATCGAGAGGGGACAACTTCCGGCAATAAAGAAGGAAACACAATCAATGAAATGCACAATATTATGCATGATCATGACATGGCAAAATGATTATGTTGGGCTAATGCAACTAAAACCAGATGGGTTTGAGTTATTTCAAACTCAAGGTTCAAGTTCAAATTCAAACTATGACTTTATAAAGTGCATTATCATGTTTTGATATAACGGTAGGTTTAAGTTGCCTAAACATCCATGATACTAGTGCAGATGGATAGATTGGATTTTTCTGATCATTTTTCATATATGATTTATTTCATTCTGAGCTATGGTTGATTTTATATGATTTTTAGAAGTTTAAAACATTTTATGGAATTTCCTGTGAAAGAATAAATCCAGAAAAAGAGTTATTGCGTCAGCTTGATGTCAGGGTGATGTCAGCCGGTCAAAGGCGTCGACCAGGTCAAACCTGACCAGTGGGACCCACTGGCCAGTGACTCAGTCCACTAACTGAGTTAGTTCGTGCTAAACTAACCGTAACTAGGCTGTTAGCAGGGCGGGGCCCACATGTCAGTGACTTGTTTAGTTAACTAAATTCGTTAGCTCTAATTAATCTAGAGTTAACTAATCAGGGGCTTGGGCCCACATGTCAGGGGAGGTCAAACCAGTGGTCAAACCCCGGTCAAACGAGTCAAACCCGCCGGCGACTCAATGCCGGTGAGGCCAGACGCGGCGGGGCACCTCGGATTTCAACTATAGGGCACCGTTCGAGGCGCCGTTGGGCTCTACGGCTGCGGAATGACGAGGCGCGTTGGGTGGTTGCCGTGGGCGGTGCCGGGGCGGACTACGGCGGCGACGGCAAAGACGACAGCGGCGGCCGGAGCACGGCTATGCACGGGCGGGGTGCTGCAGCTCGAGGCGAGCGAACGGAGGTGCTAGGCAGCACCTAATGGGCAGCAGGATCACGCCGGAGCAACTAGTAGGAGCAGAGGGGCTCAGGGGCACAGAGCTCACCGGCCATGGCGGACAGCGGCTTCGGGTGCTCGCGGGGCAACGGCTACGGGGCGTGCGCGAAGAAAAAGGCGGAGGGGAGCGGTTCAGTGGCTCACGGCGAGTCTTCCGGTGCAGACGGCGGGGCCGGGGAGGTGTCGGAGCGAGCGGGGCGGTGAGGCGGATCTCCGGCGACCCGAGGAGGATGAAGGGGTCGGGGACGGTGCTTCGAGGCGTCCAGCGCCGCGTGGCTCGGCGGAGAGGACTAGGGCGACGAGGCGGATCTTCTGGACTACTCAAGGGGACGAGTGAGAGCCGATAGCCACGGTGGTGCTAGTCGGCAGCGGCGGCCGCGTTCGGTGAGGTGGGGAACGACGAGGGAGGGGCGGGGGGAAAGAGACGAGCGGGTCGGCGCGATCCGGATGACAGTGACGAGGTGTTTCGCGGCGTCATGCTGGCCTCGGGCGGCCAGGCAGGTAGGTGGCATGGCGCGCGGGGAGCGAGCGCGTCTCGGGCACGTGCCCTGTCCACTGGCACCAGGAGGACGACGACTGGCGCTGGGCCAGTGGGCCGCACAGTAGCGGACTGCACAGGTGAGACCAGGTACTTTCTCTCTCTCCTTTATTTCTGCTTTTCTATTTAGTTTTCTCAGTTTTGATTTAGTTTGAAAACTAAACCATTTATATAAATTCTGAGATTATTTGTGGGAGCTCTCTGCAATATACCAGCGATCCACAATTACTTTCAAAATATTTGGAGCTATAAAATTAGTTATAGATTTTATTTGCTCCAACTCAAATACAATATGAATTAATTCAAAAACCCATAAATGGCCAAGAAATATGCTCATCATTTTTGGCAGAGGTTTTCACCTTTATCATAAATCATGAACATTTTCAAAGGGCATTTTAGGGTCTTTGAAAATATTTTTATTTTTATCCTAGTTGCATTTCATTTGGTGCTAGGGTTTAACAATCCCCAATTCAAATTCAAAAGAATTTAAACATGATGTAACACCTGACTAGCTAGCTCAGAGCATACCAGAACTAGGGAAGTGACAACTCACCCCCACTAAGCAAGAATCTCGTCCAGAGATTAAACGTAGGGTAAGATGGAAGGGAAACGCAAACTAACACAATCTTCATGATCCAGGTGGCACTTCATAAGAACGTTGATTCGATCACCATCATTGTCTCGATGTCTTGCCCCGAGAACTCCAACTAACATGACAATGAGAGGAAAGAGAAAACTCTAGAAGGATCGATCTTATCGAAGATCGAACAACTCAGGATTAACTCACGGAATGAGACAAAGATACATCTCACGAGCTAAGACGCGAAGCACACATCAGGAGTGATGGAAAGACGTAGATGACAAGGTTCTACTGGTAGGCAAAAATCCCACGTTGAAGAGGGTGGGGCAAGATCTCAAGATAGCGATGAAATAATCGCCATGATTCCATAATGGGGCACGTTAGGGAAGGTGACTCGTAGAATTATTCCCTTAAGTGGCAAAAAGAATTACTTTTGATCCATAGGTCATTGAAACTCTCCATACCAGCCTGAGGCAATTCATAATGGATCGTTTAAAGGAGTTCAAAAGAATGACATACTCGGGCTAGAATGGATGACGTGATCTACCTTGTTGAAGACAATGCAAGGGATGATTTTGCTTGCGTTCTCTCAAGAACTTGAGCATTTCCATATTCATCAAGGTTCTACCAACATCCGAGTCGAGGATCCTGGCAACACCTCTTACTACCTTGACGAATAGTGATGGACAATGCAGATGCATAGAAAGACAACCCTTTCTCAGATTTCACCTTAGCGAGGCCAAGGGAACAAAATCTGGATGATCGACCAAGAGATATTTAGCACTCCGCTTCTAATGTTCTCCTTGATGTACTGGTTACCAGGGTCATGCTTTAAAGCATCAACATAGCCATCAAGTAGTGGTCGGACTTCGGAATCCAAAGGATCCATAAGGAACAACTTTTGGAGTAAATCCTACGAAATCCTTATGGGGAGGTGGCCAACTTCTTCAATCAAGATATTACAATATTAGGTCTTCCGACTGGGTGTGTCAGCCATGACATCCACTTTACCGGGTTACACAGAGACCAATATTACAGTTCTTGGGAAAACATTCCAACCATCATATCTGCCTGAGATTCAGATCTGGTTGGTGTCAGGATATTCCAGACTCATCGAGTCTAGAAAGAAAAATGATAGTTTGCAACACAAATCGACGAACCGACATTGCGAGGTTCTCGGGAAATGGACTACGGTAGTAAGCTCCAAAATAGGAGATGGTTTTGTGTAACGCCCTCGATGCGGCTATATCTCCCACGTGTCGAAGCACGACTTAGAGGCATAACCGCATTGAAAGCAATGTCGCCAGTGAGGTAATCTTCACACAACCCATGTAATACATAAGGGAAAGAGATACATAGTTGGCTTACAATCGCCACTTCACACAATTACAAGAATAAAGCATTACAACATCCAAATACAATCAAGGTCCGTCTACGGAACCAAAATAAAAGAAGAACCCCAAATGCGACAAAGGTCCCCGATCGACCCCAACTGGGCTCCACTACTGATCAACTAGAACGAAACAACACAAAGGACAAGATCTTCAAAGAGCTCCTCCTTGAGCTTGGTTGCTTCATCTGCACGTACTCATCGGCACCTCCAAACTGGTTTTGGAAGTATCTGTGAGCCACGGGGACTCAGCAATCTCACACCCTCGTGATCAAGACTATTTAAGCTTATGGGTAAGGTAAAGGTATGAGGTGGAGCTGCAGCAAGCGACTAGCATATATGGTGGCTAACATACGCAAATGAGAGCGAGAAGAGAAGGCAAAGTACGATCATGAAACTATGATCAAAAAGTGATCCTAGAACAACCTACGTCAAACATTACTCCAACACCGTGTTCACTTCCCAGACTCCGCCGAAAAGAGACCATCACGGTAACACACGCGGTTGATGTATTTTAATTAAGGTCAACATCAGGTTTTCTACAACCAGACATTAACAAATTCCCATCTGCCCATAACCGCGGGCACGGCTTTCGAAAGTTCAAATCCCTGTAGGGGTGTCCCACCTTAGCCCATAACAAGGTCTCACGGTCAACGAAGGATATTCCTTCTAGCGGGAAGACCCGATCAGACTCGGAATCCCGGTTACAAGACATTTCAACAAGGTAAAACTAAACCAGCAACACCGCCCGAATGTGCCGACAAATCCCGATAGGAGCTGCACATATCTCTTTCTCAGGGCACACTCAGATTGTCCTAGGTACGGGTAGGCCAGCCCAGAGTTACCCCTGGTCGCCACCGGCAGCTGACAGGTTGGACCAACACTCAGAGGAGCACTGGCCCGGGGGGGTTAAAATAAAGATGACCCTTGAGTCTGCAGAACCCAAGGGAAAGAAAAGGCTAGGTGGCAAATGGTAAAACCAATGTTGGGCATTGCTGGAGGAGTTTTACTCAAGGTGAACTGTCAAGGGGTTCCCATTATAACCCAACCGCATAAGGAACGCAAAATCCGGGAACATAACACCGATATGATGGAAACTAGGGCGGCAAGAGTGGAACAAAACACTAGGCATGAGGCCGAGCCTTCCACCCTTTACCAAGTGTATAGATGCATTAATTAAATAAGAGATATTGTGATATCCCAACAAGTAAACATGTTCCAACAAGGAACAACATCTCCATGTTCCAACAAGGAACAAACTTCAATCTTCACCTGCAAACTAACAACGCTATAAGAGGGGCTGAGCAAAGCGGTAACATAGCCAAACAATGGTTTGCTAGGACAAGGTGGGTTAGAGGCTTGGTTCAACAATATGGGAGGCATGATAAGCAAGTGGTAGGTATCGCAGCATAGGCATAGCAAAAGAGCGAGCAACTAGCAAGCAAAGATAGAAGTGATTTTGAGGGTATGGTCATCTTGCCTGAGATCCCGCAAGGAAGAAGAACGAGCCCATGAAGAAGACAAACGGACGTAGTCAAACGGGTCCTCACAAACCCGACGTTACCGGAACCAACCTGAAGAAGCAAACATCGGAAAGAAGCACACAACATAGTAAACAACCAACACATGAACATGGTATGATATTCCAGATACGGTATGTGATGCATATGCATGATTTGACAAGGAATGATTGAACCTGGCCTCAACTTGGAAATCCAAGTGTGCCAATGGAAAGGTGAGGTGAGTTCGGTTGAAATCGATATAAAGTTCGCCGGAATCGGATGCACGGTTTGGAAATGGCAAACAAAACAAATATGGCACCGGTCTGCGATAAACAGCAAGTAGCCATCTAAATGCAATAAGTTAAACATGCTACAGCACTCAAACATGGCAAAAAAATACATGGCAGGGATCCACTCGTAATGCTTGACAAAAGATGAACACTGAGCTTCGGCTAAATAATCCATGAACAGATTCAAACAAGCATGGCAAAAGTGCAATTGATAAACAAGTTTCAGACTTAGTGAAATTAACACAAGCCTGGAATTTCAGATCAGGTAGCATACTTTGGAGCATGAAAACTATATGCTACAGGAACTTAACATGGCAAAGCAAGGCATGACATGGAGCTACTCAAAGAGCTTAAAAAAGTCCCTTAGTGACCTTGAGCCAAAAGGGATCAGAAAATACATTTGCAAGCATGTGAACATGGCAAAAACATAATCAGATCTCAGACTTAGAGAAAAACTGGAACATGCAAATCAGATACCAAGTAGGCATGTTCACGAGCTCGATGCACTCGCTACAGAGCAAGGCATGACAATCTAAGCATACATCCATCAAGAATACACATAATAAAAGCTAGACATGGCAAGAACAATAACATGGCATGCACGGATCAACAACAACTTCCTCGGCAAAATTGCTAACAAGTAGACAACCTGCCATGATTCACGAAATAGCAAAAGTAGAGCTCGATTGACTCAAGCTAGGGTGCTCCATAAATGCAAACAAAGACACGGATGGATAGAGCACCACAAGGTTAAGAAAACATCCTTACTGATCATCCTCAAAAGAGGCACGGATCACTAGGAAACAACATGAACATATGGCTTATTGATAAAAACAGATTAAGGACTGTGAAATTCTAAGTCCCTGAAATCAGCATTAACGAATGCACTACTTTGCAAGCTTGTGCTAGTCACCACACATATCACACAAATACATGGATAGCACCTCTGGAAAGATGGCATGGCATATAACAAAACTCATGTAGAACTCAGGAGCATATCATGCACACATTAATCATGGAAAAAATGACAAATAGCTATTTGGTGCAGCAGATCTGACAATTAACTCAAATAGCACTCTTCCAACAGCATTTCGTGTATCAAGATGAGCTCAAATGAAAATGATACAATGAGATGAAATGATGTGCTCTCTGAGACGAACATTTCGATATGCTACACGCCCAAAACGGATTTACGGATGCAAAGTTACAACATGATGAACATGGGCATATGAATCTGGAAACTTCGGGGACTTAGTGGAATTTCAACCTCTCTGAGAAAGTCAACGGGACGGAGCGGTGCGGGACAACTCGGTGCAGATCTGAGACGGGCATTTGGATGCCGGAACTGGTGGATCTCATCCACCCGGGCGGATCTCGCCAGAGAATGGCCGGAGTTGGCGGGGGTGGCCGGATCTGAGGCGAGGACGAGCTCCGGTGGCCGGAGCTGGAGCAACCGCGGCGCGGGGAGGCCATGGCAGCGGGCGGCGCGGCGGGGAACGGTGGCTGGAGGCGCGCCAGGCTTCAGCGGCGGCGGAGCACACCGGGCGGTGCGGCTGGGGCAGGCGCCGGCGGGAAGGAGCGGTGGCGGCGGAGAAACGGCCGGGCGGCGAGCGGGCGCCGGCGAACTTGCGCGGCGGCGGCGGTTGCCGGTCGGCGAGGCGGCGAGGTCCCGAGGCGGCGGGGACAACCCGGCACGGGGCGGCGACCGGATGGGCCGGGCAGGCCCGCGATGGGCTCCGGCGGGCCCGCGGCGAAGTGGGGCGGAGCGGCGCTGAGGTGGCGGTTGCTGGTTGGATGCGGCGGTTGGGGCAGGTGACGTGGCGATGCGCCATAGGTCGGAGCGATGTGGCGGCGGCGGTGGACACGTCCAGCGGCGGGACGGACATGTCCGGTGGCGCGAGGAGGAAGACGCTAGGGTTTCATCCGCGAATTTTGGAAGGGTTGCACATATTTATAGGTAGAGGGAGCTAGGAGAGTCCAAATGAGGTGCGGTTTTCGGCCACGCGATCGTGATTGAACGACCGAGATGCTGGAGAGGGCTTTGGTAGGTTTTGAGCCACTTTGGAAGGGTGTTGGGCTGCAACACACATGAGGCCTTATCGGTCCCTCGGTTAACCGTTGGAGTATCAAACTAAGTTCAAATGATACGAAACTTGATAGGCGGTCTACCGGTAGTAAACCAAGGCCGCTTGGCCAGTCTCGGTCCAATCCGGAAATGTTTAACCCCCATACACGAAAGGAAGGTAGAAATGACCACCGGAGGAGATAGAAGCACCGGAATGCAAAACGGACAACGGGGAAAATGCTCGGATGCATGAGACGAACACGTATGCAAATGCAATGCACATGATGACATGATATGCAATGCATGACACGCAAGCAATGACAATGCAACAACAGCGAATAACTGGAGGACACCTGGCACAACGGTCTCGGGGCGTTATAACACTCCACCACTACGAGAGGATCTCGTCCCGAGATCTAGAATGGCACCGGAGGGAAAACGGAAGAGATAAAGAAGAGGTAAAACTAAGTTGCTTCTTTGACAAACGGGTGAAACCAAAGAACCTTGAGAGGTTGAACAGATTCGAGAAAAGAATACAATGAAGGTGAACCAAGTCGAAAACACTCCGTTATAAAAGAGGGACAAAGAACATTGCGAAAAAACCTTGAGGTTGAAGGGCAAGATATATATTGAAACCACTCCGGTTAAAACAAGATAGAGAAGGATTTAGAATGATATAATTTGGACAGCATTCCGACTGTAAATGGAAGGAATTAAACATGAATTTGACAAGATGATGGGATACTTGATGAAAACAACAATACACTGCCTCCGGAACTATTTAAAGAATGGCACAAAGGGTAAGAACGATTTCAGGCGGCACTCCGGTTGAGAAGGGAGGCAAAACTTGACAGGATGGGAAGAACTCAAAAAGCGGGCACAACACTCCGGTTAAAAGGATAAGGACGAAAAGAACACGATCCTGACAAAGCAAGAAGATGGGTTGGAGAGAGCAACATCACAATGCCTCCGGAACGAAGGGAAACAAGATCTTAAGAGAGCACGGTTACCACAAATGTTAGAACGGAGTTGTTGGAAAACCAACAACGAAAAGAATAAGCTTGATATGGTCTTATGGAATACATCTCAAATCATGAGGTGACCACCTGCCACTCACTGGAAAAGAATTGGATTGATATGAACGAGGAGACGAGAAACTTATTTCACCAGGAGGATAAATGAAGAACTTGGGTCCTTTATAAGCACCATAGATAGCAACAAACCTTAGGGAAGGCTTTTGGTGAAATATAACCCAAGATAATTCCAATGAATAGGTTGATGGATTTAAAATATCTCATACTTGATAACTTGTGAATCATGAAACACAAAGGAAAATTCTCAGGAATGACATAACACCACCTCCAATAATACGGAAGAAAGAATTGCTCTCTGGATAGCAAGATGAAGAAAACTTGAGCTTCTTAGAAAAGAATGTCGATGAATACTTAGAGAAGTAAATAAATCCTAGAAGAACCATCATGTAGAACCTCCATGAAGAACTCCGTTAAACAAAAGAATGATCAAACGGAAAGAAAGGGTAGTTGAAAACACAACGTGGAACCTTGTAAAGATTTAGATAGATATCCGTGATAACATAATTGCGAGAGCTTGGAACTCCTGGAAAGAAAAGATAAAGCATCTCGAACTAAGAATATGATATGATGAACCACTCCGGAAAAAGGAATTAATCACTATGATGGAACAAGAATAAGAATTATGTTATACGTATCCTTCACCAATTTAATTGCTGACAAGCAACGGATTTGACATACTACTTATCCTCGTAGAAAGATTAAGATAGATATAGCGCAAACTTGAGAAGGTCTTCAACGTACCACTAGTAGAATTGAAACCACGAACGAATTGATACGGAAGAGAAATGTTGAACGAACCACCGTAAGAATTGGTTAAGAACGAAGAGAAGATAAAGAAACACCGAGAAGAATTAGCAAATAAACGAAGATGCCTGAGAGAATTTAGATCCAAGAGAACGAAGAGATTACGAGCTGATTAGAGAATCCTTGATTTAGACATCGGTATGATTTAGAGTATGAGAGTTGAAAGCTGGAATGAATAAATCTTAGATGATGGGCTCCGGATAATCAAACTGAAAAGACTTCTGAATTACGCCGGATGGGTGAAAAGAAATCTCACAATCGAAAATAATTATGAGAGGATGGCAACAAGCTAGGATCACGAATCTTGAAGAGAATGGAGCAAGATATGGAGGAAAAATTCTTCTTCAGTCTTCAAATGCAGGGAATGACGATGAGAAACACCACCAAATTATTGAGATCTCCGGGATTAAAATTGGAAAGGTTGAACCAATGATGAAAGAATTTGAAAGATCAAGGAGAAAGGCATTTGACTGATCATAACTCATTCTTATGTCAAACTTGGAAAAGAATTTGAGAGTAACGTCGGGAAAATAAGAAGAGTCAGGTAAGATCTTGGAAAAAGAGAGAAAGGCATTTGACTGATCATAACTCATTCTTATGTCAAACTTGGAAAAGAATTTGAGAGTAACGTCGGGAAAATAAGAAGAGTCAGGTAAGATCTTGGAAAAAGACCTGTGGGTTAGGGCCCACTCAAAGAAACACCGTAGAAATGATTACTCGAAAGAGAGATTGCACCCGTTGAATTAAAAGACTTGAATGAGAGAACGTCCTCGAAGATATTGAACAACTGCAGAGTGGAAACACGAATCTTCGAGATATCTTGAGCACTCTGGAACAATTGAGTAGTGAGAAGTGGATGATTAAGAGGTGCACCGGCAAGAGAAAGCATTAGAAACGAGGGGAAAACGGATATGATCAACACCAAAAGGTTGATTTGAAACCGCCGGAGAAGAGAAGAAACAAAGAATGATAACTTGAAGCTCCGTTAGGATCTTCATGAGAATCACCGGATAAATATATTGACGGAAAAGGATGGAGAGACTTCACAAGAATAAAAGGATACTTGATAAAGAAATCTTAGTCCTTCAAGAAAAAGGGTGGGTGGGCGGGAAAACAAAGGCAAGCTTGGGGCGGATGAAATGAACACCGTTGAAAAGAACTGATAATTGATCTTGCGGATGTTGAAAACGATCGGATTCACTTGAAGAGAAACAAGCCGGTTGAAAAAGGATTGACATGGCAATCTCGATTATCATGAAGGATTAGTGTTCACATCGGAGTATGAGACCACCGCTTAGGGAAGGTATGGAATCAACATTTGACTTCGAAGCAACTCGAATACCACAACTCAAAACAAAAACAAGGATTGGCTTGTAGAATAAGCCAGAACAAACATATGATAGAGATTTCGTCCGAAGTTTTTGTGGTGGGGCCTATATGGGCTTGATCGTACAGCACCATCATGTACAAGGCAGTGCACATGACATACGAAGAGTCCCTGAGTCGGCATAGCCAAGGACTCTTTAAGACACAACGAGACCACTGTAAAACCAACCGTGAATAGGCGGACCACTAGACGTCGAACCCCAATTTCATATCATATATCCATCGGAAAGATATCCTAAGAGCTACTTGAATTCCCACTTATAAACTCCCGAAATTTTCCCAGTTATGCAATCAGGTGTTGAGGATACAGGGGAAGCATAATATCTCACCCAAAACTAACAAATCCTACATCCAGCTGTATCCATCCTTCAACACATAACCAAGAAACCTTCGGAAATCATCTACCTCAACCTTCGAAAAGCATCCGTTATACGAGTTATGGCAATACTCCCGAACTCCCGCCCTAGTACTGGGTGGCGTCGAGGTTATCTCACCAACAACTGCATAAAAGAGATTTTCGATGTCGGCGAACTAAACTCAGGTATTCCAGAACTGCAACGATAAAATTGTGACGACAACACCTCGGAGCTCAACTCCCCGGGACACTGCCACAACCCCTAAATGACAAGAGGCACCAGGAACAATGTTCTCGTCACAAATCCATCGGAACGATTCCAAGATACTCGCATGATCCTAAACAAATCTTTAGTGAAATTTGAGAAAAGAAGAGTCAAAATTCTACGTCAGGATGCCTTACCAGAGCGATGAAGGGACTGGGGAGTAAAAAGCATTCCTAAACTCTCTGATATATAATTCCTAATGACTCAAAACATTTTTCTAGACTCAACTCATCCGCTAATTCGATCAAGCAATGGGGCTCCTAAGGTCGGGGAAGGCTCTGATACCAACTTGTAACGCCCTCGATGCGGCTATATCTCCCACATGTCGAAGCATGACTTAGAGGCATAACCGCATTGAAAGCAATGTCGCCAGTGAGGTAATCTTCACACAACCCATGTAATACATAAGGGAAAGAGATACATAGTTGGCTTACAATCGCCACTTCACACAATTACATGAATAAAGCATTACAACATCCAAATACAATCAAGGTCCGTCTACGGAACCAAAATAAAAGAAGAACCCCAAATGCGACAAAGGTCCCCGATCGACCCCAACTGGGCTCCACTACTGATCAACTAGAATGAAACAACACAAAGGACAAGATCTTCAAAGAGCTCCTCCTTGAGCTTGGTTGCGTCATCTGCACGGACTCATCGGCACCTGCAAAGTAGTTTTGCAACTATCTGTGAGCCACGGGGACTCATCAATCTCACACCCTCGCGATCAAGACTATTTAAGCTTATGGGTAAGGTAAAGGTATGAGGTGGAGCTGCAGCAAGCGACTAGCATATATGGTGGCTAACATACGCAAATGAGAGCGAGAAGAGAAGGCAAAGTACGATCGTGAAACTATGATCAAGAAGTGATCCTAGAACAACCTACGTCAAACATTACTCCAACACCGTGTTCACTTCCCGGACTCCGCCGGAAAGAGACCATCACGGTAACACACGCGGTTGATGTATTTTAATTAAGGTCAACTTCAAGTTTTCTACAACCGGACATTAACAAATTCCCATCTGCCCATAACCGCGGGCACGGCTTTCGAAAGTTCAAATCCCTGCAGGAATGTCCCAACTTAGCCCATAACAAGCTCTCACAGTCAATGAAGGATATTCCTTCTAGCGAGAAGACCCGATCAGACTCAGAATCCTAGTTACAAGACATTTCGACAAGGTAAAACTAAACCAGCAACACCGCCCGAATGTGCCGACAAATCCCGATAGGAGCTGCACATATCTCTTTCTCAGGGCACACTCATATTGTCTTAGGTACGGGTAGGCCAGCCCGGAGTTGCCCCTGGTCGCCACCGGCAGCTGACTGGTTGGACCAACACTCAGAGGAGCACTGGCCTGGGGGGGTTAAAATAAAGATGACCCTTGAGTCTGCAGAACCCAAGGGAAAGAAAAGGCTAGGTGGCAAATGGTAAAACCAATGTTGGGCATTGCTGGAGGAGTTTTACTCAAGGCAAACTGTCAAGGGGTTTCCATTATAACCCAACCCCATAAGGAACGCAAAATTCGGGACATAACACCGATATGACGGAAACTAGGGCGGCAAGAGTGGAACAAAACACCAGGCATAAGGCCGAGCCTTCCACCCTTTACCAAGTGTATAGATGCATTAATTAAATAAGAGATATTGTGATATCCCAACAAGTAAACATGTTCCAACAAGGAACAACATCTCCATGTTCCAACAAGGAACAAACTTCAATCTTCACCTGCAAACTAACAACGCTATAAGAGGGGCTGAGCAAAGCGGTAACATAGACAAACAATGGTTTGCTAGGACAAGGTGGGTCAGAGGCTTGGTTCAACAATATGGGAGGCATGATAAGCAAGTGTTAGGTATCACAGCATAGGCATAGCAAAAGAGCGAGCAACTAGCAAGCAAAGATAGAAGTGATTTCGAGGGTATGGCCATCTTGCCTGAGATCCCGCAAGGAAGAAGAATGAGTCCATGAAGAAGACAAACGGACGTAGTCGAACGGGTCCTCACAAACGCGATGGTACCAGAACCAACCTGAAGAAGCAAACACCGGAAAGAAGCACACAACATAGTAAACAACCAACACATGAACATGGTATGATATGCGAGATGCGGTATGTGATGCATATGCATGATTTGATAAGGAATGATTGAACCTGGCCTCAACTTGGAAATCCAAGTGTGCCACTGGAAAGGTGAGGTGAGCTCGGTTGAAATCGATATAAAGTTCGCCGGAATCGGATGCACGGTTTGGAAATGGCAAACAAAACAAATATGGCACTGGTCTGCGATAAACAGCAAGTAGCCATCTAAATGCAATAAGTTAAACATGCTACAGCACTCAAACATGGCAGGGATCCACTCGTAATGCTTGACAAAAGATTAACACTGAGCTTCGGCCAAATAATCCATTAACAGATTCAAACAAGCATGGCAAAAGTGCAATTGATAAACAAGTTTCAGACTTAGTGAAATTAACACAAGCCTGGAATTTCAGATCAGGTAGCACACTTTGGAGCATGAAAACTATATGCTACAGGAACTTAACATGGCAAAGCAAGGCATGGCATGGAGCTACTCAAAGAGCTTAAAAAAGTCCCTTAGTGACCTTGAGCCAAAAGGGATCAGAAAATACATTTGCAAGCATGTGAACATGGCAAAAACATAATCAGATCTCAGACTTAGAGAAAAACTGGAACATGCAAATCAGATACCAAGTAGGCATGTTCACGAGCTCGATGCACTCGCTACAGAGCAAGGCATGACAATCTAAGCATACATCCATCAAGAATGCACATAATAAAAGCTAGACATGGCAAGAACAATAACATGGCATGCACGGATCAACAACAACTTCCTCGGCAAAATTGCTAACAAGTAGACAACCTGCCAGGATTCACGAAATAGCAAAAGTAGAGCTCGATTGACTCAAGCTAGGATGCTCCATAAATGCAAACAAAGACACGGATGGATAGAGCACCACAAGGTTAAGAAAACATCCTTACTGATCATCCTCAAAAGAGGCATGGATCACTAGGAAACAACATGAACATATGGCTTAGTGATAAAAACAGATTAAGGACTTAGTGAAATTCTAAGTCCCTGAAATCAGCATTAACGAATGCACTACTTTGCAAGCTTGTGCTAGTCACCACACATATCACAAAAATACATGGATAGCACATCTGGAATGATGGCATGGCATATAACAAAACTCATGTAGAACTCAGGAGCATATCATGCACACATCAATCATGGCAAAAATGACAAATAGCTATTTGGTGCAGCAGATCTGACAATTAACTCAAATAGCACTCTTCCAATAGCATTTCGGGTATCCAGATGAGCTCAAATAAAAATGATGCAATGAGATGAAATGATGTGCTCTCTGAGACGAACATTTCGATATGCTACACGCACAAAACGGATCTACGGATGCAAAGTTACGACATGATGAATATGGGCATATGAATCTGGAAACTTCGGGGACTTAGTGGAATTTTAACCTCTGTGAGAAAGTCAACTGGACGGAGCGGTGCGGGACGGCTCGGTACAGATCTCATACGGGCATTTGGATGCCGGAACTGGTGGATCTCATCCACCCGGGCGGATCTCGCCGGAGAATGGCCGGAGTTGGCGGGGGTGGTCGGATCTGAGGCGAGGACGAGCTCCGGTGGCCGGAGCTGGTGCACTCGCGGCGCGGGGAGGCCCTGGCAGCGGGCGGCGCGGTGGGGAACGGCGGCTGGAGCCGCGCCGGGCTTCGGTGGTGGCGGAGCACGCCGGGCGGCGTGGCCGGGGCAGGCGCCGCCGGCGGGAAGGAGCGGTGGCGGCGAAGAAACGGCCGGGCGGCGA
>NC_041382.1:527776298-527794527 GCF_002162155.2 Triticum dicoccoides
GGCGAACTCGCGCGGCAGTGGCGGTTGCCGGTCGGCGAGGCGGCGAGGTCCCGAGGCGGCGGGGACGACCCGGCGCGGGGCGGTGACCGGATGGGCCGGGCGGGCCCGTGATGGGCTCCGGCAGGCCCGTAGCGAAGTGGGGTGGCGCGGCGCTGAGGTGGCGGTTGCTGGTTGGATGCAGCGGTTGGGGCAGGTGACGTGGCGGCGCGCCATAGGTCGGAGCAGTGTGGCAGCGGCGGTGGACACGTCCAGCGGCGGGACGGACATGTCCGGTGGCGCGAGGAGGAAGACGCTAGGCTTTCATCCGCGAATTTTGGAAGGGTTGCACATATTTATAGGTAGAGGGAGCTAGGAGAGTCCAAATGAGGTGCGGTTTTTGGCCACGCGATCGTGATCGAACGACTGAGATGATGGAGAGGGTTTTGGTGGGTTTTGGGCCACTTTGGAAGGGTCTGTTGGGGAACATAGTAATTTCAAAAAAATTCCTACGCACACGCAAGATCATGGTGATGCATAGCAATGAGAGGGGAGAGTGTGATGTACGTACCCTTGTAGACCGACAGCGGAAGCGTTATGACAACGCGGTTGATGTAGTCGTACGTCTTCACGGCCCGACCGATCAAGCACCGAAACTACGGCACCTCCGAGTTTTAGCACACGTTCAGCTCGATGACGATCCCCGGACTCCGATCCAGCAAAGTGTCGGGGAAGAGTTCCGTCAGCACGACGGCGTGGTGACGATCTTGATGTTCTACCGTCGCAGGGCTTCACCTAAGCACCGCTACAATATTATCGAGGATTATGGTGGAAGGAGGCACCGCACACGGCTAAGAAAACGATCACGTGGATCAACTTGTGTGTCTAGGGGTGCCCCCTGCCCCCATATATAAAGGAGCAAGGGGAGGAGGTCGGCCGGCCCTATAGGCGCGCCAAGGAGGAGTCCTCCTCCTAGTAGGAGTAGGACTCCTACTAGGAGGGGGAAGGAAGTGGGGAGGGAGAAGGAAAGGGGGCGCCGCCCCCCCTCTCCTAGTCCAATTCGGACCAGGGGGGAGGAGGCGCGCGGCCCACCCTGGCTGCCCTTCTCTTTCTCCACTAAGGCCCATATGGCCCATTACTTCTCCCGGGGGGGTTCCGGTAACCCTCCGGTACTCCGGTTTTCTCCGAAATCACCCGGAACACTTCCGGTGTCCGAATATAGTCGTCCAATATATCAATCTTTATGTCTCGACCATTTCGAGACTCCTCGTTATGTCCGTGATCACATCCGGGACTCCGAACTAACTTCGGTACATCAAAACTCATAAACTCATAATATAACTGTCATCGAAACCTTAAGCGTGCGGACCCTACGGGTTCGAGAACAATGTAGACATGACCGAGACATGTCTCCGGTCAATAACCAATAGCGGAACCTGGATGCTCATATTGGCTCCTACATATTCTACGAAGATCTTTATCGGTCAGACCGCATAACAACATACGTTGTTCCCTTTGTCATCGGTATGTTACTTGCCCGAGATTCGATCGTCGGTATCTCAATACCTAGTTCAATCTCGTTACCAGCAAGTCTCTTTACTCGTTTTGTAATACATCATCTCGCAACTAACTCATTAGTTGCAATGCTTGCAAGGCTTATGTGATGTGCATTACCGAGAAGGCCCAGAGATACCTCTCCGACAATCGGAGTGACAAGTCCTAATCTCGAAATACGCCAACCCAACATTTACCTTTGGAGACACCTGTAGAGCTCCTTTATAATCACCTAGTTACGTTGTGATGTTTGGTAGAACACAAAGTGTTCCTCTAACAAACGGGAGTTGCATAATCTCATAGTCATAGGAACATGTATAAGTCATGAAGAAAGCAATAGCAACATATTAAACGATCGGGTGCTAAGCTAATGGACTGGGTCATGTCAATCACATCATTCTCCTAATAATGTGATCCCTTTAATCAAATGACAACACATGTCTATGGTTAGGAAACATAACCATCTTTGATTAATGAGCTAGTCAAGTAGAGGCATACTAGTGACGTTTAGTTTGTCTATGTATTCACACAAGTATTATGTTTCCGGATAATACAATTCTAGCATGAATAATAAACATTTATCATGATATAAGGAAATAAAATAATAACATTATTATTGCCTCTAGGGCATATTTCCTTCAGTCTCCCACTTGCACTAGAGTCAATAATCTAGATTACACGGTAATGATTCTAACACCCATGGAGCTTTGGTGCTGATCATGTTTTGCTCGTGGAAGAGGCTTAGTCAACGGGTCTGCAACATTCAGATCCGTATGTATCTTGCAAATCTCTATGTCTCCCACCTGGACTAGAACCCGGATGGAATTGAAGCGTCCCTTGATGTGCTTGGTTCTCTTGTGAAATCTGGATTCCTTTTGCCAAGGCAATTGCACCAGTATTGTCACAAAAGATTTTCATTGGACCCGATGCACTAGGTATGACACCTAGGTCGGATATGAACTCCTTCATCCAGCTCCTTTGTTTGCTGCTTCCGAAGCAGCTATGTACTCCGCTTCACATGTAGATCCCTCCACAACGCTTTGTTTAGAACTGCACCAACTGACAGCTCCACCGTTTAATGTAAACACGTATCCGGTTTGCGATTTAGAATCGTCCGGATAAGTGTCAAAGCTTGCATCAACGTAACCATTTACTATGAGCTCGTTGTCACCTCCATATATGAGAAACATATCCTTAGTCCTTTTCAGGTATTTCAGGATGTTCTTGACCGCTGTCCAGTGATCCACTCCTGGATTACTTTGGTACCTCCCTGCTAGACTTATAGCAAGATACACATCAAGTCTGGTACACAACATTGCATACATGATAGAGCCTATGGCTGAAGCATAGGGAACATCTTTCATTTTCTCTCTATCTTCTGCATTGGTCGGGCATTGAGTCTTACTCAATTTCACACCTTGTAACACAGGCAAGAATCCTTTCTTTGCTTGATCCATTTTGAACTTCTTCAAAAAAATTCAAGGTATGTGCTTTGTGAGAGTCCAATTAAGCGTCTTGATCTATCTCTATAGATCTTAATGCCCAATATGTAAGCAGCTTCACCGAGCTCTTTCATTGAAAAACTCTTATTCAAGTATCCCTTTATGCTATTCAAAAATTTTATATCATTTCCGACTAGTAATATGTCATCTACATATCATATCAGAAATGCTACAGAGCTCCCACTCACTTTCTTGTAAATACAGGCTTCTCCAAAAGTCTGTACAAAACCAAATGCTTTGATCACACTATCAAAGCGTTTATTCCAACTCTGAGAAGCTTAAACCAATCCATAAATGGATCGCTGGAGCTTGCATACTTTGTTAGCTCCCTTTGGATCGACAAAACCTTCCGGTTGCATCATATACAACTCTTCTTCCAGAAATCCATTCAGGAATGCAGTTTTGACATCCATCTGCCAAATTTCATAATTATAAAATGCGGCAATTGATAACATGATTCGGACAGACTTAAGCATCGCTACGGGTGAGAAGGTCTCATCGTAGTCAATCCCTTGAACTTGTCAAAAACCTTTTGCGACAAGTCGAGCTTTGTAGACAGTAATATTACCGTCAGCGTCAGTCTTCTTCTTGAAGATCCATTTATTCTCAATTGCTTTCCGATCATTGGGCAAGTCAACCAAAGTCCATACTTTGTTCTCATACATGGATCCCATCTCAGATTTCATGGCTTCAAGCCATTTTGTGGAATCTGGGCTCACCATCGCTTCTTCATAGTTCGTAGGTTCATCATGATCTAGTAGCATGACTTCTAGAACAGGATTACCGTACCACTCTTGTGCGGATCTTACTCTGGTTGATCTACGAGGTTCAGTAGTATCTTGTTCTGAAGTTTCATGATCGTCATCATTAGCTTCCTCACTAATTGGTGTAGGTGTCACAGAAACTAGTTTCTGTGATGTACTACTTTCCAATAAGGGAGCAAGTACAGTTACCTCGTCAAGTTCTACTTTCCTCCCACTCACTTCTTTCGAGAGAAACTCCTTCTCTAGAAAGTTTCCGAATTTGGCAATAAAAGTCTTGCCTTCGGATCTGTGATAGAAGGTGTATCCAATAGTTTCCTTTGGATATCCTATGAAGACACATTTCTCCGATTTGGGTTCGAGCTTATCAGGTTGAAGCTTTTTCACATAAGCATCGCAGCCCCAAACTTTCAGAAACGACAACTTTGGTTTCTTGCTAAACCACAGTTCATAAGGCGTCGTCTCAACGGATTTTGATGGTGCCCTATTTAACGTGAATGCGGCCGTCTCTAGAGCATATCCCCAAAACGATAGCGGTAAATAGTAAGAGACATCATAGATCGCACCATATCTAGTAAAGTACGATTACGACGTTCGGACACACCATTACACTATGGTGTTCCGGGTGGCGTGAGTTGCGAAACTATTCCGCATTGTTTCAAATGTACACCAAACTCGTAACTCAAATATTCTCCTCCACGATCAGATCGTAGGAATTTTATTTTCTTGTTACGATGATTTTCAACTTCACTCTGAAATTCTTTGAACTTTTCAAACGTTTCAGACTTATGTTTCATTAAGTAGATATACCCATATCTTCTTAAGTCATCTGTGAAGGTGAGAAAATAACGATATCCGCCACGAGCCTCAACATTCATCGGACCACATACATCTGTATGTATGATTTCCAACAAATCTGTTGCTCTCTCCATAGTACCGGAGAACGGTGTTTTTGTCATCTTACCCATAAGGCACGGTTCACAAGTACCAAGTGATTCATAATCAAGTGGTTCCAAAAAGTCCATCCGTATGGAGTTTCTTCATGCGCTTTACACCGATATGACCCAAACGGCAGTGCCACAAATAAGTTGCACTATCATTATCAACTCTGCATCTTTTGGCTTCAACATTATGAATATGTGTGTCACTACTATCGAGATTTAATAAAAATAGACCACTCTTTAAGGGTGCATGACCATAAAAGATATTACTCATATAAATAGAACAACCATTATTCTCTGATTTAAATGAATAACCGTCTCGCATCAAACAAGATCCAGATATAATGTTCATGCTTAACGCTGGCACTAAATAACAATTATTTAGGTCTAATACTAATCCCGAAGGTAGATGTAGAGGTAGCGTGCCGACCGCGATCACATCGACTTTGGAACCATTTCCCACGCGCATCGTCACCTCGTCCTTAGCCAATCTTCGCTTAATCCGTAGTCCATGTTTCGAGTTGCAAATGTTAGCAACAGAACCAGTATCAAATACCCAGGTGCTACTGCGAGCATTAGTAAGGTACACATCAATAACATGTATATCACATATACCTTTGTTCACCTTGCCATCCTTCTTATCCGCCAAATACTTGGAGCAGTTCCGCTTCCAGTGATCAGTCTGCTTGCAATAGAAGCACTCAGTTTCAGGCTTAGGTCCAGGTTTGGGTTTCTTCTCTTGAGTAGCAACTTGCTTGTTGTTCTTTTTGAAGTTCCCCTTCTTCTTTCCTTTGCCCTTTTTCTTGAAACTAGTGGTCTTGTTGACCATCAACACTTGATGCTCCTTCTTGATTTCTACCTCTGCAGCTTTCAGCATTGCGAAGAGCTCGGGAATAGTCTTATTCATCCCTTGCATATTATAGTTCATCACGAAGCTCTTGTAGCATGGTGGCAGTGATTGGAGAATTCTTTCAATGACGCAATCATCTAGAAGATTAACTCCCAATTGAATCAAGTGATTATTATACCCAGACATTTTGAGTATATGCTCACTGACAGAACTGTTCTCCTCCATCTTGCAGCTATAGAACTTATTGGAGACTTCATATCTCTCAATCCGGGCATTTGCTTGAAATATTAACTTCAACTCCTGGAACATCTCATATGCTCCATGACGTTCAAAACGTCGTTGAAGTCCCGATTCTAAGCCGTAAAGCATGGCACACTGAACTATCGAGTAGTCATCAGCTTTGCTCTGCCAGACGTTCATAACATCTGGTGTTGCTCCAGCAGCAGGCCTGGCACCCAGCGGTGCTTCCAGGACATAATTCTTCTGTGCAGCAATGAGGATAATCCTCAAGTTACGGACCCAGTCCGTGTAATTGCTACCATCATCTTTCAACTTTGCTTTCTCAAGGAACGCATTAAAATTCAACGGAACAACAGCACGGGCCATCTATCTACAATCAAACATAAACAAGCAAGATACTATCAGGTACTAAGTTCATGATAAATTTAGGTTCAATTAATCATATTACTAAAGAACTCCCACTTAGATAGACATCCATCTAATCCTCTAAGTGAGATGGAGTAGTTTCATTGTTGAACATCACGTGAGATGGAGTAGTTTCATTGGTGAACATCACTATGTTGATCATATCTACTATATGATTCACGCTCGACCTTTCGGTCTCCCTTTTCCGAGGCCATATCTGTATATGCTTGGCTCGTCAAGTATAACCTGAGTATTCTGCGTGTGCAACTGTTTTACACCCGTTGTATTTGAACGTAGAGCCTATCACACCCGATCATCACGTGGTGTCTCAGCACGAAGAACTTTCGCAACGATGCATACTCAGGGAGAACACTTCTTGATAATTAGTGAGAGATCATCTTAAAATGCTACCGTCAATCAAAGCAAGATAAGATGCATAAAAGATAAACATCACATGCAATCAATATAAGTGATATGATATGGCCATCATCATCTTGTGCTTGTGATCTTCATCTTCGAAGCACCGTCGTGATCACCATCGTCACCGGCGCGACACCTTGATCACCATCGTAGCATCATTGTCGTCTCGCCAATCTTATGCTTCCACGACTATCGCTACCGCTTAGTGATAAAGTAAAGCATTACAGCGCAATTGCATTGCATACAATAAAGCGACAACCATATGGCTCCTGCCAGTTGCCGATAACTTGGTTACAAAACATGATCATCTCATACAGTAAAATTTAGCATCATGTCTTGACCATATCACATCACAACATGCCCTGCAAAAACAAGTTAGACGTCCTCTACTTTGTTGTTGCAAATTTTACGTGGCTGCTACGGGCTTAGCAAGAACCGTTCTTACCTACGCATCAAAACCACAACGATAGTTTGTCAAGTTGGTGCTGTTTTAACCTTCGCAAGGACCGGGCGTAGCCACACTTGGTTCAACTAAAGTTGGAGAAACTGACACCCGCTAGCCACCTTTGTGCAAAGCACGTTGGGAGAACCGGTCTCGCATAAGCGTACGCGTAATGTTGGTCCGGGCCGCTTCGTCCAACAATACCGCCGAACCAAAGTATGACATGCTGGTAAGCAGTATGACTTATATCGCCCACAATTCACTTGTGTTCTACTCGTGCATATAACATCAACACATAAAACCTAGGCTCGGATGCCACTGTTGGGGAACGTAGTAATTTCAAAAAAATTCCTACGCACACGCAAGATCATGGTGATGCATAGCAAAGAGAGGGGAGAGTGTGATCTACGTACCCTTGTAGACCGAAAGCGGAAGCATTGTGACAACGCGGTTGATGTAGTCGTACGTCTTCACGGCCCGACCGATCAAGCACTGAAACTACGGCACCTCCGAGTTTTAGCACATGTTCAGCTCGATGACGATCCCCGGACTCTGATCCAGCAAAGTGTCGAGGAAGAGTTCCGTCAGCACAACGGCGTGGTGACGATCTTGATGTTCTACCGTCGCAGGGCTTCGCCTAAGCACCGCTACAATATTATCGAGGATTATGGTGGAAGGGGGCATCGCACACGGCTAAGAAAACGATCACGTGGATCAACTTGTGTGTCTAGGGGCGCCCCCTGCCCCCGTATATAAAGGATCAAGGGGAGGAGGCCGGCCGGCCCTATAGGCGCGCCAAGGAGGAGTCCTCCTCCTAGTAGGAGTAGGACTCCTACTAGGAGGGGAAGGAAGTGGGGAGGGAGAAGGAAAGGGGGGCGCCGCCCCCCCCCCTCTCCTAGTCCAATTCGGACCAGGGGGGAGGAGGCGCGCGGCCCACCCTCCACTAAGGCCCATATGGCCCATTACTTCTCCCGGGGGGGTTCCGGTAACCCTCCGGTACTCCGATTTTCTCCGAAATCACACGGAACACTTCCGGTGTCCGAATATAGCCGTCCAATATATCAATCTTTATGTCTCGACCATTTCGAGACTCCTCGTTATGTCCGTGATCACATCCGGGACTCCGAACTAACTTCGGTACATCAAAACTCATAAATAATAATGTTTGTCTAGTTTGTCTATGTATAAGGAAATAAAATAATAACATTATTATTGCCTCTAGGGCATATTTCCTTCAAGGTGTTGGGCTGCAACAAACACGAGGCCTTGTCGGTCCCTCGGTTAACCGTTGGAGTATCAAACGAAGTCCAAATGATACGAAACTTGACAGGCGGTCTACCGGTAGTAAACCAAGGCCGCTTGGCCAGTCTCGGTCCAATCCGGAAATGTTTAACCCCCACACACGAAAGGAAGGTAGAAATGACCACTGGAGGAGATAGAAGTGCCAGAATGCAAAACAGACAACGGGGAAAATGCTTGGATGCATGAGACGAACATGTATGCAAATGCAATGCACATGATGACATGATATGCAATGCATGACACGCAAGCAATGACAACGCAACAACAGCGAATAACTGGAGGACACCTGGCACAACGGTCTCGGGGCGTTATATTTTGCTACAAACGGGTGAACACATTGCTCGAGACAAGCATGACCACGTGGTGTCTTATAATAAAATACTACCAAGTTCAGGTTGGGGAACCATCGTCGAGGATAACGAAGTCCTAACATAAGTCATGATTATTAAGAAGGAACTTCTTCTCCTTGAACAAATCAATCAGTGGCTTGGTGTGCTATAGAATGGAGGCAGCCAACCTATCAAACCATAGAGTACTTCGCACATACGCGGGACTAACTTGGGAAGATTCTAGAGGAAACAAAAACAATCTTTCTCGAATCCACGGCGGGAACTTGCATGAAATACACATGAATTAGAGGAAGTCACTTCTTTCATCCAAACATATGCTTCATGAACGGGACATGAAGATAATGCTTATAAAAGTTTCCAACACTAGTATAATGTTCAACATGTATCATGGGGGAGACAAAGTGCTGCTGATGGGCTCAACAGCGACTCGTCGGAATTTCCATATCACTGGACTTCCACCATCATGTGAACACGGTGATAGCATTGGTCAGACCAAAAGATGTAATGGTGTATGCTCGAGGGATCAACCACGAGTAAGACAACATTACGAACATTGTTGGTTCTGATTTGACTTGACGATAGCCCATACTCAAGTCAAAGTTTTCACAAGGCAATAGATCCAACAACTGATCACTAGGACCAATCAATGGAGATATCATCTTTCTTCAAACACACACGCACAGAAGATATCTCTTAGAGATGAACTAAGTTAAGCAAAGCTTCTACCTTCCAACTCTCCAAGTTGTTGTCTATCTCAACCAACTAGCTCAGTGATATCCAACACAGATTCTTGGAGAAGGGGTGGTTTAAAAGAAACCAACTTGATCACGAACTCCACATAGCGGTCAGGTGACAACCTGGTAATACTTCCGAGAAGATATTCGGAAAATCACAAACCACCAATATGTCACTAAGCTCGAGAACAATCTTGCTTTTCAGGGCAAGACGATATGATCAAATAAGAAAGGATTGACACTATCCTAACTCATTGATCAAAAAGTGCACCGGAAATAAGGACAGGTAGCACGATAAACCTTAGGATGATGATTCAATAATCAACATGCTAAGGATAAGATTATTGGCCATTAACTACCAAGCAACACAGTTGCTAGGAGTATTGATTTCACACATCACGATTCACTTGTCGACATTCCGGTTGCGACAACACGACACCGAGGAACGAATAATGATGGCGAGAAGTATCACTACGTCAAGAATTCATAAGAGAAGGTGCAATTCTCATGACATTCCTGGGATAAAGTAGGTAATACTTCAGGGTAGAACATAACAAAAGCTTGGTTGCATTTGATCTGCGGAATACAACTGCTTTGACCCAATCCTAGAAATGGATGAGGTACTGGAGTTTGTTTCTCCTAGTCATTCTGAACTAGAATGGCTTGACGAACCACAAGAATGATAGGCACCAATGAACGAATGCACGCATACTCTTGACTATCAATTGATAGACGAAGGTCAGAAGACAATAAAGAGAGACAACTCAAAGGAACATATGTTTTTTCTGAGTTGTGGATGCATGGATTAGTATGCCGAACAAATTCAACATATTTCTTCCAGATAACCCATGCAGAGAGGTAGGATTGGCAGAGTCACAATATAGAATGGGGAACTCATCGAGAGCACTCTTGTTGTGATCTTTTGGTTTAATGAGGAACTTCTGCCAAAGCAGTTCATGGTATTTGGAAGATGGAGATACCACGGACCTCGAGGACTATTACAAGGTTACTAATAACCTAAAGGAACGAGCAAACACTATCAACATGATATAAGTAGGGTGAATCTTGGTTTTGAACCCAGGAATAGAATACCTACTATTAAGTAGCATCACGGGATGCTTTCAAGAATGATGGCCAGAATCATCACACCGGAAACACAAAATATGGCTAGATTACTAGGTGACTCCCTAAAACACCTAGGGTCATAATAATAGCTCCAACCTATAAACCGAGGCAATAGAGTACCTCAATGCACCGGTTAGTGTGCTTATTCTAACCAAAGGAACATCGAAAACGGGAAGAAGGAATTTACAAATGCATCAGACTGTTTAGAAACCTGGGATGACTCGGATAGCATAACGGCTATAAATGCTCAAAAAGATTTGAGACATCCTGCAAAAAATTGTGGCATAACCACTCAACATCACAATATCAAGGTTCCGAGACCAACTAAGAACACACGGAAGTACTGGAAACTGAACTGAGACATGAATCCATCAATCCTATAAGTCTATGGATTAGTAACATGTCATCCTGATAGATAGATGAGAAGGCCTAGTTTCTTAACCCCGTAGAAAAGAAGAGGTTGCTCAAATCAGAAGGGCATAAGGTAAAGGAGTAAAAAGAGCCTTACGTTCCCTTCCACAATCAATTCCCTTATATAACTAAAGCATTTCTAGACACGACTTCGACCAGCTTGGCTTAGTAATCCTACAGGCAGTCAGGCTCTGATATCAAAGCTGTCAGGACCCCAATTCTAAGTCACATTGATCTAGCCTGTAACACCTCATATCACTTTGCGGCCTCACGCACGGTATTCCCACGGGTGTCGCCTTACCATGGCCCGGGACCATTTGCGCCTTTTGGCTCACGTATATGATAGTGTTGCTAGCATCCATATGACAGAGAACTCGGGCCGACATGACTAGTCATGAACCCAAAGTGGCACTAACTTGCGGGGACAAGCATACATGAGTCACATCGAACATGTCGGTCAGCAGCGTGTGAATCCGGGCTGTAGCACTGGGCTAACAGGACTCCGGTGAACCGGGCTATAGCAGGCAAGGCAGGACTCCGGATGTCACTGCGTGACATTTCCCCGAAGGGACAAACACAGGAACGAAGTTTATCACATGCGGGCCAGTCAAGTGTTCCGGAGCAGTAGTGCTGGGCTAGCAGGACTCCAGTAAACCGGGCTGTAGCGGACTACTATGGCTCATGGAAGCACAAGACTACATTTCCCCATAAGAGAGGCTACCAAGGATAAACAACTAGGTTGTCGGATCCCACACATACCAAGCATTTCAATCATACACACAATATGCTTGATATGTGTAAATACAACATGGCATCACAACATAACTCTACGACTCAAGTATTTATTCATTAGGCTCTGAAGAGCCAGATATTACAAACATGGGTCTCATGACCCAACATTCAAAGCATACCAGACAAAGCACATGCGGAAGCTTAACATGTCTGAGTACAGACATCTACAAATGAAAAAGGCTGAGAAGCCTGACTATCTACCAGATCCTGCCGAGGGCACAAGATCGTAGCTGAGGTAACAAGCTAAACGTCGAAGTCCACACGGAACTACTAGCGAGACTGACGTCTCTCTGCAAAACATAATTTAAGCAAACGTGAGTACAAATGTACCCAGCAAAACTTACATCAGAAATAACTACATATGCATCAGTATCAACAAGGGGGGTGGTGGAGGTTAACTGCAGCAAGCCAGCTTTGACTCAGTGGCTAACCTGAACTACGACTGCAAGCAACTCTTTTGAGGTGGCGCACACGAGTCCACATATTCACCATATCAATACACCACTATGGATCCGCTCCAGTCTCCCTACGAGAACGCCATCCATAGCACTCACGCTTATCTTGCGAATTTTAGAGTATCCACTTTCACTTGTCTATGAACTGTATAGGCAACCAAGTAGTCCTTTACCGCGGACGCGGCTATTCAAATAGATGATGTTAACCCTGCAGGGGTGTACTTCTTCACACACGCTCTCACCACTTACCGCCGTTTACTCGACATGTACTCGGCAACCTTCAAGCGGAAGCCCAACGAGGGTGTCGGCCACGGCCTACCTAAACACTCAAGTCTCTAGTCTAGGTTTATCGCCTATCCAGGTTCCATCCGCAGGGAGTCCGGCCGAGGTTTCCACATACGGCCCCGAACGATGTGTACAGGGTTCCGAGACACCAAACGGGCGCCCGGCATGCCCGGCCACGGTGTATCTACCGCATCATAGCCCACCCCTAGGGTCAACGCTACGCACGGCCGCCAACACATATCCTATAAACACCAGAAACTAGTTGCAACTCTTGGACAGAGGATTAGAGTGGTTAAGAAGCCGAGATGGTCCATTGGTTTCGGGCCCAATGCATGGTAGTAGTTGGTTCTTAAATCACACATACAGATCTCGGTTCTTAAGGACGGTTCCAATGAAACAACCCACCATGTACTCCTACATGGCCTCTCATCAATCCCTTTACCAAATCGTGTTCAACACACTTAGCTCACACATAGTAGGACATGTTCACAACTTTCCAATTCATCCCCGATGAATCACACCTGACATGACTCTAAGCAATAGCAGGCATGACAAACAAACATGAATGAGTAGGCACATCAGGGCTCAAACAACTCCTACTCATGCTAGTGGGTTTCATCTATTTACTGTGGCAATGACAGGTCATGCAGAGGAAAGGGGTTCAACTACCACTACATGTAACAGTTGAATCATTGTTGTCCTAATGCAGTAAAAGAGAGTAGGAGCGAGAGAGTGCGATTGTATCGGAATGAACAAGGGGTTTTTGCTTGCCTGGCACTTCTGAAGATATTATAGCTCTTCATCGGTGTCATCGAACTCATCATCGAAACCACGTCTATCGAGAGGGGACAACTTCCGGCAATAAAGAAGGAAACACAATCAATGCAATGCACAATATGATGCATGATCATGACATGGCAAAATGATTATGTTGGGCTAATGCAACTAAAACCAGATGGGTTTGAGTTATTTTGAACTCAAGGTTCAAGTTCAAATTCAAACTATGACTTTATAAAGTGCATTATCATGTTTTGATATAAAAGCAGGTTTAAGTTGCCTAAACATGCATGATACCAGTGTAGATGGATAGATTGGATTTTTCTGGTCATTTTTCATATATAATTTATTTCATTCTGAGCTACGGTTGATTTTATATGATTTTTAGAAGTTTAAAACATTTTCTGGAATTTCCTGTGAAAGAATAAATCCAGAAAAAGAGTTATTGCGTCAGCTTGACGTCGGGGTGATGTCAGCCGGTCAAAGGCGTCGACCAGGTCAAACCTGACTAGTGGGACCCACTGGTCAGTGACTCAGTCCACTAACTGAGTTAGTTAGTGCTAAACTAACCCTAACCAGGCTGTTAGCAGGGCGGGGCCCACATGTTAGTGACTTGTTTAGTTAACTAAATTAGTTAGATCTAATTAATCTAGAGTTAAATGATCAGGGGCTTGGGCCCACATGTCAGGGGAGGTCAAACCAGTGGTCAAACCCGGTCAAACGAGTCAAACCCTCCGGCGACTCGACGCCGGCGAGGCCAGACGGGGCGGGGCACCTCGGATTTCACCTACAGGGCACCGTTCGAGGCGCCGTTGGGCTCTACGGCTACGGAATGACGAGGCGCGTTGGGTGGTTGCCGTGGGCGGTGCCAGCGCGGACTACGGCGGCGACGGCAAAGACGACATCGGCGGCCGGAGCACGGCTATGGGCGGGCGGGGTGCTGCAGCTCGAGGCGAGCGAACGGAGGTGCTAGGCAGCACCTAATGGGCAGTAGGAGCACGCCGGAGCAACTAGTAGGAGCGGAGGGGCTCAGGGGCACGGAGCTCGCCGGCCATGGCGGACGGCGGCTTCGGGTGCTCGCGGGGCAGCGGCTACGGGGCGTGCGCGAAGAAAAAGGCGGAGGGGAGTGGTTCAGTGGCTCACGGCGAGTCTTCTGATGCAGACGGCGGGGCCGGGGAGTTGTCAGAGCGAGCGGGGCGGCGAGGCAGATCTCCGGCGACCCGAGGAGGATGAAGGGGTCGGGGACGGTGCTTAGAGGCGTCCGGCGCCGCATGGCTCGGCGGAGAGGACTAGGGCGACAAGGCGGATCTTCTGGTCTGCTCAAGGGGACGAGGGAGAGTCGATGGCCGTGGTGGTGCTAGTCGGCAGCGGCGGGCGCGTTCGGTGAGGTGGGGAATGGCGAGGGAGGTGCAGGGGGAGAGACGAGCGGGTCGGCATGATCCGGACGACAGCGACGAGGTGTTTCTGTCAGGACCCCGATTTCCAAGTCACATCGATCTAGCTGGTAACACCTCATATCACTTTCCGGCCTCACGCACGGTATTCCTACGGTGTCGCCTTACCATGGCCCGGGACCATTTGCGTCTTTTGGCTCACGTATATGATAGTGTCTCTAGCATCCATATGACAGAGAACCCGGGCCGACATGGCTAGTCATGAACCCAAAGCGGCACTAACCCATGGAGATAGGCATACATGAATCAACTTCGAGCATGTCGGTCAGCAGTGTGTGAATCCGGGCTGTAGCACTGGGCTAACAGGACTCTGGTAAACCGGGCTGTAGCAGGCTAGGCAGGACTCCGGATGTCACCGCGTGACATTTCCCCGAAGGGACAAACACAGGAACAAAGTGAAACAAATGCCGGCAAGTCAAGTGTCCTGAGCAGTAGTGCTGGGCTAGCAGGACTTCGGTGAACCGGGCTGTAGCGGACTACTATGGCTCATGGAAGCACTAGACTACATTTCCCCATAAGAGAGGCTGCCAAGGATAAACAACTAGATTGTCGGATCCCACACATACCAAGCATTTCAATCATACACACAATATGCTCGATATGTGTAAATACAACATGGCATCACAACATAACTCTACGACTCAAGTATTTATTCATTAGGCTCCGGGGAGCGAGATATTACAAACATGGGTCTCATGACCCAACAATCATAGCATACAAATCAAAGCACATGCGGAAGCTTAACATGTCTGAGTACAGACATCTATAAATGAAAAAGGCTAAGAAGCCTGACTATCTACCAGATCCTGCCGAGGGCACAAGATCGTAGCTAAGGTATCAAGCTAAACGTCGAAGTCCACGCGGAACTACTAGCGAGACTGAAGTCTCTCTGCAAAACATAAATTAAGCAAACGTGAGTACAAATGTACCCAGCAAGACTTACATCAGAACTAACTACATATGCATCGGTGTCAACAAAGGGGTAGTGGAGTTTAACTGCAGCAAGCCAGCTTTGACTCAGTGCCTAACCTAAACTACGACTGGAAGCAACTCTTTGAGGTGGCGCACACGAGTCCACATATTCACCATATCAATACACCACTATGGATCCGCTCATGTCTCCCTATGAGAAGGCCATCCATAGCACTCACGCTTATCTTGCGAGTTTTAGAGTATCCACTTCCACTTGTCTATGAACTATGCAAGGGGTCCAAGTTTCCATATCCGAGGAATCCGGCTATTCGAATAGATAATGATAACCCTGCAGGGGTGTACTTCTTCACACACGCTCCCACCACTTACCGTCGTTTACACGACATGTACTCGGCAACCTTCAAGCGGAAGCCCAACGAGGGTGTCGGCCACGACCTACCACAACACTCAAGTCTCTAGTTCAGGTTTATCGCCTATCCAGGTTCCATCCGCAGGGAGTCCGGCCGAGGTTTCCACATACGGACCCGAACAATGTGAACAGGGTTCCCGAGACACCAAACGGGCGCCCGGTACACCATGCCATAGTGTATCTACCGCATCATAGCCCACCCCTAGGGTCAGCGCTATGCACGCCCGCCAACACATAACCTACAAACACCAGAAACTAGTTGCAACTCCTGGACAGAGTACTAGGGTGATTAAGAAGCTGAGAGGGTCAATTAAGGATCCCAATGAGTGGTAGTAGCTGTTCATGGATCACAGACACAGAACTCAGTTCCTAAGAACGGTTTCAATGAGACAACCCACAATGTACTCCTACATGGCCTCTCACCGCTACCTTTACCAAATCGTGTTCACACACTTAGCTCACACACAGTAGGGCATGTTCATCACCATTCTAATTCATTCCCGATGAATCAGACCCGACACAACTCTATGCAATAGCAGGCATGACAAACAAGCATGAATGAGTAGGCACATCAGGGCTCAAACAACTCCTACTCATGCTAGTGGGTTTCATCTATTTACTGTGGCAATGACAGGTCATGCAGAGGAAAGGGTTCAACTACTGCAGCATGTAACAATTGAATCGTTGTTGTCCTAATGTAGTAAAATAGAGCAGGAGCGAGAGGGTGGGATTGTATCGGAATGAACAAGGGGGTTTTGCTTGCCTGGCACTTCTGAAGATGATATAGCTCTTCATCGGTGTCATCAAACACGTCGTCGAAACATACGCCTACCGAGGGGGGGACAATCACCGGCAAACACAGAAAGAATACAATCAATGCAATGCACATTATGATGCATGATCATGACATGTCAATATGCTGTAATTTGAGCTAATGCAACTAAAACCAGATTAAATGAAGTTGGTTTGACCAAAGATTCAAATTCAACTCCATATGTGATTATTTAAATGCCACTTATTTGATTTGACCTGATCAGAAGGCATAAGTTGTTCAAACATGCATGATAATGCCATAATCAGATTCTTTGTATTTTTATGATCATTTTTCATATATAAATCTTTGCATTTGGAGCTACGGTTGATTTTCTATGATTTTTAGAAGTTTGTACTATTTTCTGGAATTTCCTGTATAAGAATAATTCCAGTAATTGAATTAATGCGTCAGCATGATATAGGTGTGATGTCAGCGGGACAACTGGGTCGGCCAGGTCAAACCTGACCAGTGGGGTCCACTGGTCAGTGACACAGAGCTGTCTGGGTCACAGACATGTGGGGCCGGGTCAACAGCCACGTCAGCACGGTCAACTCTGACTGGTGGGTCCCGCGTGATTATAAACTAATGTAAACTGAAATAAAACCTAGATTATTTAGGGCGTGGGGCCCAGGTGTCAGTGAGCTAGGTGGGTTAGTTAGGGCGTCATCAGTGGCTAATGACAGCGCCACGTCGGCTTCGCTGGAGTTCTGCCGCGGTGACCAAAACCGTGGCGGAAGATCGTCGGAGTGGCGCTACGGGCGGTTTTGGGCCAAGCCAAGGGCACCAGAGGGTTGCCCTTGCTCGCGCGCATCCAGGGGAGGCACGCGGGAGGCGCGGGGTGGAACGAGCTCGCCGGAGTCGAGCTCGTGGCGGCGGCCGGCGTTCGGGCACCTGCGGGTTTGGCATTGTGGTGCACAGGAGGAGGAGCTGGTGGGTGAAACATGCTCCTGGGGGTGTACTGAGTGCAGTGACGTTCTTGGTTTGGACGGAGGCCCGCCAAAACGATGACGGCGACATGGCCGGCGCCGGCGAGGTCTCGGTCTCGACGGAAATGAGGGCTAGAGCTTGAATTAGCGCACGGTAGTAGGGGGAAACGGTTCAGAGGCTCACAGTGCATCGCATGGATGGGTCGGCAGCTTGGGGGAGGCTCTGGAGACGACGGAGTGGCGACGGCGATCGCCGGAGTCCGAGGAAGAAGACGGGGCTGATGGCGGCGTTGTAGCGGCTCCCGCGCGGCGTGGCTCGGTGAGGAGGAAGAGGGGGTCGAGGCGGAGCCTCTGAGCGCATCGGCGAGGTG
>NC_041382.1:527794845-527830295 GCF_002162155.2 Triticum dicoccoides
AGAGGAGCGAGGGGGAGGGAGGTCCAGAGAGCGAGGGAGAAGTGAGAGGGGGTCGGGGAGGTGGAGTGGCACTCGTGGAGGCGTCCAGGCCCTCGACGGCAAGCAGGAGCTGGGGAGGCGCGTGCCAGCGCGCCGCGGCCACGCGCTCCTGTCCTCCTGGCAGGGGGTAGCAGGTGACTGGCAGGGGCCAGTGGGCTGGGCCGGTTGGCTGGGCCGCTAGGTAAGGAGGCCCAAGAGGGTGAGGCCAGGTGAGTTCTTCTCTCTCTCTTTCCTATTTTCTGTTTTCTATTTTTTTGCAGTATGTTTTGACTTAGTTTAAATACTAAAACACTTTATAAAATTCTGCAAACTTTTATGGGCACTATCTGATTTAAACCATAGGCCCTCACCAAGTTTCAGAATATTTGGAGCTACCAAATATTTTATAGGAATTAGTAGCTCCAATTCAAAAGGTATTGACTTAATTCAAAGACCCAAATAAATATTTCTGTGATTCCAAAAATATTGGTTTGAATTTTACCTCTTGCCAATATTTCCAGAAATGAACAGGAACATTTTCTTGGGTTTATTTGAAGCAATTTTTAATGTTGATCATTTTTAGAAAAGATTTCTGAGGCTTTCCACTTTCCCCAATTCAACTTTCATAAATATATACATGATGCATCAATGCTTGTGCAACTAGTTATAATCAATTCTAGGGCTGTGACAGTTTCGCGGCGTCGTGCTGGCCTCGGGCGGCCAGGCAGGTAGGTGGCATGGCGCGCGGGGTGCGAGCGCGTCTCGGGCATGCGCCCTGTCCACTGGCGCCAGGAGGACGACGACTGGCGCTGGGTGAGTGGGCCGCACGGTAGTGGACTGCATAGGTGAGACCAGGTACTTTCTCTCTCTCCTTTATTTCTGTTTTTCTATTTACTTTTCTCTATTTTGATTTAGTTTGAAAACTAAACCATTTATATAAATTCTGAGATTATTTGTGGGAGCTCTCTACAAAATACCAGCGATCCACAATTACTTTCAAAATATTTGGAGCTATAAAATTAGTTATAGATTTTATTTGCTCCAACTCAAATACAATATGAATGAATTCAAAAATCCATAAATGGACAAGAAATATGCTCATCATTTTTGGCAGAGGTTTTCACCTTTATCATAAATCATGAAAATTTTCAAAGGGCATTTTGGGGTCTTTGAAAATATTTTTATTTTTATCCTAGTTGCATTTCATTTGGTGCTAGGGTTTAACAATCCCCAATTCAAATTCAAAAGAATTTAAACATGATGTAACACATGACTAGCTAGCTCAGAGCATACCAGAACTAGGGATGTGACATTCCGAACCATGTGAGCCCGCGGATGCCGAACTTGATCATTTATCAATCTTCGAATTCAGCGCCACAGACATCTTCCAACACTCGCCTTTGGGCGGCATGCTAAACTCATTAAAGAACCTGTCCTTGGCGGAGGACTCACAGCCGAACTATATCCGGTTCGAACTAGGGGCTGACGATGAAGAATTTTGCTCCCCACCCGCCACCCACTTCATAGCCACGGTTGAGGATTTAACCGACACACTTGATTACGACTCCAAGGACATCGACGGTATGGACGACGAAGCCGGAGAAGAAGAGGCCCAGAACCTGCCGTATACATGGTGGATGCACCAGAGGAGAACAGCGGCGATGACAAGGAAGATCTAGCTGAGGATAAACCTTCCAAAATACAATCCAAGTGTCGGCGTCAGCGGCGCCACTCTAAGTCACACTGCAGCAAAGAAAGTAACACCAGCATGGGAGAAGATAACACTCCAGAAGGTGCCGAAGACAATGAAGACCCCATTGCAACAGCTAATGAACAAGATGAACGGGAAGATGGGGAGGTTATCCCTCGTAAACAGGCCACACACGAAGACTCAGAGGATGGAAGTTACCTTCCGCTCTCCGAGGAGGAGGTGAGCCTCGGCGCCGACGATTTCATCGTGCCTGAGGAACCTCTTGAGCAGGAGTGCTTCAAGCGCTAGCAAATAGCCACTGCAAGGAGCCTGAAGAAGCAGCAGCAGCTTCAAGCTGACCAAGATCTGCTCAATGATAAATGGACCAATGTCCTAGCAACCGAAGAATATGGCCTTAAGTGCCCAACCAAAAGCTACCCAAAGCGCAAAATGCTACCTCAGCTTGACGAGGAGGCACCGGAATACATACCACCATCGTACAATGCGGCTGACTGACCACCACGTGGTCGGGACAAAACGGCAACTCATGCCGAACACCAGCCCGCCCCACCTCATCGCATAGGTAGAGGTAAATTAGCCCACAGCCATACATATGACCTCCGGCAAAACATGAACAATAAAGCAGGACATACCAGATCAATCCACGGATCACAAGGACATGCCTCGACACGCGACGACGGCCACCTATTCGGACATGACAAACTTAGTCATGCGCGGGCTGAAAACCACAGACGGACTCCATCAGAGCTACGTCATGATACGGCCCGATATAGAGGCACCGCACACCCTCATTGCTTCACTTATGAGGTCATGGATCATGAATTCCCAGAAGGGTTCAAACCCATGAATATAGAATCATACGATGGAACCACGGACCCCGCGGTATGGATCAAACACTTCATTCTCCACATTCATATGGCTCGCGGTGATGACCTCCATGCCATCAAATATCTCCCTTTAAAACTCAAGGGGCCAGCTCGGCACTGGTTAAACAGCCTGCCTGCAAATTCTATTGGCAGCTGGGAGGACTTGGAAGAGGCCTTCCTCGATAACTTCCAAGGTACATATGTTCGACCTCCGAACGCTGATGACTTAAGCCATATAGTTCAACAACCCGGAGAGTCCACCAGGAAATTCTAGACTAGGTTCTAAACTAAAAAGAACCAAATCGTTGATTGTCCCGATGTCGAAGCCCTAGCAGCCTTAAAACACAGCATGTGTGACGAATGGCTCGCTCGCCACCTCAGCCAAGAAAAGCCAAAATCCATGGCGGCCCTCATGGCACTCATGACCCGCTTTTGTGTGAGCGTGGACAGTTGGTTGGCCCGTAGCAAAAACAATGCAAGCGACGCTGGCAACCCTGAAGTTAAGAACAACAAAGACAAGTCTTGACGCAACAGATACAAGCGTCGAAACAATAGTGATAACACTGAGGACACGGCAGTCAGTGCCGGATTCAGTGGCTCTAAGTCCGGTAAGTGGAAGAAGCCGTTCCAAAAGAACAATTCAGGCCAATCCAGCTTGCACCGCATACTTGATCATCTGTGCCAGATTCACGGCACCCCGGACAATCATACAAATAGAGATTGCTGGGTTTTTAAACAGGTCGGCAAATTAAACACCGAGAACAGGGAAAAGGGATCGCAAAGAAAGGACGATGACGAAGAGCCCTAGCAACCGAACACGAGAGGACATAAGAAGTTTCCCCCTCAGGTCAAAACGGTGAACATGATATACGCTACCCACATCCCCAAGAGGGAGCGCAAGCGTGCGCTCATGGACGTCTACGCAATAGAGCCAGTCGCCCCAAAATTTAATCCATGGTCGTCATGCCCGATCACTTTTGATCGTCGGGATCATCCAACCAGTATCCGTCATGGTGGCTCGGTCGCAATGGTCCTAGACCCAATAATTGATGGGTTCCACCTGACTCGCGTCCTTATGGACGGAGGTAGCAATCTCAATCTACTCTATCAGGATACAGCGCGAAAAATGGGCATTAACCCATCAAGGATCAAGCCCACTAGGACTACCTTCAAAGGCGTCATACTAGGTGTAGAAACCCGCTGTACGGGCTCAATCACACTAGAGGTTGTCTTCGGATCTCTGGACAACTTCCGAAGCAGGGAGTTAATCTTCAATATCGTCCCCTTCCGCAGCGGCTATCAAGCACTGGTCGGACGAACTGCGTTCGCTCGATTCAAGCAGTACCACACTATGCTTATCTCAAGCTCAAGATGCCTGGTCCACGCGGTGTCATAACGATCAACGGAAATACAGAACGCTCCCTCCGTATAGAAGATCACACAGTTGCCTTAGCGGCAGAGGTACAGAGCGGCCTTCTCAAGCAGAACCTTAATTCGGCTGCCGAGCCCACGGACACCGTTAAGAGGTTCCGAACTACTCTGCGGCAGGAGAGCTCAGCTCTTCAGGAGCTCGACTAGCAACCCGGCCTCTGTCTCAGTCCCGATAAAGCGGGGGCATTCATACCGCGCGTACATAACTACGCTCTCAAAATCCCATGGGCATCGATAGAGGCATATCTAGCTTGTGGTCCATAGTACGGCTCAACCGACATCGGATACACGCATACTTTCACTTTTACTTGTTTTCTTTTCAGGTCTCAATCCCACAGGCCCCATCTGGTGGTCTGGTCTTCAGTGCTCTTGAAGGATAAAGACACCAAGACGGTGAGGAACGCAGACATATGGGGGACTTTTTAGGTCATTCCGTTAACGATAACTCTACCTGTTTTTAGGACCCACATGCAGCTCTCCCTTGGTTTCGGCATGTCAAACAGCTTATTGCTTATCGCACTACCTGTATCAATGCGCCTTGATGTACTAATTAAATTACAATGAGAACAGTTTGTGGCTCGAGCTATAGGAAACCAGCTTTTTACCTTTGTACTTTTTCTCTTTTCTTTCTCTTTTTCAGCTCCCCTGTGGATAACCCTATCAGGTAGCACCCGTACACTTTGGTATGTTTGATGTTTGCCAGGGGCTTCATAGCACCCCACATTACAGCAACAAAAGCCCGAACACTTTTTATAAGTACAGTTCGGCACACCGAATTTAGCATTATATGCATTGGCTCTGAATCATGTCTTTGGTCAACAGTTGGGTTGCCCGGCTCCTGTGCTTGCCACCTTACGTTCTGCTATATTGGCTAAGGTAGTAAAGGGAGAACTACTGCGATTGTGCCTTGGTTTATCCAAAGGAGCACCTCAGTAGAGAAAGCCAAAAATTGACTGTCATGATGCGGCGAGAGCCGGTCAGCTGTTCAAAGGTTACAAATTGTTGGAGATTTCTTCCGCATTATGCGAAGGATCGGTACTTCCTGATCAGACGCTTATAGCACTCTAGTTTGGATACTAGGGGCAGCACCCATGTTTTTACTGTAAAACTACTATGGCTAAGTGAGGGTGTTCAAGCCGCATAGTCTGGTTTCCTGGTTCGTTGCGCTAAACAACTCCTTCAAGGACCATATAATTGGATCAAGATTGTTTAGATTCCATCCCGAACAACCCCGTACTACCTACGTGGGGGCAGAAGCCGACGACTGGCCAACCCTCAGATTTCATACAACACGGCCGCTCAGGAGGAAAAAATTAAAACATAGCATCCATTATATTACATAACATCATTGATTCATGTTATAGGACAACATAATACGAATATTTTCATGGGAATATAACACCCTTTGCACATTGCTACACCACAAGGCGGGATCCCTCCAGGACACCATCAAAATATAGTTCAGGATGGCAGTGCTCCTTGCCCTCAGGCGGCCCCTCGGTCATCAGCTTCTTGGCATCCATCTTCGCCCAGTGCATCTTGACACGGGCAAAGGCCATCCGGGCACCTTCAATACAGACCGATCGCTTTATGTCCTCAAGCCGTGGGCAAGCACTAACAAGCCGCTTCACAAGTCTGAAGTAGCTGCTGGCTATCGACGCGGCAGGCCATAGTCGGACTATCATGTCCTTCATGGCTAGCGCGGCCGCCTTATGCAGCTCGACTAGCTGTTTCAGCTGGTCGCTGAAGGGCACCGAATGTTCTGGTCCAATGTATTGAGACGAGAACAGCTTCTCTGTAGAACTCCCTTCTTCGGCTCGATAAAACTCGCCAGCATCCGATACGCTGCGTGGCAAATCCGTAAATGCCCCTGGAGAGCTCCAAATTCGGGTAAGTAAAAGGAACGTTTCCTTCGCAGACTTGCTTTGCATAATGAAAGCCTTACCCGCCGCGATCTTCTTGGCCGCCTGGATTTCCTGAAGGGTGCTCTGGGATTCGGCTCGGGCATCTTGTGCACTCTGGAGGGCCTTCGCAAGTTCAGACCCTTGCTTCTTAGAATCACGCTCCAGGGACTCGTACTTCTTGACGGCGTCCTAGAGCTCTTGCTAGACCTTGCTGATCCGGGCCTCGTGCCTCTCGCGCGCGGCGCGTTCCTTGGCCAATTTGTCCTCGGCCTCAGCTAACGCCTTCTTGAGGGCCGCCACCTCGATCGTGGCCCCTAATAAAGTTCATGGCACTTTAGTCAGCACGAACCATTCATCCTTCTAAATATACACACAGGTTACAACATACCTTGGCTGTCCTCCAGCTGCTTCTTCACAAGCCGAGCTCTTTCTCGACCCCCTCCAGGTTTTGCTTCAGTCCGGAGACCTCCGCAGTATGAGCGGCAACAGCCAGCAGCGACGCCTGCTTATTCACATAGACATCTCATGTTAGACTCTTGCGAAAATTATTTTGATCCTTTGTTCGGCTTTTCCTTTCCGGACACCGAACAGAGCATCAGGGGCTACTGTCTACACTGTGACATTCTCTCTACAATTACATTACTTACCTCAAAGCATGTTAGAAGGCTAGCACAGGCTTCGGTCAGTCCGCTTTTGGCGGACAGAACCTTCTCGATCACCGCACCCATAAGGATACGGTGTTCATCCACAATGGAAGCGCCTCGCAGCGCTTCCATCAGAGTATATGGTGCCTCTGATTGGACAGAGGTCACCGGTGGAACAGGCACACCTCCTCCTTTCAGGGAAGGCTGCTCGCTTGACACCGGAGCCGTGTAGGTCTCCGAAATTGTATCCAGCTGGGGGCGAATTGAACTTGGCCCCCACCACCAGTCCCCATGGGGGCTTTTTCCCCCGTGTGTCCGGCGACCGAGGAGTAATCCTTTGGAGCCACCCCGACGACCTTCAGAACCTCTCCCTGACCTGAGAAGGTCCTTTGGGACACCACCTCATCATCACCCTTGGCTGAGGGAGTGTGAGCGGGCGGCGGTGACACGCTGGCCATCTCATTTGAATCTAGCGAACCTCCTGTTGAGGATCGCGGGGAGCTGTCACGGGCCGGACTGCAATGCCATAATTTAAGCATATTAATATTACAAAGTGGAAAGGCCAGACATTTGGATGTGCATAAGGTACTTACGAGGAAGCCTGAGGCTTGGTTCGGGGGGGTCGCTTCGGACTGCTATCGACATCCCACGCGGAATTATCCGCAAGGGAGCCCTTCCCCCTCTTGGGCGCCTTCGCCTCCAGAGTTTGGGAGGCCCCCCTTTTCTTCCTTCCCTCCTTAGGGGGGAGTCGTTTTCCTCCTCCTCTTCGTCGTCGTCTTTGGCGGCCGAAGAGTGAGTCTCGTCTCCGGACATCATGTCCGAACCACCTTTTCAGCGAAGGCCACTCCTGGCCCCTTTGTCCGCTTTCTTGGCCTTCTTCTCCGGCACATCATAAGGCGTCGGAAACAACATCTTCGTCAGAAGTGGAGTTTCTTGGTCTTCGGGTAGCGGAGCCGGATAGTTAATCCACCTCGCTATATCGATCCAGGCCTGAAAAATTGATAGGAAGGCTTAGACTTCTTCCTCAAGATATGCCAGTAGAGGGTATACCTTGAGAACATGAAAGAACTTACCGAATTGGCCTGGTGTTGTAAGCTGAGCCCACGATCCTTGGTCATGGGCGGTGGTGTCTCGCCGGCCTTGAAGAGCACTTTCCAGATGTCGTCGTGCGTCGTGCCGAAGAGCTCTAGTAGCGTCTGGTGCTTGGCCGGATCGAACTCCCGCAAATAGCAAGTCGGGCGTTGGCATGGAAGGATCCGGCGAATGAGCATAACCTGGATCACGTTGACGAGTTTGATCCTCTTGGTTATCATGTTCTGAACGCACGTCTGGAGCCCGGTCAGCTCGCTCGAAGAGCCCCAGGTTAGGCGCTTCTCTTGCCAGGAGGTGAGCCGCAGCGGAGCTCTGGATCGAAATTCGGGGGCCGGCGCCCAGTTGGTGTCGCGCGGCTTGGTGATGTAGAACCACCCCGACTGCCACCCCTTCACCATCTCCACAAAGGAGCCTTTGGGCCATGTGACGTTGGGCATCATGCCCACCATGGCGCCTCCGCACTCTGCTTGTTGGCCTCTCACCACCTTCGGATTTACACTGAAAGTCTTCAGCCATAGGCCTCGCAAACGACAATAAATGCCGAGATGTTGAGGATAAAGTTGGGGGCTAGATCATGGAAGTCCAGCCCGTACTAAAACATCAGTCCGCGGACAAACGGGTGGAGAGGGAATCCCAGCCCGCGGACGTAATGTGTGAGAAACACAACCCTTTCATGGGGCTCTGGGGTAGGGACGATTTGTCCCTCCGCCGGGAGACGGTGAACGATCTCCTTGGCCAGGTATCCGGCCTCTCGGAGCTCCTTGATGTCTTTCTTCTTAACAGAGGAAGCCATCCACTTGCCACCAGCTCCGGATTCGGACATGGTTGGAGTGATTTCTCCGGCGGGGGGAGCTAGAGCTTGGGTGCTGGAGCTCAAGAATGGATGGGCAGAGGAAGGAGAAGGCAGGGTGAGTGAGGATGAATCCTTATCCCCTTATAAAGGCCGCGAATGTCAAACGCCTCCCTACTCGCCTTAAAACTCGCCTATTCCCAAGGGCTGTGTAAACGGCACGGTTGGGTTACCCATGCCCGTATTGATGAGAATCCCATAATAAGGGGACATGATCTCTGCTTTGACAAGACGTGTCGATGGCAACCGCATCTCGAAACGTGGAACGGCAGACATAAAATGATCTAAAATTATGACCGGGCGGACATGATGTCATGTTGTAAAAAATTGTCGGCGGATTGGACTCGTGGAGTATTATATTTTCTTTGCGATTGTGTGCGGTGTGTGTAACAGGTCCAGATACAATCATCACGTATGGAGATTATCTTGGAGTTCGAAAAGAAGGGAACCCGCCTTGCAATGCAAAAGACAAATCTGCGCGCCGGACTCCTCGTCATTGAAGCTAGGTTCAGGGGCTACTGAGGGAGTCCTGGACTAAGGGGTCTTCGGACGTCTGGCCTGTTAGCCATGGGCCGGACTGATGGGTTGTGAAGATGCGAAGACCGAAGACTGCACCCGTGTCCGGATGGGACTCTCCTTGGCGTGGAAGGCAAGCTTGGCGACCGAATGTGTAGATTTCTTTCCTTTGTGACCGACCTTGTGTAACCCTAGATCCTCCCAGTGCCTATATAAACCGGAGGACTTAGTCCGGAGGGGGGAGACTCATTACCATAGCCATACAAGCTAGACCTCTAGGGTTTAGCCATTACGATCTCGAGGTAGATGAACTCTTGTAATACTCGTATTCATCAATATCAATCAAGCAGGACGTAGGGTATTACCTCCATAGAGAGGTCCCGAACCTGGGTAAACATCATGTCCCCTGTCTCCTGTTACCATCGACCTTAGATGCACAATTCGGGACCCCCTACCCGAGATCCGCCGGTTTTGACACCGACACCCGTCGCCGCAAGGCCTCCATTGTAACATCTGCCGGTTTGCCCGTGCAGCTTAGCACCGATCTCCATACCCAGGCCGCCATGAGTTTCTTAGATGACGCCTGCCAAACGCCCCATTTCCCACAGATCCCCATCCCCATCCCGATCCCCCACTCCAGAGCGTCGCATCCTAAGCCCGGCTACACTTCCCATGGATCTCAAGGAGCAACTGGCCCAAAAGAGGTGTATCACGCTCTTTTCGCCCAACGTCGCCGAGGAAGCTGACGACCATTACTAGCGGCAGGCACTCAAGCAGCAGGCTAAGTATGCGGGTATGTCATGGACACCAGCTATGACATGGATGTCATCGACAGTGATGCCCTGAGGCGGGCTATGTCACAGGTGAAGTGGACCACCCCCAACCCTTGGGGTCCAACTGCTGTCGATCTCATCCATGGCCCCGCCGATGATCTCCCATGGCTCGTTGTCAACAATTTGCCATCCTACATCGCCATCGAGCCCCTTTTGTCATTTCAAAAGGACATGTTCTATGACGCTGGCTTGGGATCGACAGCTTCCAAGCCAGACCTCATCAGTGTCGGTGTTAAAACCGGTGGATCTCGAGGAGGGCAGCTGTCGGTGTCAAAACCGGTGGATCTCGGGTTGGGGGTCCCGAACTGTGCATCTAGGCGGATGGTAACAGGAGGCAGGGGACATGATGTTTTACCCAGGTTCGGGCCCTCTTGATGGAGGTAAAACTCTACGTCCTGCTTGATTGATATTGATAATATGGGTAGTACAAGAGTAGATCTACCACGAGATCAAAGAGGCTAAACCCTAGAAGCTAGCCTATGGTATGATTGTTGTTCGTCCTATGGACTAAAACCCTCCGGTTTATATAGACACCGGAGAGGGCTAGGGTTACACAGAGTCGGTTACAATGGTAGGAGATCTACATATCCGTATCGCCAAGCTTGCCTTCCATGCCAAGGAAAGTCCCTTCCGGACACGGGACGAAGTCTTCAATCTTGTATCTTCATAGTCCAGGAGTCCGACCGACGGTATAGTCCGGCTATCCGGACACCCTCTAATCCAGGACTCCCTCAGTAGCCCCTGAACCAGGCTTCAATGACGACAAGTCCGGTGTGCAGATTGTCTTCGGCATTGCAAGGCGGGTTCCTCCTCCAAGTACTTCATAGAAGATTTTGAACACAAAGGTAGTGTCCGGCTCTGCAAAATAAGTTTCCACATATTGCCATAGAGAGAATAATATTTACACAAATCTAATCTGCTGACGTATTCTGTAGCGTGACATCACACCACGGCCAAGTCTTTATTTGAATCATTTTACTGTCCCACCTCAGCGCGTTTAGCGAGGCGGTTTCCTTGGCATGTCTTGTCAAAGGAGAGATTGTGTCCCCTTATTCTGGGATTCTCATCAATACGGGCGTGGGTAACCCAACCGTACCCGTTGGTATGTTTTCTCGATCAAAGGCGAGTCCCAAACGGTCACGGGGAGGGCCCTTGGTATTCAAACTCTTATAAAGAGACCAAGGCCTTACTCCTTTCTTTCAATCTCAAACGAGTTTGCCCTTCGCCTCGAGTTCCAACACCCAAGGCTCCAGATTTCAGGCGCTTCGGACCTTCGACAATGTCCGGTTCCGACCTTCGAGGTCGATGGATGCCCTCCTCCGTCACGGAGGAGGGCGTGCTGAAGTTGAGAGAGGCCAGGTTCTTGACCGGCGAAATCTCGCATAGGCTGCCTGCTCAAGGGCAGGTCATTCCCACTCCCAAGCCTGGTGAGAGTGTGGTGTTCATGTCTCACTTCCTTCGGGGGCTAGGCTTCCCGACGGATCCCTTCGTGAGGGGGCTCATGTTCTATTATGGGCTGGGATTTCACGACTTAGCTCCGGAGTCCATCCTCCATATTTCCTCATTCATCATCGTGTGTGAAGCCTTCCTCTGTATTACTCCTTACTTCGGACTATGGCTCAAGACCTTCAAAGTAGAGCCGAAGATGATCGAGGGACGGCACGTGGAGTGCGGAGGTGCTTTTATAAGCAAGAATGCTGGTGCTCCATGGCCCAAGGGCTCTTTTCAAGTGGAGTCCAGCTTATGGCAATGAGAGTGCTTTTATATCACAGCTCCCAGGAGCACCAAGTGGGTGGCGCTGCCAGCTTTCCGCTCGGGTCCCTCGCCACGACTGGCGTCATGGGTCAATAAGGGGCTGGACTGGGGGTCGGCAAAGGACGTGCCCCTGTTGCAAGGCCGCATCCGAGATCTCCTAGAAAGAGATATCAGTCTGGTCGTGGTGATGCAGGTTATGTTAATTCGCCGAGTTCTGCCCTGCAAACGTCGCCCCCTCCGCCTGTGGGAGTTCAACCCGGAGGGACCATGAGTTCTCCAACATTTTCTTGGCATGACGCCCGTGGAGACGTACAAATTGTTCTTCGGACTACAAGTGGTGTGTCCGGATTCTACGGAGGACGCAGGTCTGAGCTGCAACCGCCCGGATACTCAAGTAAGTAGCCTTGTGCCCAGACTCGCTATTCGTATATTTATCATAAAATTGCCCCTAAAAGAGGTGTCCTTTAAACAGGAGTGGATAGCGAAAGCAAAGCTAATCAGGTGTCCGGCCCCCCTCCCCGAGACCACGCCAGATCCCGTGCTAGTCAGGATGTTGGAGGTTGTGCCTTCAGAGGAAAGCGAGGGAGGGGACAAGGAAGCTACAACCTCCTCGAAGAAGGTTGTCCGGAAGGGAGGAATCAAAAATTCCTCTCCTCAGGGGAAGAAGAGGACCGCCTCTGACAACCCGGAGACATGGCCTCAAAGCGGGGGAAGAAATCTTCGTCAGAGGGTCCTGCGCCGGGGGATACTTCGGCCGAATTATGCCCTCAAGGGGATCAGCCCTCCACCGAGCCGTAAGTAGAGAGGAGTTTTTCTTTTTAAGAAATGAGAGAAATCATTGTGTTATATCTGAGAAGAGTAATCCAAAATTTACCTTGTAGCTCGGACCTTAGCCCTTCTCAGCAGAGCTCGTCTTCGGGGGATCTTCTTCCAGACATGATGGAGAGCGGAACGCCTCCCCCTGCCGATCCGCTTGCGAGGCGGGCGATCCTAAGGTATCATCGCAGAGGGTTTCTCCGAATCCGGCAGGGCCGGAAGGTAGTCCTATGGCCCCCCAAAGCCCTCTGCGTCCGGCCTTCAAAAAGGGCCATCAGACGAGTCCGGCACCGTCTGGTGCGCGGTCGGAGGAGCTGAAAGATCTGCTAGGTCGAGCATCTATCTCAGAGGAGCATCGTGCATTGATGGGTACGGTGATTGAGAGGATTTCATCCGCGGAGAGCGGATTGCACGAAGCCGTCAGGAGTTTACTGAGAGGTTTTGAGGTACATGAAATAATGTACCCTTTTTGGACAGTTGCACATAAATAAGATGCGTCCTGTGTAGATAGTAGCCCCTGAGACTCTGTGCGTTGTCAAAAGTGACGGCACGCAGAGGATCATAATCCCAGGTTTAATATGCCGCCTCCATACGTAGGTGGCGAAGTGTCGGGTGGCCAGCCGGACTGATGAATTTGCCGAGCTAAAGAGGCAACTTGACGTGGCAGATGCCGACATCGCGCTTGTCAACAAGCGGCTTGACGAGGCACAAGGTATGTAATTACTCCAGCGGCACCTGGTAAGAGGAGCTTTATGCCAGTATCTTACAATGTGTGCGCTGGATGCAGATGGTGCTGCTGCCATGGAGTATCTTCGGGCGGAACTTGCCCGAGCCAAGGAGCAAGCCAGAAAAAGTGATGCGGCTGCCAGAAGGGCTATTGAAGAGCTGAAAGCCGAATAGGCTGCTCACTGCCGAAGCAAGAGGGAAATAGCCGAGATGGCTATGAAGCTGAAGAGCGCTGCTGACCGTTTCAAGCTTCTTGAAAAAGAAGATCGGGCGGAACAGACGGACCTGGAGAAGGCCGTTGCCGATGCCAAGGATGCTCGCTTTGCGATGAGAGCTATGAAGGAGGAGCTGCGTCAGGCCGGAGAGATCGCAGCTGGAAAGCCCTTTATGCTGCGGAGGAAGTTCTGTGATCCTAAACATGCTCCGTTAGACCGGATGTGGAGTATGGCGGACACCTATCTGGATTTGGCAGCGAGTGCCGCAGATGCGGCCGAACACTTCCAAGATCAAGAAGATCGCGAAGTGGAAAAGCTCTTTTGGTCGCAGTTCCACAATCCGGAGCGTCCGCTGTCATTAGCCGATCGTTTGGCTGAATGGGCCGAGCTAAATAGGTTGTCCGGACTCGCCATGAAGTATGTCATGAGTCATCTGTGGCCAGAGACGCCAGAGCCGAAAAGTTATTTCAACTTGGTGCAGCAGTTCCTTGGTGCGGCACCGCATATCAATGCGATGAAGAGGTCAGCGTGCATAGAGGGTGCGCGGATGGCTCTTGCCCGTGTCAAGACATACTGGGCGGAAATGGAGGCCACCGCTGTTGCATCCCCAGACTCGGATGGAAGCCGAGTACCTGCCGAGCACTATTTTCAGGAAGTTCTGCAAGGCGCTCGTTTAATAGAGACGTAGTGCTCGAAGGATACTATATTCGAATAGCATATATTATTGTAAAACAATATTTTGATAAATTGTAGAAGCTTTTTATACTTGTGCCTGCAAGTATTATAATACCTCCTGTGCGGCCGTTTAACATATATGTATATATAATCTGAAAGATGGCAGTCGTCGGCTTCATCCCCCACGCACATAATGCGGGGGTGTTCGCAGAAGGCACATTTTCACACTTGATCCAATGTCTTGGTCCTACAAAGTAGGTGATAGCGCAGCGAACTAGGCAATCGGACTATGATGCTTTATCACTTTCACTTAGCCATAGGAGTTTGACAGTGAGGCTACTTATATAGCCCCTGGTGGCGCCTGCGCTCGCCCGAACTCGGGGCGCGTATGTGCCTGGCCGGGAAGCGGCCCTTTGTTAATGTGGAGGAATCCTAAAGATTCCGGTAAGTCATCGAGTGGTTGACCAGTCTCACACTATATCATGACAGTCAGTTTTCGGCTTTCTCTACTGAGGTGCTCGCCTGGCCAAACCGGGGCACAATCGCAGTAGTTCTCCTGGTGCCTCCTTAGCCGATAGAGCGGAACGTAAGGTAGCAAAACACAGGAGCCGGCCAAACCCAACATTTGACCAAAGACATGATTCGGAGATGATGCATATAAGGCCAAACTCGCGATGCCGAACACTCCCTAAGGTATTCGGTCTATATGAGGGCGGGCGGGATAACGCCCTTAGTAATAAGCCCCTAGTGTCCAGGTACGCGCAAAACTCTGACGTGGCCACATGCCAAAACTCCAGCCTCCTCCTTGGTTATACCAAGAAACCAGGGGATGTGTATCAACAAGAGACAGTAAAAGGTTTACGCAAGGTCTTAATCTGAAAAGAATCCTTGGAACGGGTCCCTGCTGCACGTCTGCGCCTGTGTCTCCGTTGTGCCGTATCCTGGACGGGCGTAGCACGGTGTTCATCTGTAAAAGAGAGGAACTTAGTTAAAGAAAGATCGTGCCGAACATGAGTTATACTAAATAAACAAAGTATAAATCGAAATGGGTAAAATTGAGCTTTATTGTCTCTTGTTTTATATGCGCGGAGCCCCTAGTACAGGGGTATACGACTATTAAGCCTTTATCAATTGTATGTTTATGCCAGACTCGTCTAGCCGTGTCTGTGGTCTTGACGACCTGTTTAGGTGCTTTGGCTGGTGAAGCCGCTTTATTGTGTGGCTGTCAAGGCAGCCACACTGTCTTCCACGCGGGAGGAACACGCAGTGTTTTCCCTTTAATGAGATGATGCCTCGTGGACCGGGCATCTTAAGCGTAAGAGATGCATAATGCGGTATTGCGTTAAAGTGGGCGAAAGCTTCGCGCCCCCGCAGTGCTTGATAGCTACTTGAGAATGGGGCGATGTGGAAAGTTAGCTGTTCACGACGGAAGTTATCGGGGGAGCCGAACATAACTTCTAGCCGGAGAGAACCCATGCAGTGGGCATCCGGGCCTGGCGTTACCCCTTGAAAGGAGGTTTTGCTATGGCAAATTTTTCTTGGGTCTATCCCCATGTTGCGGATTGTGTCCTGGTATAACAGGTTTAGCCCACTGCCGCCGTCCATCAGGACATTTGTAAAGTGGAGTCCGCCGACTATTGGATCTAATACCAAGGCAGTCCAGACTGCGTTCCGGATACTTCTAGAGTAATCCTGATGGTCGAAGGTGATCGGTTTTAACAACCATTGGCGAGACTCCTTTGGGATAGGCCGTATGGCGCGTATCTCTGGTGGCGCCATTTTGTTCGTCACGTGAAGTAAGTTTACTGTTTTGACTTCTTGTGGGAAATCCTTTTGTTTCCTGGTGCTCTGCTTGTGGGGTTCGTCGTCATCCTCACTTGGTGTGTTGAGCCCCTTCTGTTCGGTGTTGAGTTTGCCGGCTTGCTTGAAAACCCAACAATCTCTGTGGGTATGGTTCGCAGGCTTCCCGGGAGTACTGTGTATTCGACATATCTTGTCCAAGATTTTGTTTAAGTTGGATAGATCGTCCCTGTTATCCTTGAGGGGCGGCTTTCTCTGATTTTGCCGCGAGCTTTTGAATCCGGCGTTGACCACCGTGCTCTTTGGGTTGTTTCCCTTATTCCGGCGCTGGTCCTTGTTGCGTCAGGGTTTTCCGTTTCCATCCCTAACTTCGGATGTACTTGGGTCACTGGTGCTACATCTTGCCAACCAGCTGTCCTCTCCTGCGCAAAAGCGGGTCATGAGGCTTGTTAATGCGGCCATTGTTCTTGGCTTTTCTTGGCCGAGGTGTCTGGCGAGCCATTCGTCTCGAACGTTATGCTTAAAAGCTGCTAGGGCTTCGGCGTCCGGACAGTCGACTATCTGATTCTTTTTAGTAAGAAATATGTTTCGGAATTTCTGGGCTGACTCTCCGGGCTATTGAGTTATGTGACTGAGACCGTCTGCATCCGGAGGGCGGACATAGGTCCCTTGAAAATTTTCCCAGAAAGCATCCTCGAGCTCTTCCCAACTTCCAATGGTGTTTTTAGGAAGGCTTTTGAGCCAATGCCGGGCTGGCCCTTTAAGCTTGAGGGGTAAGTATTTTATGGCATGGAGGTCATCTCCTCTGGCCATGTGTATGTGGAAGATATAATCCTCGATCCAGACCCCAGGGTCTGTTGTTCCGTCGTATGCCTCTATGTTTACGGGCTTGAATCCTGCTGGAAATTCATGGTCCAGCACCTCATCGGTGAAACATAGGGGGTGTGCGGCACCCCTGTATTTGGGTGTGCCGTGATGTTCGGATATTTGTTGTGTTGCATTGCTTACTAGAGCTTGCTTTCTTGGCCCGTAGATAGATCTGGCTGGGCCGTCTTTTTGATGCGGATCCTTTGGTGGATCGTGTGCTGGCTTGTGTGCGGCGCCGCTTGCCGCTCCATGTTGGTCATGCGGTCGTCTATCCGACCGGGTGGCTTTCCTATTTTTTGACTGCGGGGGCTCTAAGGCCTCCTCGTCAATTTCAGGCAGTAGCTTTCGCTTTGGATAGCTTTTTGTGCGGCGACTGCCGCCATATTTGTCTGCGGTGTTGCGTACTTTGCTCCATCTTATTCTGAGTGCATCTTCCACAGTTTTGAGCTTCCGCTTCTGCTTTTTCAGGCTATGCGCAGTGGCGACGAGCCTTTTGTGGAGGTTCTTCTGCTCCATGAGTTTATCCGGCGTAAGGTCGTCCGGACTGTTGTTTTCACTGGGGACGGGGTGTTCGGTTTGTTTATCCAAGTTGCCCTGTTCGGACGTTTGCTCGAAGGGATGTTCATCATCCGCCGGCTCATCCTGCTCTATGGCTGGGTCTGTATGGCTGCTGGCTCTATCGAGGCGGGGCTTGGAGCGGTGCTTACGTTGCCGCTTTGATTGCTTTTTGAGTGAACGATCCCTCGTTGCATCCCTGTGTTCCTCGTCGTCGCTTCCTTTGGGTGTGTCCACCATGTATACATCATGAGATGAGGTGGTTGTCCAGTGCCTTATAGGCATTGGTTCATGTTCATCTCCTACATCATCGTCCATACCATCAATGTCTTCGGAGTCGAAGTCGAGCACGTCGTTTAAATTATCGAAAGTGGCTACGAAGTGGGTGGTGGGTGGGCATCGAATTACTTCGTCGTCCACATCCCAATCCTGCCGGTCATAGTCTGGCCAGGACTCTCCTGACAAAGAGAGAGACCTGAGTGAATTCAGAATGTCGCCTAAGGGCGAGTGCTGAAAGATGTATGCGGCGGTGAACTCCATGATCGGCGCCCAATCGGATTTGGTCGGTAGGGGCGCGGAGGGCTCGGAGTCCGGAGAGGAGTCCGGCACCTTGGAGTCACGGGCTTCGCAGAGGACAAGGCTGGTGTTCGGCTTCATTGCTGTAGGGATTGCAGCCCCCGAGGCGGTGTCTAACCACCCATCCTTGATTGGTGTGATCGGCTCCGAGCTAGGGGTCGGAGCGGACACAGATGCGGCCTCCAGGGCACTGTTCGGCGGCAGAGCTAGATCATGCCTATCGTGACAGTGCGGCGCGCTCGGCTCTGGCTCGAATTCATCGAAGATCAAGTCTTCGCGGATGTCGGTTGTGTAGTTCAAACTTCCAAATCTGACCTGATGGCCAGGGGCGTAGCTTTCGATGTGCTCCAGATGGCCAAGCGAATTGGCCCGCAGTGCAAAGCTGCCGAATGCGAAGATCTGTCCGGGGAGAAAATTCTCACCCTGGATCGCATCGTTGTTGATGATCGGAGAAGCCATCGGGCCTAAAAGTGACGACACGGAGGAACTCTCTATGAAAGCACCAATATCGGTGTCAAAACCGGCGGATCTCGGGTAGGGGGTCCTGAACTGTGCGTCTAGGCGGATGGTAACAGGAGACAGGGGACACGATGTTTTACCCAGGTTCGGGCCCTCTTGATGGAGGTAAAACCCTTCGTCCTGCTTGATTGATATTGATGATATGGGTAGTACAAGAGTAGATCTACCACGATATCAAAGAGGCTAAACCCTAGAAGCTAGCCTATGGTATGATTGTTGTTCGTCCTACGGACTAAAACCCTCCGGTTTATATAGACACCGGAGAGGGCTAGGGTTACACAGAGTCGGTTACAATGGTAGGAGATCTACATATCCGTATCGCCAAGCTTGCCTTCCACGCCAAGGAAAGTCCCTTCCGGACACGGGACGAAGTCTTCAATCTTGTATCTTCATAGTCCAGGAGTCCGACCGATGGTATAGTCCGGCTATCCGGACACCCCCTAATCCAGGACTCCCTCAGCACCCTCTCCGGCTCTTCCAAGGGAAAAGAGCCCATCTGCTCTTCCAAGGGGAAAGATCTCGTCTGTGACATCAGGGAGGGCACCCTACAGTCGTGCTCTTCCAAGGGGAAGATCCCATCTGCAACAACATGGAGCACATCCAGGGTCCGTGCTCTTCCCACGGGAACGAGCCCATCTGTGACAAGTGAGGAAACCCATGATTTGTTTTGCCTTGCCTCTTCACAGGGGGAAACCCATGATTTGTTTTGTCGAGTCACTTTTGTAGTGTAGTGAGAATATGTCTAGTTTTAATTGTTATATTTGGTTGTTTGCGGTATGCCTTGTTTATTTCAGTTGTTCACAATGTGATGCTCTATATGTGCAATTATTTACTATGCAATACATTTCATCAATCAAGTTTTAAACATACTGTCGTGGGTTTGTCACGGCAGATGTCCTCGTGAAAGGACTTAGTCGTGGAGCCATCGCTACGGGTTAGCTTAAAGGGGTTAAACCGGACAAGGGGACACGAGAGGTTTTATACTAGTTCGGCCCCTTCGATGAAGGTAAAAGCCTACGTCCAGTTGTGATTGGTATTGCTAGGGTTTCGATGACTGGGGAGCGAATCCGCTTTGCCTGGCTCTTGAGTTGCTGTCTGTCATCCTCAAACCGCGGCCGGGTCGTCCCTTTCTATACATAGGTCGACGCCCGCCGGTTTACAGAGTCCCGAGGCCGGATCATAGATGTATCCGGATCGGTCTCTATTCCTCTAACTTACAACACAAGTTACATGACAGCGTCGGTTTACATCTACAGGCTTTAACCCGCCTTTGGGCCTTGGGCCTTCGTAAAACGCCACCACCTTCACGTCTTCATGGGCTGCTACCCTCATGGAGCTAACATGGCCACTCCTAACTGGTTTACCTCCAGTAATCATATCCCCAACATTAGGCCCCAGATTGATTTGAACTCGTTCATGTCAATCTTCAATACTTAGAAAAAATCTTGCCCTGTCATCTTCATATAAATTAGGTAAACCACCGTGATGTCATCCTTTAGTTCGTAGTAAACCGCCCTGACGTCATCTATTCATTGAAGCCGAAGATTCCCTTCATTAATGTATATCCAACCATCGAGACGACACCCTTATTAACTATCCATTTTTGAGCTCCTCGATTCCCGCACGTGTCGCTTTATCGCTTCGCCTTATAAATAGGACCACGGGTCCTTCTCCTTTTTTCCCTTCGTCTCCTTCACTTCTTCTTCCTCCTCGCGACATCTCTGCCCCTGAGCGTCGCCGCCGTCACCGAGCTTCACCTCTCCTTCGACAAAGGCCGCTCCATCGACCTGATCGTGCCAGAGAAATGCGGTGATCCTCCATTGCTTCCTCCTGCACAAGTAAGTTCCTCTTCTTCTTACCCCAGATCCGCCATTAGGGTTCGGTGTTCTTCATAGCTTGAAGTTGTTCCTCCTTCAGTAATACCAATGGCTAGTTAGATCTGATTGTTTTCAACGCTGTTTGTAGTTTAAACTCCTTTCTTCTTGTTAAGGCATCTGCTTGATATCAAACTCATCTGAACTATACTGAACCTTTTGAGCGCTTGAGATTAGACCAAAATATATTTTGATTATCCAACCCACAGCAGATCTGAAATTCCCATGCTAAACTGTAAAATTTGTTTTACCTTACTTAGTCCTTTTCACCTTAGATTTGTATCCTATTTACCACATAGGCGGTTTACCTTTGTGAAAGCAATCTATCATATACCATTAGCCCTCTGGTGAACCAGAGAAGCCCTTTACCTCCATTGTTAAACTTCGGTTTAACAATATGTGCATTCCTTTGTTCTGATATTGCCTTGTCATTCATTATAGTATCAGCCTCCGGTTTGCACAATTTACATACTTGTACGTCTTTGTTCCGTCGCATCTTATGTATCCCTATGAGTGGTTTGTAAACCGGTATTTTCTTTCAGCTTTTCGTTTGGAATGGCCAAACAGTTTTATGCTTGCAACTAGGCTCCTTCCCGAGTTACCGAAGAACAACTTAACGGAATGGTCAGTATTGGTACTTTACCCAAAAAGAATGAGATCCGGTGGCGAGTTCCAGGAACAGAGAATCCCCCTACCACTAAGCAGGGTGAGGTAGTGGTATTTGTTGACCATATAGGCCGTGGTTTGAAACTTCCTGGGTCAAAGTTTTTCCGGGATGTGCTTGCCAGTTTCTAGCTCCATCCTCAAGACATTGGACCCAACTCGGTGTCTAATATATGCAGTTTCCAAGTCTTCTGTGAGGTGTACTTACAAGAAGAACCAACTGCTGAGTTATTCCGGGACTTTTTTCATCTGAACCGGCGCATTGAATTCGTAGACGGACCCAACACTGAACTTGGTGGCGTCTCTATTCAAAAAAGAAAAGAGGTTGAATTCCCTCATGCCAAGCTACACAGTCACTCCAAAGATTGGAAGCAAACATGGTTCTACTATAAAGATACTTCCCCTGAAGACGAGAATCCTCTGCCGGGTTACCGCGCCCACCGGCTTTCTAACACTCACCCACTGCCGCAACGTTTGAGTACCGCGGAACTGGCCTCATATGCCTCTCAACTCGCCAAGCTCCGGGCCTTTATGGCCAATGGTTTATCAGGCGTCGACTTTGTGCGTTGCTGGATATCCTGGAGCATCTTGCCATTAAGCCGCCGCTTCGGTTTAATGTGTGAGTACAGTGGTGAATTAGAAGACTCCCAACATCACACCAACTTTCAATTAACCGATGAAGAAGTCACTGAAAGTGTCAAGAAGATTTTGAATGAATCGGAATATGTCTGTTGTCAAACCGGCCTGAACCCCTTTTACACAAAAAAACAAACCGCCTGCTGTAAGTACTGTCCTTCCTTTTCATCTTTGACATCATTTTAAATTGTTCAACCTGTAAATAACCTTCTGTTTGTCTATAAACAGGGTGATGATCCATTCTGGAAGAAGAAACCTGCAGAGAAAGTGGCAAAGCCATCCCGTCCGAAAACAAAAGCCGTCAAGAGAACCTCAAAGCGGAAGGCAGCTGAACGCATCAACATGGAACTTGATGGCGACGCGGATGAACCAGAAGTTGAGGTAGAACTTGATTCACTTGGCTCCCTTTTCATGCATCTCATTAACAATTATACTTATCAAGAGAACGTGGAGGGCAGCCATGCTGACGATGTAGAGGTCTTTCCTCCGGTTCAGACTCTATGCCAACACAAAAAACCCGTCAAGCGGTCCAGAAAGTAAGCTTTTCTCATCCTCTTGCTTACTTGGATCCAACATTTAATTTGAAGACGCAGCAGCACGAGGCTCGCCGGACAACCCGGCATAGCAGCCAACAGGTCACTTCGGTCGGTTTACCTGACACCCCGGTTCGGAAGCGCCGATCTGAGGTCTCCCCCACTTTTGACAATTCTTATCCCAAGGCAGGTTATTTTCGACAACCTCTTAATCCGTCTGATTCAAATTATCAGGTGACACCTCCCTCATCCTCTGGCGAGTCAACAGCGACCCAACTTCCTCCTCTCAAAACCGTAGCTGGGTAAGTACTTGAACTCCTTCTTTTGATGTTGTTCGTACCTTGTAGTGTGCTTTAACTTTCACATCTGTTGCTATTTTAGGGCCAAAGCTAGACCCAGCAAAAAGGCTCAGGTGAACAATCCGCTCGAAGACCAGATGGTTCATGAACCAGAGCAAACGGCTGAACCGGAACAGATGGCTGAACCGGAGGGTCCAAATCCAGAAGCCACGTTTAATGAACCACCCCCTCAAACTCTAAATATTGATAATCAACCAGAAGCTGACACTGTTGTACCTGACAGTGAACTGGCAGATCCAATCCGGGCTGACGACAGGTCTTCCACTCCAGTGAGAGCCACTGACACTCCACCATCACCCGTAAAAACGACTGGAGGCCAAGGAGACGATGTTATCATTACCAGTATGGGCCACAGCTCTCCTGGCCATCTTGTAATCTTGGCAAAACATAGTGCCAAGGAAGAGCGTGCTCCAATGGAGAGGGGTAAATGGAGTACTGATTTGTCAAGCTACGCCCATCTCAGCGCTAAAGAACTCCACTCCGGTTTCTTAAACCGTCTACACTCAAACCGTGATTATGAAGCCGGTTTGGTAAACCTGATGAAGGAACGCTATGAGGTATTTTCATCATGTTTCCTTTCTTGATTCCAAACTATAGACATCAGCCCAAGTAGCCCCCAAGGGCCGGTTTAGCTTTGCGAGGTAAACCGGGTCTTGAATCAATACGTCAGCTTTGAACAGATGTACATTAGCCCCCAAGTGTTAAGGATAATGCTTGCATTGTACTTGAGACTTGTGAAAGATTTGTTGATAACAGAGCAAATAGGTATTAGCCCCCAAGTACAAAGTGCATAACTTGTTATACGCTTGGTACTTAGAAAGTACATATCCGTTGTTGATATATCTTCGCCGTTGCAGGCCGAGCTAAGTAAGAGGGATGCTCAAACCGCTGATCTTCAAGAGAACGTAAAGTCGCAACAGGCAGAGGCTTCCAAAGCCAAAGAGGAGCTGACCAATGCCCTAGCGGCAATGGAGAAGTTGAAAGAGACCTTCAACAAGGAGTGTGCTGACTAGGAAACAGAAAAGGCCGGTTTAACCAGGAAAGCCGAGGACCCAGAAACAGCCCTGAAGCCAGTGGTAGACGAACTGACCGGCTTAAAGCGGCAGATTGATGCCATGACATCCGCTGTGTTTGGTAAGTACCTCCGCATGCCATTTGTCTAATTCATAAAATCTTATCATTGACCGGTTTACTGATACTAAATCGTGACAGGCACCCGCATTGCTCATCTGGGATCTAATATGCGGATGAAGCTTAAAGTGGCGTACACCTTAATGGAACAGCTATATTCTGGATCCCAGCGTGCAATTTGTACTGCAGCATATAACAAGCCGGCGCCGTCATTGATAAAGGAAACTCTTGAGAAGCTGGCCATGCTGCCTACCCAGATTACAGAACTGAAGAAAGTAGCCACAAGAGCAGGAGCGCTAACCGCACTAATCCGGGCCAAGGCATGGATTTCGGATCTTGAAGCGGCAGATATCATTAAAGGATATCCAAGTGTGAAGGAGGACGACTCAGACTTCAACAATGATGACCTCCGAAAACTGACAAAGAAGATGCGGCCAATAGCTAGCAAACCGGCGGAGGACACAAACCTATCTCATTTCCAACCGGTTTACGATGCTGAAGGAAAGAGATAGCCTGCCGTGATCCATGAAGTTGAAGAACTTGTGCCTCTAATCCGTAAGCATACTTACGCTCCTGACATTGATCCCTCCAACCTTATCCATGAAGAGTCCGTGTTTCAAGCTTTAACCGGAATCGATTGGTCAACGGTTGATTTCCAGCGTCTGGGGAGGGATGAAGAAGATGTGACTGCACAAGATGACCCTCAACCGTCAAGCCGTCCCGATGAAGCATCTTAGACCGACAACCGGTTTACAAGCTATAGTCTGCTACTGCTTGAAAACAATTATTCAATTTGGGCCGTTTTGAAGCTCCTTGTAATAAGATAGCAGAAACACCTTTATCTGTCATGCCATCGAGCATGCTTATGTTGCTTGATATTTTGAAAACTTGTTTCACTTTTGGGATCTATTTATGCATAGTCCATGATGATTTGTGTTCCTGCATACAAGAACTTGAAAGTGTCCTCGTGGTTTACCACTGGACGGGTCATGATACCCAAAATATACATAACTTGGATGAATAACCAAGGTTTGTATTAATCAGATAAAATAAATAATATCTGTGACATACCTTGTTGGCTAACCAACTGCTTGTATGGTAGAGGTGAAAACACCAATCTGGAGTGTTGATAACTCCTGGCCCTCTTGCCGGTTCATATAGAAATCATATTGGGCTAGAAAAGCCGATGATTTGTTCGTATAATGCTGGTGACATCTAGTCAAAACCATACTGGAGCAGTATGCTACCGGTTTAGAATCTGATCATGTACTGACAACTAAGCACTGAAAGTCGTGCCGGTTTGTAATGAACACCGGTTTATTAGAAGAATATTTATAAATCCCTTATCATAAAAACAGCAAAAACAAAAGAAATATGCAAGGCTTTTCATGGGCTGTCAGGCCCTAAATCGAGGCTTTTCATGGGCTGTCAGGCTGCTGAGTTAAACCATTTTTGCAAAGCCTTTTAAGATGGACCTCAATCTTTAACCAATCACCGGTTTAACTTTGACAAGTTCAGGGTCCATGGGATTGACTTGTCAAATGTTCGATGGGTCATACCAGGTTTACCTGGACGGAGTGGCTTACTTAAAGAGGCAGGATAACCCGGGGTTTTAGGTGAATACACCTGGCTTCCAAGCCTGGCTTGATAGCCTATTACAAGGGTTCAAACTCCTTGTTCTCTGAGAAGCAAGGAGCCCCCAGGTAATATGTGAGTTGTGCTCAGTGGTTACCTATGTTTGAGTTGTGCTTAATGCAACAGACTCTCTTTGGCTCCACATAATTTCCTTTTGGCTTAAAGCCTATCAAGAGATGTAGCTATGGTGTGAAGACAGCCAAGCCCCCTAGTGATATCCCTTTGTGGTTTTAAACCGATCAAGAGGTGTAGCTATGGTGTGAAAACAACGAAGCCCCCTAGTGATATCCCTTTGTGGTTTTAAACCGATCAAGAGGTGTAGCTATGGTTCAGATATGACCAAGCCCCCTAGTGATATCCCTTTGTGGTTTTAAACCGATCAAGAGGTGTAGCTATGGTTCGGATACGACCAAGCACCCTAGTGATTTTCTTTATATCTGTGTGGCCGTATAGGCCGGTTTAACAAAAACTCCGCTTTGTCAGTAGAAGCTCTTGTAGGCTCACACATGATGTAAAAAGAAATAGAGACCCTACTTTATTCGAGGCTCCGGTTTATTATATAATATATACATTATCATAAATATGTACATAAGAAGAGCCTGTGGCTCAAGTATAGTAAGGCCTAAGAGCCACTTGGTCTCCTCCTCCGATTTACGTGAGTCTTTGTGCTCTCAAAAATCAATGAGGTAGTATGACCCGTTGTGAAGATTCTTGTTGACCACAAAAGGTCCTTCCCAAGGTGGGGATAACTTGTGCATATCAGTCTGATCCTGGATGAGCCGAAGCACCTGATCACCCTCTTGAAAAGTTCTGGTCTTAACCCGGCAGCTGTGATAACGTCGGAGATCTTGTTGATAAATCGCCGAACGTGCTGCTGCGAGATCACGCTCCTCATCTAACAGGTCCAGTGTGTCCTCACGTGCCTTCTCATTATCAGCTTCAACATAAGCTGCCACACGGGGCGAGTCGTGACGGATGTCACTAGGAAGAACCGCCTCTGCTCCATAAACCATGAAGAAAGGCGTGTAACCCATAGATCTGTTAGGTGTGGTGTTGATGCTCCATAACACAGAAGGTAACTCCTCCACCCAACAACCCGGTGTCCGCTTTAAAGGAACCATAAGTCGGGGTTTAATACCTCTCAAAATTTCTTGATTTGCCCTCTCCGCTTGACCATTAGATTGGGGGTGGGCCACTGATGCTACATCAAGCCGGATGTGCTCACGTTGGCAAAATTCCTCCATCTCTCCCTTTGACAGATTAGTGCCATTATCAGTTATAATATTGTGTGTAAAGCTAAACCGGAATATCACCATTTTGATGAACTGAACCGCCATGGACGCATCACACTTATTGACTGGCTCTGCTTCCACCCACTTGGTGAACTTGTCAACTGCCACTAACAGGTGGGTCTTTTTGTCCTTGAATCTCTTAAAGGGTCCAACCATATCGAGCCCCCAAGTTGCAAACGGCCAAGTTATTGGAATCATTCTCAACTCCTGAGCCGGAACATGAGCGCGGCGTGCAAATTTTTGACAACCATCGCATCTCTTGACTAAATCCTCGGCATCAGCATGAGCTGTTAACCAATAGAAACCGTGACGAAAAGCTTTAGCCACCAAAGACTTTGAACCGGCGTGGTGACCACAATCCCCTTCATGGATTTCTTGCAAAATCTCACAACCCTCTTGAGGAGAGACACAACGCTGAATTACCCCTGTGACACTGTAACGATGTAACTCCCTATTGATTATGGTCATTGACTTGGAACGCCGGATTATCTGTCAGGCCAAGGTTTCATCCTCCGGTAACTCGCCCCGGTTCATGTAAGCCATGTACGGGATTGTCCAATCCGGTATGACATGCAAAGCTGCCACCAATTGAGCCTCCAGGTTAGGAATAGCTAACTCCTCCTCTGTTGGTATCTTGACCGACGGATTATGCAATACGTCAAGGAAGACATTTGGTGGGACCGGTTTATGCTGAGAGCCAAGGCGGCTTAAAGCGTCCGCCGCTTCATTCTTTCGCCAGTCTATGTGGTCAACATGATAACCCTTGAAATGACCAGCCACTATGTCTACCTCTCGTCGATATGCAGCCATGAGTGGGTCTTTAGAATCCCAAGTGCAGATACCTGTTGAGCCACCAGATCCGAGTCACCGAAGCACTTAACCCGGCTTAAGTTCATCTCCTTAGCCATCCGAAGACCATGGAGTAAGGCCTCGTACTCATCTGCATTGTTAGTACATGGGAACATTAAACGGAGGACATAACAAAACTTGTCACCTCGTGGGGAAGTTAATATGACTCCAGCCCCCGAGCCCTCCAACTGTCTGGATCCATCAAAGTGAATACTCCAATACGTGTTATCTGGCTTTTCCTCTGGTGCCTGCAACTCTGTCCAATCATTGATGAAGTCCACGAGTGCTTGGGATTTAATCGCTGTGCGAGGTGTGTATTTGAGCCCGTGAGGTCCAAGCTCAATAGCCCACTTGGCAATCCGGCCAGTTGCTTCTTTGTTTTGAATGATATCTCCCAGAGGGGCTGAACTGACCACTGTGATAGTATGACCCTAAAAATAATGTTTGAGCTTGCGGCTTGCCATAAACACCCCATACACCAGCTTCTGCCAATGTGGATACCTCTGCTTTGATTCGATAAGCACCTCACTGATATAATAAACCGGCCGTTGAACCGGATATTCCTTTCCAGCCTCCTTGCGCTCCACAAAAATAGCCACACTAACAGCCCTGGCATTAGCAGCCACATACAGCAGTAAAGGCTCTTTATCGATCGGAGCTGCAAGTACAGGCGGTTCAGCTAACTGCCTCTTCAGATCCTCAAACGCTTTATCAGCCGCATCGCTCTAGACAAAGTCATCCGTTTTCTTTAACATCCGGTATAAAGGGATAGCTTTCTCCCCTAGACGACTGATAAACTGGCTCAAAGCTGCAATTCGGCCGGCTAAACGTTGAACGTCATTGATACACGCCGGTTTAGCCAAAGATGTGATTGCTGAAAATTTTTCCGGATTAGCCTCAATTCCCTTGTTTGACACCAGAAAGCCCAAGAGTTTTCCTGCCGAGACACCAAAGACACACTTGTCCGGATTGAGCATCATCTTGTAAACCCGGAGGTTGTCAAAGGTTTCTCTCAGGTCATCTATCAATGTTTCCTCCTTCCTGGACTTTATCACAATATCATCCACATATGCATGAACATTGCGCCCAATCTTCTTATGAAGACAATTCTGAACACAGCATTGATAAGTCGCCTGGGCACTCTTGAGCCCAAAGGGCATGGACATAGTAGAAGGCTCCAAAGGGAGTTATAAAAGTTGTCTTCTCCTGGTCCTTGACTGCCATTTTGATCTGATGATAGCCAAAATAAGCATCCAAAAAACACAAATGGTCACAACCCGCCGTAGCATCAATAATCTGATCAATACGAGGGAGGGCAAAGGGATCTGTTGGGCAAGCCTTGTTCAAGTCTGTGTAGTCCACACACATACGCCAGGTGCCGTTTTTCTTGAGAACTAGCACCGGATTAGCCAACCACTCCGGGTGAAAGACCTCCACGATAAACCCTGCGGCCAACAACCGAGCTACCTCTTCACCAATAGCCTTGCGCCTTTCCTCGTTGAATCGGCGGAGAAACTGTCTGACCGGTTTAAACTTAGGATCAATATTAAGTGTGTGCTCAGCGAGTTCCCTCGATACACCTGGCATGTCAGAAGGCTTCCATGCAAAGATGTCCCGGTTCTCACAGATGAACTCAATGAGCGCGCTTTCCTATTTGGGATCCAGGTTAGCGCTGATGCTGAACTGCTTGGATGAATCACCAGGAACAAAATCAACCATCTTAGTGTCTGTGGCCGATTTAAACTTCAACGCCGGATCATGTTCCATAGTTGGCTTTTTCAAAGAAGTCATATCTGCCGGATCAACCTTGTCTTTGTAAAACTTCGGCTCTTCCATGGCACAAACCGACTCAGCATAAGCCGCATCACCTTCCTTGCATTCCAAAGCGATCTTCCTACTCCCATGTATTGTGATGGTCCCCTTATGACCTGGCATCTTCAGCTGCAGATAAACATAACACGGCCTCTCCATGAACTTGGCATAAGTCGGTCGCCCAAACAGAGCGTGATACGGACTCTTGATTTTCACCACCTCAAAAGTCAATGTTTCTGACCTTGAATCATGATCATCTCCAAAGGCCACCTCTAGGGCTATCTTACCCACCGGGTATGTAGATTTACTGGGTACCACACCATGAAAATGGTGTTCGACGGTTTAAGATTCTTATCTATCAACCCCATATGGTGGAACGTATCATAGTAGAGAATATTGATACTGCTTCCTCCATCCATGAGCACCTTGGTGAACTTATACCCCCCAACTTGAGGTGCTAGCGCTAAGGCAGATGACCCGGATTGTCAACCCGGGGTGGGTGATCCTCTCTACTCCATAAAATGGGTTGCTCAGACCAGCGCAAATACTGCGGCATAGCCGATTCAACAAAGTTTACGGACCTCTTGTGAAGCTTCTGATCACGCTTGCACAAGCTAGTGGTGAAGACATGATACTGCCCACTATTTAACTGCTTCGGATTGCTCTAATAACCCGACTGCTGCTGCTGCTGATTCCCCTGATGGTTATAACCTCCCTGATTGCCTTGGTTCCCCTGATTGTTATAGCCAGTTTGATTGCCCTGAAATCCTGAACCAGAGCTACCACCTCCATAACCCGGCCCATGAAAACCACCTCCTGAACCGCCGGGCGGGCCATTGTTGTAATGAAACATGTTGGAGTTCTTAAACTCCCGCATGATATAACAGTCCTTCCAAAGATGTGACGCTGGCTTCTCCTTTGATCCATGCTTTGGACAAGGTTGATTTAACAGGCGCTCCAGATTAGGGCCCGAACCTTCGCCCCTCTGGGGTTGTTTGCCCTTATGACGCTGACCGTTATCCTGAGCATTGGTGTTAGCCACAAAGTCCAAACTATTGTCGGCCTTGCGTTTACCATTATTTCCTTGACCTGCCTGTTATGTTGTTGTCCCTTGGTGTTGCCGTTCTTTTTCCCTTTCCCCGGTTTGTCCTCCTCTGAGTCGGGGTCTTTGGTATTATCTGAATCGACATATTTAACCAAAGCAGCCATAAGCATTGACATATCATTGCAGTGACGTTTGAGCCTTCCTAACTTCTGTTTTAGCGGCAGAAACTGACAATTGCCCTCCAATGTTAATACTACGGTGTCCGCATTGATGCGATCCGACGAATGCAGAATAGCTGAGACCCGCTTCACCCAATGGGTTGTAGACTCCCCCTCCTCTTGAACACAAGCTGCCAGGTCCACAATCGACATAGGCTGATTACAAGTATCCTTAAAATTCTGGATAAACCGGTGTTTTAACTCGGCCCATGACCCGACGGAGTTAACTAGTAAGCTCTTTAACCAAGTACGAGATGTCCCCTCCAACATCATGGTGAAGTATTTAGCACACACCACTTCATCCACATCCAGCATCTCCATTGCCATCTCATAACTTTCAACCCATGGCTCTGGTTGCAAATCGGTGGTGTAATTGGGCACCTTACGAGGGCCTTTAAAATCTTTGGGCAGTCGCACATTACGTAAAGCGGGGGTGAGACACGGCACCCCTAAGGAACTGAAGACCACACCTGGCTCCACTGAAGCAGTAGGGTGAACCCGAGTAGTTTAACGAGCTCCATGCAGAGCTGCTAACTCGGCCTCTCGACGTGCACGACCATGATCCACCACATCCTGCGCATTAGCTCCTCTGCCTGCCGGGTTGTGCCCCTCGCTGCGAGTTATGGTGACGTGCACTGCTTGATACGGCCGGTTCATCCTCAACGTGCCTGCTGTAGCTCCGGATCGGACGGGGGGGTGGAATGAATCCTCTCACGACTATGTGAATAAGCCTGCTACTGGTTTAAAGCTGTTTGAAGGAGCTCTCTGGCCCGTCGCGCCTCAACCGCAACCGGTGACTCGCCGTCGGTTGGGAGGGCTGCCAATCATGAAGCGGCGGCTACAATGTTGTCCAACGGGTTGGAGTAGTGCCCCGGGGGCGTCGGAACATACTGCGGCACAATGTTGTTTTGACGAGGCGGGTCCATCGTGCGCGGCTGAAACGGCGCTCCTATTCCCGGCGCCTCCGTCCGGTTTAACACTGGTTGGTTACTAATTCCCGCTCCTGGCGTATTGAAGAGATTTCTTGGCTCATAACCTGGCGAGTGATGCGACCGGTATCTTCTTCTCATGACTTCCTCTGAAGCATTCTGATCCAGCCTAAGCCGGTAGGCCTGAGCTTCCAACTTGGCCCGTTCCGTAGCCATACTAGCATTCTCTGCTGCTAGGTCCGCTTTAGCCTGAGTTATCTGATCTTTCACCTTTGCAATCTCCGCATTGTGTTGGTCCCGGGCTGCCGCGTCCACCTCCGCAGCCATCAATGTTGCCAAAGCGTCGAACAAATCAGACAGAACTTGAGCTGGAGGCGGCGCAGAGCCCCCTGCTCTCGTCGGCTTTGCTGTCGCTGAACCGGAGAGCATTGCCGTGGCGGTTGATGAGTGGTGTGCTGATTGTGTACCGGCCATGAAGATAGCGACCCGGTTTGGCAGATCGAGGGGGTCCGGAATACTGTTGCCATCGGACCCTCCGCTAATCTGGCCGTCCTGCAACTGATACAGTGATTCGGTCTCTCTAGTTGAAGACTCATCGTCGGAGCAGACAACGGTTTCTCCATCAGATGCCGGTCCATCCTCATATTCCGCTCCATGGATGACACCTACGAAAACATGCCTTGCAGCGGGCTGAACCGGGGAAGGGCTTGCGCGCTGAGCCGTCTCGATGATGTCGGTGCAGGTGTACGGCTCAGGCCTGGTTCGCCGATCTTGCCGATCAAGACGTGAATCCCACCAAAGGGGACCCGGTACCCATATCCGATTGAACCGTCCCCGGGACCCCATCCTGCATCGTCGATGTAGAGCTTGCCGTGATGACTCTTCGTCATCCGGCCCACGGCGTACCCCTTGAGTCCATCAAAGCTGCCCTTCAAGAACTTGAAACCATCATGCGATAGCCCCACGGTGGGCGCCAACTGTCGTGGGTTTGTCACGGCAGATGTCCTCGTGAAAGGACTTAGTCGTGGAGCCATCGCTACGGGTTAGCTTAAAGGGGTTAAACCGGACAAGGGGACACGAGAGGTTTTATACTAGTTCGGCCCCTTCGATGAAGGTAAAAGCCTACGTCTAGTTATGATTGGTATTGCTAGGGTTTCGATGACCAGGGAGAGAATCCGCTTTGCCTGGCTCTTGAGTTGTTGTCTGTCGTCCTCAAACCGCGGTCGTGTCATCCCTTTATATACATAGGTCGACGCCCGCCGGTTTACAGAGTCCCGTGGCCGGATCATAGATGTATCTGGCTCGGTCTCTATTCTAACTTACAATACAAGTTACATGACAGCGTCGGTTTACATCTGCAGGCTTTAACCCGCCTTTGGGCCTTGGGCCTTCGTAAAACGCCACCACCTTCACGTCTTCATGGGCTTCTATCCTTGTCGGAGTAATTGGACACGGATACCCCGAAGACGGCGAGACGATATTTCAAGACATCAGGGCTAGCAAAGCCCCTTAGTCTGCCTGCCGGCTGCCGACTGCGCCAACCAGCCGGCTGCCGACTGCACCAACCAGCCGGTTGCCGACTGCAGCCCGACCCGACATCGACAAGACACCGACGAGACGGCCATACCGCGGACAAGACAACCGTACTGCGATGACATCACGTATAGTGTCACTTGTCCCCTGGCATTATTTATGAAGTGACCCAGGGGACAAGCATGACATGCACCATGCCTTACCCATGCCTACCCACATAGCTTACATAGTAAGCTAGCCCACACTATAAAAGGGGCACTCATCCATCCATCTAGGAGGATGGACACTCACACACACTCACGCATGAGCTCACACACACCCATTCGGCCATAGGCCATGGGCATAGCCGGCCACTAGAGCATGTCTCATGCAGGCATACACCAAGTCAGATACCCACGGTACTGATCTCAGATACAGCTCCAGGAGCGCTTTGTACTAGACATATCAGATACACTCAAACATGCAGTAGTAGGAGTATTATCTCTCCGGAAAGCTCCGAAGCTGGGTAAACCACCGCGTGCTACTCGCATACCCACTCCCGGGCCTATCAGCAGCAGTCTTACCCTCACACTAAGCCCTTGTGGCATCTGTCGACTCGCAAGCCCCCCGTGAGAAATACCACGACAGTTGGCGCCCACCGTGGGGCGCTACTACTATTATGCTACCACGCTGCTGCTGGTTTCGCTGCCCGGGCGGGACCATCTTCATCTCCCCCGCCGCGGCGTCGCGCCGTCTCTTTGGCAGCGCTCGGGGGCTCGACTTCGACCCGCCCCCGGAGCGGCCATGCGAGACGGCGCGCCCTCGTCTTCGCCGTCGGCCTCTTCGTCATCACCGTTGCGATGCCGGCCGTCGGTCCGTGCGCGCGCCGCGCACGAGGCCTCGCTTCGGTCGGCCATGTCCATCCATGCCCCGCTCGTGTCGGCTCCCCTCCGCACTGCGCCTTGCTCTGGCCGGAACACGCCTTCGCTCCTCTATATGTCATCTCTACAAGCTAGCTAGATGCAAGTCATACGATGGTCAAACCATTGGCCATACACTTTCCAGATAATAGCCATGCACTCTTCGTACACTATCCAGTGCAAGTTGGATAGTGCATGTATCATGGTCAGACAATGGTCAAACAACGGCCATGCACACCCCACCTCTGCTCTTCTTCGCGTACGCGGGCGTGCTGCCATGCTAGCCCGCCTCCGCTCCTTCGCCGCCCGGCTTCGTCGTCCTCTGTGCCTGCGCAAGAGCGAGGACCCGAGCCCTACCGATCAGCTGCCAGCCTCCTCGAGCTCCTTGCCGAGCTGCTCCTCCATGGACGAGCTGGCCTGAGCTCCGCTCATTCTCTGCCTACGTAGCCACAGGTCCCCTGCGCTGCGGGCCGCCATGCTCGTCCACCTGGGCCGCCGGGCCCTCCGTCGCCGCCGCATTCGCGGACTTCCCCGTCGCCGCTCTGCTCCACCCCGAGCACTGTTGCCGTCCTCCGTGTCCGCGGCGAGCTCCACCCGTGCCTGGCCTTCCCGCCCGCGCCGGCTCCCGCGTCGGTCTCGTGCCCGCTGCCGCATCCCCAGTTCCACCCTGTGCCTGTCGCGCGTTCGCGCCGGCTCGGCAGTGCCCGGTTCGCCGCGCGCCCGGCTGCATTGCCTGGGCCTCTCGCCTACGGCTCAACCGGTTGCTCTGCCTCCATGCGCTCGCACCGGCCGCTGCCGCACCATCCGCCGGCTCCGGCTCGCGCCTTGACCCGGCCGGCTGGCTCCACGTCCGACAGACAAAGGTCGGGTTCTCCGTCACCATGCCGACTTCTCCGCACGCGCCGGCTACGCCTCGCCTCCGCTCCAGCCGGCTGCCGGGTCCGGCTCCTCCCACGTCGCTATGCCGGGTCCGACGCCCTCGCCGCCCTGCCGGCTCCTCGAGCCTGCTGCCGTGTCATCCGCGTCGCCGGCTCGCGCCTCCCAAGTCCCGGCCGCGTCCGACCCTGCGCCGGCCTCCCAGCACCGCCCTGCGGCTAGCCGGCTCCGGCTCCCTCCGCCTCCCGGCGCCCGCCCCAGACCGGCTGCTAGTACAGAAGCAGGCCGGCTGCCCATCTGGCCGAAAGAAAGAAAGAAAAGAAAGAGATGTCGGGTGCTAGAAGAGAGAAAAGGGCCGGCTTCCCGAGATCTCGCTAGAAAAGTCAATAGCCGACTCCCGCGTGCGGGCCGTCTCCGCCTGCGCCCACATGGGCTTCGCCCCGCCGCCCCACGCTGCCGGGTCCCCGCAGAGCGGTTCCGCGCTCCTCTCCGCATCCGGTGGGTGGGTCGGCCTCCTCCAGCCGCTCCTCCTCGCCCGAGCTGCTGCCGCCCTTGGGCCCGGCCTCCCGCGGCCGCTGAGCTCCGCCAGCACCATCTCGCGCCGCTGCTGGTCCTCTGCCGGGTTCGCGCGCGCTGGCCACTCCCAAGTCCGGCTCCGCCCGTCTTCTTGACTGCGCGGCGCATTCTCCGCGACCACCTCCGCCTTCGCTCTTAGCCTCCCGCATGTCGACTCCGCCCCGCGCGCCGCGCCTCCCGCGCTCGGCCGGGTCGCCGTGCGCCCGCTGGCCGGCTGCTCC
>NC_041382.1:527830758-527907390 GCF_002162155.2 Triticum dicoccoides
TCCGGGTGGCCAGCTCGCCGCCTTCGGCTCCCCCCGCGCCGACTCGCCGCCTGGCCGTCTCGCGCGCCCCCGCGCCAGCTCCGCTCGCCACTGCGCCCGTTCGGCCGACTCCTCCACCCGGCTCCGCGGACCCGGCCGCCGGCTTTCGCCTGCACCTGGCGCACGCTGTTCGCTGCTGCCGCCTCCTGCGGACAGAAAAAGAAAGAAGAAAAAGAGCTGGGCCGGCTGTGAGAAAGGTCAACAGGGCCGGCTGAAAAGAGTACTGCCACCGGCTGCACAAGCCGACTGTTTAAAGAAAATGATGAGGCCGGGTAGAAAAAGAGCTGCCAGCTGCCCGGGTGCAAAAAAAAAAGAGGCCGAGTGCCCAATCCGGCTGAGAAGAGGTCGGATGCCTAGCCAGCTGACTAAAAAATTGTGTGCACGTCCAGCTGTCCACAGCCGGCTAATGATAAAAAGTCTTCGTCCGGCTGCAGCCGTCCGAAGAGAAGAAAAGAAAAAAAGAAACATTTGTCCGTTCGTCTGCCTACTTCGACACTCGGACGGCCTGACGTGACCCAGCCTGCCTGCCCGCGTCAACGTGTGGCCGGCAGGAGCGCCGACCCGTTTGCTCGTCTGCCTCGACGCCGGCTGCGCCAAGCTGGCCCAGCCGTCAAGACCTCCTCGAGCACCCGAATCTCGGGGGCTACACCCAGCGGGTGCGCTGACGCGCCCCGAAGAAGAAGACAAAGTAGTTGCCGGGAGATCCGGCCCGACTGCTCAGTAGTCGCCCCGAATCTCGGGGGCTACACCTAGTGGGTGCGTTGACGCGCTCCCGCAAAGATGAAGACAAAGTAGCTATCGGAAGATCCGACCCGCTGCTCAGTAGTCGGCCCGAATCTCGGGGGCTACACCCAGCGGGTGCGCTCATGCGCTCCCGCGAAGATGAAGACAAAGTAGTTGCCGGGAGATCCGGCCCGACTGCTCAGCAGTCGGCCCGAATCTCGGGGGCTACACCCAGCGGGTGCGCTGACGCGCCCCCGCGAGAAAGAAGACAAGGTAGTTGCCGGAAGATCCGGCCCGACTGCTCAGCAGTCGGCCTGAATCTCGGGGGCTACACCTAGTGGGTGCGCTGACGCGCCCCCGCGAAGATTGCAGACAAGAGAAGAGTTTTGTCCGGCTGTCAGCAGCCGGCAGAAGAAAAAGGGCGTTGCAAGACGCCTCGCCGCCTGGCCGGTCGAGCCTGACCGGCCGGGCGAAGGCTTCACCCAGCGGGTGCGCCGACGCGCTCCGTGAGCGCCGAGTCGCGCTCCGCGAGCGCCGAGTCGCGCCGGCTGTCTCCAACGACCGCGACTACACGAAAATCAATGTGAGCTCCTCACCCGCATATTTTCTGCACCACGCAAGCATGGATAACCACGAGCGATGCTCGGGAGCTGTCTCCGCATTTTATTACAGTAGCGTCACTGTTCGCCCCGGCGCCAGCCAGAGTTGGCCCGGGGGCTGGCCGCTTGGCCTGAGACGTTAGTTCCCGCAGACGGCTTAGTACCATGCGCGGTACCAAAAGCCCACTCTTAGTCACAGACCGCGGAGCGGCTGTCTGACTAGCAAGAGTGTACGCTGGAGGCCACCCATGCGAAAAATGTCCAGGAAGAAAAACGTTCGGGCGACCCGGCCGTTTTCCTTTACAAGTATCTACTCGGTTGAATCTGCTCCTAGACTCTGAGTACTGTACACTCCACTTCGCGGCCCACTCTTAGCCACAGACCGCAGAGCGGCTGTTCGGCAAGCAAGAGCACAAGCCAAAAAGCGGAGGGAACACGAAAAAGATTAAGGGGGCTCGGACGAAACCGAGTCAGCACCCTCCGCATAAAACTTGCAATACTAAAAGCAAGCATATGATATATTTGCGTGGACTAACTTTGTCCTTTTTTATGATCATTTCCATGAACATTTGCCAAAAAACCTCCGCCCAACTTTGCCAAGTTGCCCGGAGGCTTGGGGGCTACTGTCGGAGTAATTAGACACGGATACCCCGAAGACGGCAAGACGATATTTCAAGACATTGGGGATAGCAAAGCCCCTCAGTCTACCTGTCGGCTGCCGACTGCGCCAACCAGCCAGCTGCCGACTGCAGCCCGACCCGACATCGACAAGACATCGACGAGACGGCCATACCGCGGACAAGACAACCGTACCGCGATGACATCATGTACAGTGTCACTTGTCCCCTGGCACTATTTATGAAGTGACCCAGGGGACAAGCATGACATGCACCATGCCTTACCCATGCCTACCCACATAACTGACATAGTAAGCTATCCCACACTATAAAAGGGGCACTCATCCATCCATCCAGGAGGATGGACACTCACACACACTCACGCATGAGCTCACACACACCCATTCGGCCATAGGCCATGGGCATAGCCGGCCACTAGAGCATGTCTCATGCAGGCATACACCAAGTCAGATACCCACGGTACTGATCTCAGATACAGCTCCAGGAGCGCTTTGTACTAGACATATCAGATACACTCAGACATGCAGCAGTAGGAGTATTATCTCCCCGGAGAGCTCCGAAGCTGGGTAAACCACCGCGTGCTACTCGCATACCCGCTCCCGGGCCTATCAGCAGCAGTCTTACCCTCACACTAAGCCCTTGTGGCATCTGTCGACTCACAAGCCCCCCGTGAGAAATACCACGACAATCCTTGTGGAGCTAACCCGGCCACTCCTAACCGGTTTACCTCCAGTAATCATATCCCCAACACATACCGATATATATTTGCTTATTGTTGAGCCTGTTATAGCTAGCATATGTCTCTTTTAAAGTTTTCTGATTGTTCGATTGTTTGTAGTTAGCATATGTCCAGTTTCAAATGCTATCTTTGGTTGTTTGTAGTATAACTTATTTATTCCAGTTATTCACAACATGATGCTCTATATGTGCAAGTGTGAATTGTGCAGTTAAATTTCATCGGTACCAGTTTCAACAATACCACTATGAATGACTAGATTTGGTTGTTGCATCTTGTAGTTAACACGCCTTTCCATTTTTACTTAACAATAATCAGTGTACTTAGACCGACACAATACCAATTTGAATGACTATGTTTGCTTGTTGTTAAATGCTAGGCCTGTTGCAGTTAACACACCTTTTCACTTGTTTTGCTTTACTAGCGTGGTTAAACCTGCACACTGAAGCTATCTTTTGGAGATTATTTTGTCTGCCATAGATAATTTTGGTTGATGTTTAGCCTGTTGTGCTTAACATGCCTCTCGATGTACCTACACAGGACAATTTTGGGAATGACTATTGTTTTCCATTGAGGTTAGCTTCATCCCATGGCTTATATATACTCATTGTTTAGGATATCGGTAGATGGTACCATATAGGCCGGGGGCTGATAAGGGACTAATCAGTGAATCAGACTTCTAACTGAATATATCTGTAACCCATTTATCATTAGGTTAACTAGGGCCATATGTAATATATCTGAGGCTACATAGCAACATGCACTATACTTAATGTCTAAATATGCAATCCTAGGCTACATAGCAACAAGGAAGAGTGTTACCTTAATGTTCTGATGATGTCTAGATATACGTAGAAGAGCAGCAGCAACAACAACACAACCCTATTTGGATACTCAACTTAGCTAGAGGTTAGAGTTAGTTTCTAGCTCATGACTAACCCTAAACTAACTCCATCCAAAGAGGTGTCTGAATGAGAGGGTTAGATTGACAATAAATGCACGAGGAGAACTAGCTCCAATTAGCACCTCTTGGGTTGGATATTTTTTGGGTGGGTTAGATGCAACTAGCTCAAACTAGCCCTCATGTTTGGATATACTTTAGGGCTATTTGAGCCTAAACTAGCTCAAACTAACTCTAACCCATGGATACAGCAGTTGTTAATCAGCCGATAATTTGTAAGAATGCAATAAACTCATTTCGGCCCATAATATAAGATGTTAATTCATCTAATATGTGAGTATATTGGATGTTATAAGATATTATAAAAGAGTGTTGCACTGCATCATTGTGTAATTGTTGTTTAGCTTCTAATATTAACTTGGTGCTTTTAGGTACATATGTCATTGGTAAAGATCCGCGCTTCGACCCTTTCTGCGTGTGGGGCAATGAGATATCGATGAACCAGCATCAAGTGAGGAAGCTGATAAATATTGTTAGTAAAATGGGTCAAAAGATGGGAATTAAACTATTTGTTTACACTTTATCCAAGACAACAGCGAACTACGGGATGGTAAGTGAGAACTCTGCAGCCTTCTTTTTACAGCCCATAATGAGTTGTGTTAGATGACAATGTCTGAATCTTTTTTCTTGGCAGTGGTTGCCAAAGCAGCTTACTCAAGATTACCTCTCAAACTACATGATTGGTTGGCATGCAAAGGTTAGTGTATTTCTACCAGAACAAGATGATTATCTAGATGTTTTCATGAAGATCATGAAGGATGGGCGGTCAGCCATCACAAGGGGTTGGACTAGAGTCATGCATGCCTTCTGCATGGAGGAGGGCACAATATGGGCATTCTGCTTCACCTTGTTTTGCAACCAGAATGTATTTCACCTCTTTCTTTACTGTCTTTAATAGTACAAGTATACAATTATGTTCATCATTCTTTATTTGGTTCTTATGTAATTCTTGAACATATGTACCTATGAATCGAGTAATGCATTTGTTGTTCGAACCTGATGGATATGAATAAAGCTATAACATACATTCAAATTCAAATTCAAATATGGTATACTTTGAAATAGCAGCAATTAAATTATGGTGAAATTATGCCCACGAGGTTGTTACGGAACACACGGTTGGTAAAACACAAACGTTTGCGATATACACCATAATCCGACATGGTTCACAAAGAGGAAACGTGTGCAAGCATGCACACAGTTGCCGTTTGCAAAGCATGTGTGATGTCAAACACTATCACAAATGGTGCGGGCAAACTAAACGTTTGTGTTAGTTGCCTTATCGTACATGATTCGCAACCATGAACTGTTTCTGATGAAGTATGCATCGTAAACGTTGCACCACAGAATATCGTGTGTGATAGTTGTTGTGTACGATGATATTACGATGGTCCGATGTTTCGTAATACTGTCCAACACTCGTACGATGATTAGATAATCTTCTTAATTAGTTATCGCATACGGTTTGGGACAAGCGAATGTGTGTGATTGTATGCTTATCATACACGTTCTATAATAGTGAACCATTTGTGATGAGCCGCGCATCGTAAACATAGCACCACAGAATACCGACTGCGATGGCAATGCAAGCACAAACGAGTAGGAGTACTGTATGCTCCCTCTCCCCGACGGTTTCTGGGTCGTGTGGGAAGGACCCCCTTTCGCCCACACTCACTTGGTGACGGTTCCAAATGCCGTCGCGGAAAGGGGTTAAAAACTGTTTGTATAGCACTGACACGTACTAGTGTAGCTCCCTTATTTTTGATATGTTCCTAGAGAAAAATAAGTTGAAAGATGATAGTAGCAATGATGAGGACTAGCTCCATGATCTAATGATTATCCTCATTGTTGCACAGAAGAATTATGTCCTTGATGCACCGCTAGGTGACAAACCTATTGCAGGAACAGATGCAGACGTTATGAACATTTCACAAAAGCTTGGTATGATGACTACTTGATAGTTTAGTGCGCCATGCTTTATGGCTTAGAACCGGGACTTCAAAAACATTTTGAATGCCACGGAGCATATAAGATGTTCCAAGAGTTGAAATTGGTATTTCAGACTCATGCCCATGTCGAGAGGTATGAGACCTCTGACAAGTAATTTGCCTACAAGATGGAGGAGAATTGCTCAACCAGTGAGCATGTACTCAGAATGTCTGGGTACTACAATCGCTTGAATCGAGTGGGAGTTAATCTTCCATATAAGATAGTGATTGACAGAGTTCTCTAGTCACTATCACCTAGCTACTAGAACTTCGTGATGAACTATAATATGCAAGGGATGACGAAAACAATTCCCAAGCTCTTCGCGATGCTGAAATCGACGAAGGTAGAAATCAAGAAAGAGCATCTAGTGTTGATGGTTAACAAAACCACTAGTTTCAAGAAAAAGGGCAAGGAACAGAAAGGGAACTTCAAGAAGAACAGCAAACAAGTTGCCACTCCCATGAAGAAGCCCAAAGCTAGACCCAAGCCTGAAACTGAGTGCTTCTACTGCAAAGAAAATGGTCACTGGAAGCGGAACTGCTCCAAATACTTGGCGGATAAGAAGGATGGCAAAGTAAACAAAGGTATATTTGATATACATGTTATTCATAAGTAGCCCATGGGTATTTGATACCGGTTCAGTTGCTATGATTAGTAACTCGAAACAGGAGTTAAAAAATGAACAGAGACTAGTTAAAAGCGAGGTGGCGATGTGTGTTGGAAATGATTCCAAGGTTGATATGATCACCATCGCACACTCCCTCTACCTTCAGGATTAGTGTTGAACCTAAATAAATGTTATTTGGTGTTTGTGTTGAGCATGAATATGATTAGATCATGTTTATTGCAATACATTTATTCATTTAAGTCAGAGAATAATTGTTGGTCTGTTTACATGAATAAAACCTTCTATGGTCATACACCCAATGTGAATGGTTTATTGAATCTTGATCGTGGTGATACACATATTCATAATATTGATGCCAAAAGATGCAAAAGTTGATAATGATAGTGCAACATAATTGTGGCACTGCCGATTAGGTCATATTGGTGTAAAGTGCATGAAGAAACTCCATGCAGATGGACTTTTGGAATCACTTGATTATGAATCATTTGATACTTGTGAACCATGCCTCATGGGAAAGATGACTAAAACTTCGTCCTCCAAAACAATTGAGCGAGCCAATAACTTATTGGAAATAACAGATATCGATGTATGTGGTCCAATGAGTGTTGAGGCACGCGGCGGGTATCATTATTTTCTGATCTTCATAGATGATTTGAGCAGATATGGGTATATCTACTTAATGAAACACAAGTCTGAAACATTTGAAAACTTCAAAAAAATCAGAGTGAAGTGGAGAATCATCATAACAAGAAAATAAAGTTTCTACAATCTGATCGTGGAGGCGAATATTTGAGTTACGAGTTTGGCCTTCATTTAAAACAATGTGGAATAGTTTCACAACTCATGCCACCTGGAACACCACAGCATAATGGTGTCTCTGAATGTCGTAACCATACTTTATTAGATATGGTGAGATCTATGATGTCTCTTACCGATTTACCACTATCGTTTTGGGGTTAGGCATTAGAGACAGCTGGATTCATGTTAAATAGGGCACCATCTAAAATCCGTTGAGACGACACCGTATGAACTATGGTTTGGCAAGAAACCTAAGTTGTCATTTCTTAAAGATTGGGGTTGCGACACTTATGTCAAACACAAATGAAGAAGTGTGTCTTCATAGGATACCCTAAGGAAACAATTGGGTACACCTTCTACCACAGATCTGAAAACAAGATCTTTGTTGCCAAGAATGGAACCTTTCTAGAGAAGGAGTTTCTCTCGAAAGAAGTGAGTGGGAGGAAAGTAGAACTTGATGAGGTAATTGTACCTTCTCTCGAATTGGAAAGCAGCACATCAAAGAAATCTGTTCCTATGATGCCTACACCAACTAGAGAGGAAGCTAATGATGATGATCATGAAACTTAAGATCAAGTTACTACTAGACCTCATAGGTCGAACAGAGCATGTTCCACACCTGAGTGGTACGGTAATCCTGTTCTGGAAGTTATGTTACTAGACCATGGAGAACCTACGAACTATGAAGAAGTTATGATGAGCCCAGATTCCGATAGATGGCTTGAGGCCATCAAATCTAAGATAGGATCCATGTATGAGAACAAAGTGTGGACTTCGATGGACTCACCCGATGATCGGAAAGCCATTGAGAATAAATGGATCATCAAGAAGAAGACTGACATTAATGGTAATGTCACTATCTACAAAGCTCGACTTGTCACAAAAGTGTTTTTGACAAGTTCAAGGAGATGACTACGATGAGACTTTTCTCACCCGTAGTGATGCTTAAGTTTGTCTAAATTATGTTAGCAATTGCCACATTTTATGATTATGAAATCTGGCAAATGGATGTCGAAACTGCATTCCTTAATGGATTTCTTAAAGAAGAGTTGTACATGATGCAACCAGAAGGTTTTGCTGGTCCTAAAGGTGCTAACAAAGTGTGCAAGCTCCAGCGATCCATCTATGGACTGGTGCAAGCATCTCAGAGTTGGAATGTACGCTTTGATGAGGTGATCAAAGCATATGGTTTTATACAGACTTACGGTGAAGCATGTATTTACAAGAAAGTGAGTGGGAGCTCTGTAGCATTTCTGATATTATATGTGGATGACATATTGCTGATTGGAAATGATATAGAATTTCTGGATAACATAAAAGGATACTTGAAGAAGAATTTTTTCAATGAAGAACCTCGGTGAAGCTACTTACATATTGGGCATCAAGATCTACAGAAATAGATCAAAACGCTTGATAAGATATTTCAGTGAGTACATACCTTGACAAGATTTTGAAGTGTGTTGCAAGGTGTGATGTTGAGTAAGACTCAAAACCCGACCACGGCAGAAAATAGAAAGAGAATGAAAGTCATTCCCTATGCCTCACTCATAGGTTCTATAAATTATGCTATGCTGTGTACCAGACCTATTGTGTACCTTGCCATGAGTTTGGCAAGGGGGTACAATAGTGATCCAAGAGTGGATCACTAGACAGCGGTCAAAGTTATCCTTAGTTACCTAAGAGGACTAAGAAAATAGTTCTCGATTATGGAGGTGATAGAGAGTTTGTCGTAAAGAGTTATGTTCATGCAAGCTTTCACACCGATCTAGATGACTCCGAGTCTCAATCTGGATACGTATTGAAAGTGGGAGCAATTAGCTAGAGTAACTCCATGCAGAGCATTGTAGACATAAAAAATTTCAAAATACATACATATCTGAATGTGGCAGACCCATTGACTAAACTTCTCTCACAAGCAAAATATGATCACACCTTAGTACTCTTTGGGTGTTAATCACATAGCAATGTGAACTAGATTATTGGCTCTAGTAAACCCTTTGGGTGTTGGTCACATGGCGATGTGAACTATGGGTGTTAATCACATAAAGATGTGAACTATTGGTGTTAAATCACATGGCGATGTGAACTAGATTATTGACTCTAGTGCAAGTGGGAGACTGAAGGAAATATGCCCTAGAGCCAATAATAAAGTTGTTATTTTATATTTCCTTATTCATGGTAAATGTTTATTATTCATGCTAGAATTGTATTAATCGGAAACCTAAGTACATGTGTGAATACATAGACAAACACTGTGTCCCTAGTGAGCCTCTACTTGACTAGCTCATTGATCAAAGATGGCTAAGGTTTCCTAACCATGGACATGAGTTGTCATTTGATAATGGGATCACATCATTAGGAGAATGATGTGATGTACAAGACCCATTCGTTAGCTTAGCATTATGATCGTTCAGTTTTATTGTTGTTGCTTTCTTCATGTCAAATACATATTCCTTCGACTATGAGATCATGCAACTCCCGAATACCGGAGGAATACCTTGTGTGCTATCAAACGTCACAACGTAACTGGGTGATTATAAACATGCTCTACAGGTATCTCCAAAGGTGTTTTGTTGGGTTGGCGTGAATCGAGATTAGGATTTGTCACTCCGAGTATCGGATAGGTATCTCTGGGCCCTCTCGGTAATACACATCATAATCTTGCAAGCAAACGACTAAGGAGTTAGTCATGAGGTGATGTATTATGGAATGAGTAAAGAGACTTGCGGGTAACGAGATTGAAATAGGTATGAAGATACGAATGATCGAATCTCAGGCAAATAACATACCGATGAACAAAGGGAATTACGTACGTTGTCATAAGGTTCGACCGATAAAGATCTTCGTAGAATATGTAGGAGCCAATATGGGCATCCAGGTTCCACCATTGGTTATTAACCGGAGAGGTTTCTCAGTCATGTCTACGTAGTTCTCGAACCCGTAGGGTCCGCACGCTTAACGTTCATTGACGATATAATATTGTATGAGTTATGTATGTTGGTGACCGAATGTTGTTCGGAGTCTCGGATGAGATCACAGACATGACGAGGAGCTCCGGAAAGGTCCGGAGGTAAAGATTGATATATAGGAGGATATGTTTCGGCCAAGGGGTGAAGCCCGCGGGGCTTTAGGCCGGTGCAAAAGGAGTTTTGCGGAGACCAGGGGGCCAAACGCCAGAGACCCTGGCGTCTGGCCCTGGGCCAGACACCGAGGCCCATGACGTCTGGGCCAGACGCCAAGGACTGTGGCGCATGGTCCTGGAAGTCCGAGAAGGACTCTTCCTTGCGGGCAAAACTGACTTTGAGGAGGCTTTTACTCCAAGTTTCGACCCCATGGCTCAACATATAAATAGAGGGGCAGGGCTAGCACCTGGAACACATCAAGAAACACCAAGCCGTGTGCCGGCAACCCCGTCCCTCTAGTTTATCCTCCGTCATAGTTTCCATTGTGCTTGGTGAAGCCATGCAGTGATTTTTCTTCACCAACACCGTCACCACGCCGTAGTGCTGCTAGAACTCATCTACTACTCCGCCCCTCTTACTGGATCAAGAAGGCGAGGACGTCATCGAGCTGAACGTGTGTTAAACACGAAGGTCCGTACTTTCGGTACTTGATCGGGACGGGTCGTGAAGGTGTACTACTACATCAACCACGTTGATAAACGCTTCCGCTTTGCGATCTTCAAGGGTATGAAGATGCTCTCCCCCTCTCATTGCTATGCATCTCCTAGATAGATCTTGCGTGAGTGTAGGATTTTTTTTTTGAAATTGCATGCTACGTTTCCCATCAGGCTGATCACGCCAGTCCTAGCGGGGATCGCGGTTGTCCTAGCAGCCTCCACCACGGCCTCCTCCGCGGTCGTAGCCACAGTCGCTCCACTCGGGACGGCGGCCAAGGCGCCCGTCGCGGATTGCCTTGAGCTCCTGGCAATCATTGGTGTTGTGGCTGTGGACGTTGTGGTAGACGCAGAACGGGCGGTTGCCCCTTGGAGGCTCATCATGGTCACGACCATGCTTCATCTCGGGCTCCGCGGCCAGCATGGCAGGGCCCTTACACTTCACTTCATTAGCCTTGGCCTTCTTGTCTCCAGGTTCGACCTCCGAAAGCTCCGGGAGGGAGAGACGACCTTCCTCTGCCCTCGTGCACCTGGTTGCCATGTTGAACATCTCCAGAGCTGAACACAGGTCCTCGTGTATGGAGAGATCTTCCTTCATATTGACGTCCCGGACGCCATCAGAGAACGCCAAAATGGTGGCCTCGTCCGACACCTTTGGGATCTTGAGGAGAGCGTTCATGAAGCATTGTATGTACTTGTGCAAGGTCTCACACGACTGCTGCTTTATGCGCCACAAGTCGCCCGCTGCGAGAGCACGGTCGTGAGTGTGAAAGGATCGAGAAGAGGTGTCTAGAGGGGGGTGATTAGACACTAAGTACCAAAAGTTGCAGTTTTTAATTTCTTTAAGTTGAAGTGGAGTTTTGGCATAAGTTTAACAAACACAATACATATCAAGCAAGCATGCAAAGAGTATATGAGCAGCGGAAAGTAAAGCATGCAACTTGCAAGAATGTAAGGGGAAGGGTTTGGAGAATTCAAACGCAATTGGAGACACGGATGTTTCTGTCGTGGTTCCGATAGGTGGTGCTATCGTACATCCACGTTGATGGAGACTTCAACCCACGAAGGGTAACGGTTGTGCGAGTCCACAGAGGGCTCCACCCACGAAGGGTCCATGAATAAGCAACCTTGTCTATCCCATCATGGCCATCGCCCACGAAGTACTTGCCTCACTAGCAGTAGATCTTCACGAAGTAGGCGATCTCCTTGACCTTACAAACTCCTTGGTTCAACTCCACAATCTTGTCGGAGGCTCCCAAGTGACACCTAGCCAATCTAGGAGACACCACTCTCCAAGAAGTAACAAATGGTGTGTTGATGATGAACTCCTTGCTCTTGTGCTTCAAATGATAGTCTCCCCAACACTCAACTCTCTCTCTCAGGATTTGGATTTGGTGGAAAGAAGATTTGAGTGGCAAGCAACTTGGGGAAGGCCAGAGATCAAGATTCATATGGTGGGAATGGAATATCTTGGCCTCAACACATGAGTAGGTGGTTCTCTCTCAGAAAATGTGTATTGGAAGTGTAGTTATGTTCTGATAGCTCTCTCCACGAATGAAGAGTGGGTGGAGGGGTATATATAGCCTCCACACAAAAAACTAACTGTTACACACAATTTACCAATCTCGGTGAGACCGAATTGAGAAACTCGATCGGACCGATTTAGCAAACCTAGTGACCGTTAGGATTTTTGGTGGGACTGAGATGCAACTCGGTAGGACCGATATGGTTAGGGTTAGGGCATAACGTAATCTCGGTGAGACCGATTACACAAACTCGGTGGGACCGATTTTGGTAATAAGCTAACCAGAGAGTTGGTCAGGCAAACTTGGTGAGACCGATTACACAAACTCGGTGGGACCGATTTTGGTAATGGACATACACAGAGAGATTACAATCCCATGTCGGTGAGACCGAGATCCCTATCGGTGAAACCGATTTTCCTAGGGTTTGTGGCAGTGGCTATGACATCTGAACTCGGTGGCGCCGGATAGAAAGAATCGGTGGGGCCGAGTTTGACTTTTGGTTTAGGTCATATGTGGATGTGGGAAGGTAGTTGAGGGTTTTGGAGCATATCATTAAGCACTTTGAGCAAGCAAGCCATTATGCAACACCTCATCCCCTCTTGATAGTATTGGCTTTTCCTATAGACTCAATGTGATCTTGGATCACTAAAATAGAAAATGTAGAGTCTTGATCTTGAAGCTTGAGCTAATCCTTTGTCCTTAGCATCTTGAAGGGGTTCCACATCCTTTAGTCCATGCCACTTAATTTGTTGAACTTGTCTGAAAAATACTAGGTAAAAGTATTAGTGCAACAAGAGATATGTTGTCATTAATTATCAAAATCACCCAGGGAGTACTTGTTCTTTCAATCTCCCCCTTTTTGGTAATTGATGGCAACATACATCAAAGCTTTAGATAAAGATATAGAGAATAGCAAGTAAAGCTTTGGAAAGACATGTAACAAGCATAGGCTCCCCCTACATGTATGCAATCATGTGAATGTGGAATATAGAAGCATGTGAGAGCATAACCATGACAGAGTAGCAATGTGTTACATGTATCTTGGCTATATGCATCAGGGCAAAAGATATGAATATGGGAAATGTACCTTCATGCCCATGAGTCCTTCTTGCAAACAGTATGTACATCAGCAAGAATTTCTCATACACATGACTATGATGCATATACTTACCTTGTGGTCTTGAGTTGGCTAGGATGGGATGAGCTTGCGTAAACAAGGTTAGATAACACAGATGCACCCACTAGCTAGAGCAAACAAAAGAAACCACAAGAGTACCAAGACTGGGATGACATGTAGAGTGAGTACAGAGTACCACGATAGATATTGACATGTCCCCAAAGAGAAAGATATGCAATGAATTTAATAAATTTCTTTCCCTTGGATGTCTTGCTCCCCCTGAATCTAGCATGGGATACTGGGAGAAGATAGGGAACAGAAAAACAAAGCTCAAAGAAACAAATGAACAGAGCTAATGCAAATGAGCACATATGAACATGTCTTTCCCCCCAGAAGACATGTGGCATCTCTCCTCTTGAACATCAAGCATCTGGGATCCTTGAAGATCACTCTTTCCTGGAGTATTCCCTTCCCCTAGAGATCTCTCCCCCTAGAGATATGATTAAGATTTGATGTGATCTCTCTCTCCCCCCCTTTGACATCAATTTCCAAGAAGGGTCTTCTGGAATTTGTTGTGAATGGGTTCGGTCCTTGAATCACATTACAAAGCATTAAGGTAAATGTGATGCTTGCAGAGGACAAGATTCATTGAGTGGAGCTGGATCAAGAATAAAGCAGGAATAAATGGCAAAATGTTTTTCCTGTAGTGAAATCGGTGTCACCGAGTTGTATGCTTCGGTTACCCCGAAAACCTTCGGCTAGACCAGAGACATGAAACCGGTGGAACCGAGTTAATCACAGAGAAAAACACTTGTCACCTCAGCTCACTGGACAAATAAGATCTCACAAAGATTTGCAATGAATTGGATGCAGAAAATGCAGAACAAAAAGCAAAGAAAAGAAACTAAAAGATCTAGATGAAGTTTTATTTGAAAGGGGAAACAAATATGCATGAGACAAATGCAAGAACACAAAAAGAACACAAGAGAACTTCATCTAGAGTTGGGCGGTGACAAAGTCACCTATGTTAGAGTATATTGACTTAGGAGTCAAGTGAGATCACTTGATCATAGGTCGTACTCATCGTTTAAGCTCAAAATGAGGTTACCATTTTTCGTTTAAGTATCTTGATGTATTCACATCTTGTCGAGTTGCTTTGACTCATGACTTGGAGTAAAGCTACTCTAAGATGGAATAACATACCTTGGGTGGCGGTGTTGATCTTGATCATGTAGTTGAACTTGTGTGGGTTGCTCAAGGTTGATGTAGCCCATCAAGAGTTGGGAGCACCCTTTGGATTTTGAGTTCATCTACCTACATGGGTTAGTTTTCACAAGGAAGAGCACTTGTGTATCCAACATGACAATCATGAAACTCAACATAGAATTTGTCAAAGGATATGTTTGAAAGGTTTCGTGCTTCCTTGTCATCAACCACCATTGTGTAGAGACTTGGTGATGTAGAGATTGCTCAAGATGTGAGTGAGTTGCAATCTCATAGAATTAGATTCATCCAAGTACCTACAAGGGTTAGATAACATGCAAGATGCAAATTTTCAAGACATAAGATAATCATCATAGGAGAAATATCAAGTGATTAGTCGTAAGCTCAAGTCTTGCATGTATCCAATGGAGTTCCTACTCCAAGTTTGAAGCATCAATGATGTTCAATTCACCTCTTAACCTGCAAAACACTTTCTCATCAAGTGGTTTAGTGAATATATCCGCTAATTGCTTATTGGTGCGAACATGCTTAAGGTTTATGTCACCTTTAGCAATGTGATCTCGAATGAAATGATGACGAACTTCAATATGCTTAGTTCGAGAGTGTTGCACGGGATTGTGAGAAATCTTGATAGCACTTTCATTGTCACAAAGTAATGAAACATGTTTCACATATATCCCATAATCTTTAAGAGTTTGGGTCATGCAAAGTAATTGAGCACAACATGAACCAGCGGCAATGTATTCCACTTCGACGGGGGATAAGGATACCGAGTTTTGTTTCTTGGAAGACCAAGACACAAGAGATCTACCAAGGAATTAACAAGTACCCAAAGTGGACTTTCTATCAACCTTGTCACTGGCATAGTCCGAGTCGGAGTAGCCAACAAGATCAAAGGAAGCCCCCTTTGGATACCAAATGCCAAAATTTGGTGTATGTATTAAGTATCTCAATATCCTCTTCACGGACTTAAGATGACATTCCTTAGGAGAAGCTTGATATCGTGCACACATGCACACACTTAGCATGATATCGGGACGTGAAGCACATAGATATAACAATGAACCAATCATAGAGCGGTAAACTTCTTGATCAACCGATTCACCATCTTTGGTCAAATCAAGATGTCCACTAGTAGGCATGGGTGTAGTCATACCTTTGCATTCTTACATATTGAACTTCTTGAATAAGTCCTTGGTGTACTTCGTTTGAGAGACAAAGGTGCCTTCCTTAGTTTGCTTGAATTGCAAACCAAGAAAGAATTTGAGTTCACTCCGACATTAGCTTCCCAAACTTTTCACTAAAATGAGGGTTAGTTGATCCAAATATAATATCATCGACATAAATTTGGCATACAAATAGTTCTCCATTAACCCTTTTAGTAAAAAGAGTAGAATCTATTTTTCCAATTTCAAAGCCTTTTTCAATAAGGAACTTGGTCAAGCATTTATACCATGCTCTAGGAGCTTGTTTAAGACCATAAAGGGCTTTGTGAAGTTTGTAGACATGATTAGGTTTCTTAGGATTGACAGAGCCGGGAGGTTGCTTAACATAAACTTCCTCCTCAATTTCACCATTTAGAAAAGCACTTTTAATGTCCATTTGGTACAAAGTGATATCATGGTGATTAGCATAAGCAAGTAAGATGCGAATGGACTCAAGTCTAGAAACGGGAGCATATGTCTCACCATAGTCCATACCTTCGACTTGTGTGTAGCCTTGGGCGACGAGACATGTTTTGTTGCGAACCACTTGTCCATCTTCATCTTGCTTGTTGCAAAACGCCCATTTGGTACCGATGATGTTGTGGTTGTTGTCGGGCTTCTCGACCAATGTCCACACTTGATTTCTCTCAAAGTTGTGTAGCTCTTCATGCATAGCATGTATCCAGTCCGGATCCTCCAATGCTTCTTCAACCTTCATAGGTTCAATGCTAGAGATGAATGAGTAATGTTCACAAAAGTTAGCCAAACAAGTTTTAGAGCGAGTGATTCTACCGGTTTGGATATGATTGTAGATTTGCTCCACGGGATGATCTTTAGCAATTCTTGCTCGAACTCGTGAAAGCTTTTGCTTGGGTCTTGGTTGAACATCTTATTCATCTTGTTCTTCTTCTTGGCCTTCTTAATTGTTAGCGTTGTCGTTCTCTTGTCGTGGTGGAGAAGGAGGTTGTTGACGTTCGTCTTGGTGCACTTCCTCATTTTCTTCATCTTGGTGTGTCCCACTCGTGGATGCTTCCGTATCAACTCTTGGTTCACCTTGTCGTGAGGTAGAAGCTTCCACTTGGATGGACGAGGTACTCTCCTTTATCTCCGTTGGGCGAATCTTGCCAATAGACAAGTCTTGGATTGCTTCCGAGGGATCTTTGTCTCCTACATCAATTGGCAATTGCTCTACTTGCGAGCCGTTAGATTCATCAAACTTCACATCTACCGTTTCTTCAACCTTTCAGGTGAAATTGTTGTAGACACGGTATGTGTGAGAGTTTGAGCCATAACCAAGTAGGAAAACTTCATGAGACTTAGGAGCAAATTTAGAACGACAATGCTCATCAAGAATGTAGCACTTTGAGCCGAATACTCGAAAGTATCCAACTTGGGGTTTGTTACCGGTGAGGAGCTCGTATGCCGTCTTGCCGAGTAGCTTGTGAAGATACAAGCGATTTGTTGCATGACAAGCTGTCTCAACCGCTTCCGCCCAAAAGTGTTTTGGCGTCTTGTACTCATCAAGCATCGTTCTTGCCATCTCGATAAGAGTCCGGTTCTTCCTCTCAACGAATCCATTTTTTTGAGGTGTGTACGTAGCCGAGAACTCATGTGTAATCCCTTCTTTGTCAAGAAAGGTGTCCACATTTGCGTTCTTGAACTCCGTTCCAGTGTTGCTCCGAACCTTCTTGATCTTCACGTCAAATTGATTTTGGGCCTTCCTAGCAAAGTTTTTCAAGATCTTTTGGACCTGCGATTTGTCATCAAGAAAGAACACCCATGTAAATCTTGAAAAATCATCAACTATGACTAGACCAAATGAGTTACCACCGAGACTCTTGTAGGCATTTGGACCAAAGAGATCCATGTGAAGTAGCTCAAGTGGTCTTCTTGTGGTCATGATGTTCTTAGCGCGATGACTTCCTCCAACTTGTTTCCCTGCTTGACAAGCACTACAAAGTCTATCCTTGTCAAATATGACATCGTTAACGCCAAGGATATGATTTCCTTTAATGAGTTTGTCAAGGTTTCGCATGCCCACATGGCCTAGCCTTCTATGCCACAACCAGCCTTTAGAAGATTTAGCAATTAAGCAAGTTCTAGGTTGAGCCTTTTTAGTGAAATCAATGATGTAAAGATCTCCTCTACGTATACCGGTAAAGACCATTTTATGATTATCACTACGAAACACTTGGCAGTCTACTTTAGTAAATAGGACATTGAACCCGAAATCAGCAAGTCTAGATACTGAAAGTAAGTTGTAGCTAAGATATTCAACGAGCATGACATTTTGTTTGGAGCTATCATGTGAGATGGCCACCTTACCATGGCCAACCACCTTACCCTTTGAATTATAACCAAAAGTGACATACTTTCGAGGGCCATCATTTCCAGCAAGCTCACGGAACATGTCTTTATCTCCGGTCATATGATCAGTACATCCACTATTAAGGACCCATTCCTTTCCTCCAGCCATGTAGCCGCGAAGATTTGCCATAAGACCAAAGTGTCTCATCGCATCATTGAGATCATAGTCACTATCATCATCCTCATCATAGTATCCATGGTCAACATCATTTTGTGATTGATCAATTCCTAGAGAGGGTAATTCATTAGACGAATGATCATCACAATGGTCACCTTTATGAATTCTAATAGCTTCGGATATGATATCGCTAATGATCCCAACATTTCCTATGGCACACATGAGATTGGTAAGCTCAAATAGACAATCACCAAAGCTAGGATCACTAGAATTCATCTTACTCAAAGCAACAGACTTATGGAGAATTTCGCCTAAATTTTTCAAGGAATAATCTGGAAATCGTTCCTCAAGAAAATTCCATATAGTATAGGCACAATCAAGAGTAGGAAAACTAGCAATCAAACTTTTGGGCAATCCTCTTATGATAAGATTGATGGTTCTAAGATTGCGAATCATGTCAAGATCCTCTTCGGGTGTGGGATGCAAGGGATCAATATGAGGTGCACAAGGGCTAGCAATGTACTTGTTCAAGTGATATTCATTAAAAATCTCAAGCATTTCATTTTTCCACTCATGAAAATATTCTCCATCGAGAATAGGCACTCTATGTCTAAGACTCCCCAAAGTAGACACATCCATCTTCCTCCAAAGGTGTTTAAACCAAGGCAATGGAGACCAATGCTCTGATACCTATTCTCCATCAGGTTGATCACGCCAGTCCTAGAGGGGGTCGCGGTTGTCCCAGCAGCCTCCACCATGGCCTCCTCCGCGGTCGTAGCCACAGTCGCTCCACTCGGGACGGCGGCCAAGGCGCCCATCGCGGATTGCCTTGAGCTCCTGGCAATCATTGGTGTTGTGGCTGTGGACGTTGTGGTAGACGCAGAACGGGCGGTTGCCCCTCGGAGGCTCATCATGGTCACGACCGTGCTTCATCTCGGGCTCCGCGGCCAGCATGGCAGGGCCCTTACACTTCACTTCATTAGCCTTGGCCTTCTTGTCTCCAGGTTCGACCTCCGGAAGCTCCGGGAGGGAGAGACGACCTTCCTCTGCCCTCGTGCACCTGGTTGCCATGTTGAACATCTCCAGAGCTGAACACAGGTCCTCGTGTATGGAGAGCTCTTCCTTCATATTGACGTCCCGGACGCCATCAGAGAATGCCAAAATGGTGGCCTCGTCCGACACCTTTGGGATCTTGAGGAGAGCGTTCGTGAAGCATTGTATGTACTTGTGCAAGGTCTCACACGGCTGCTGCTTTATGCGCCACAGGTCGCCCGCTGCGAGAGCACGGTCGTGAGTGTGAAAGGATCGAGAAGAGGTGTCTAGAGGGGGGTGATTAGACACTAAGTACCAAAAGTTGCAGTTTTTAATTTCTTTAAGTTGAAGTGGAGTTTTGGCACAAGTTTAACAAACACAATACATATCAAGCAAGCATGCAAAGAGTATACGAGCAGCGGAAAGTAAAGCATGCAACTTGCAAGAATGTAAGGGGGAGGGTTTGGAGAATTCAAACGCAATTGGAGACACAGATGTTTTTGTCATGGTTTCGATAGGTGGTGCTATCGTACATCCACGTTGATGGAGACTTCAACCCACGAAGGGTAACGGTTGCGCGAGTCCACGGAGGGCTCCACCCAAGAAGGGTCCACGAAGAAGCAACCTTGTCTATCCCATCATGGCCATCGCCCACGAAGGACTTGCCTCACTAGCGGTAGATCTTCATGAAGTAGGTGATCTCCTTGCCCTTACAAACTCCTTGGTTCAACTCCACAATCTTGTCGGAGGCTCCCAAGTGACACCTAGCCAATCTAGGAGACACCACTCTCCAAGAAGTAACAAATGGTGTGTTGATGATGAACTCCTTGCTCTTGTGCTTCAAATGATAGTCTCCCCAACACTCAACTCTCTCTCTCACAGGATTTGGATTTGGTGGAAAGAAGATTTGAGTGGAAAGCAACTTGGGGAAGACTAGAGATCAAGATTCATATGGTGGGAATGGAATATCTTGGCCTCAACGCATGAGTAGGTGGTTCTCTCTCAGAAAATGTGTATTGGAAGTGTAGGTATGTTCTGATGGCTCTCTCCACGAATGAAGAGTGGGTGGAGGGGTATATATAGCCTCCACACAAAAAACTAACCGTTACACACAATTTACCAATCTCGGTGAGACCGAATTGAGAAACTCGGTTGGACCGATTTAGCAAACCTAGTGACTGTTAGGATTTTCGGTGGGACTGAGATGCAACTCGGTAGGATCGACATGGTTAGGGTTAGGGCATAACGTAATCTCGGTGAGACCGATTACACAAACTCGGTGGGACCGATTTTAGTAATAAGCTAACCTGAGAGTTGGTCAGGCAAACTTGGTGAGACCGATTACACAAACTCAGTGGGACCGATTTTGGTAATAAGCTAACCAGAAATTTTGCATTGTAATCTCAGTAGTACCGATTGCTCAATCTCGGTGGGACCGATTTTGGTAATGGACATACACAAAGAGATTACAATCCCATCTCAGTGAGACCGAGATCCCTATCAGTGAAACCGATTTTCCTAGGGTGTGACGCCCCCAATTCAATCGTACACTAATCATGCACGCAAATGTGTACGATCAAGATCAGGGACTCACGGGAAGAGATCACAACACAACTCTAAAACATAAATAAGTCATACAAGCATCATAATACAAGCTAGGGGCCTCGAGGGCTCGAATACAAGTGCTCGATCATAGACAAGTCAGCGGAAGCAACAATATCTGAGTACAGACATAAGTTAAACAAGTTTGCCTTAAGAAGGCTAGCACAAACTGGGATACAGATCGAAAGAGGCGCAGGCCTCCTGCCTGGGATCCTCCTAACTACTCCCGGTCGTCGTCAGCGGGCTGCACGTAGTAGTAGGCACCTCCAGTGTAGTAGTCGTCATCGACGGTGGCGTCTGGCTCCTGGGCTCCAGCATCTGGTTGCGACAACCAGAAAGAAAGGAAAGGGGGGAAAGGGGGGAGAAAGCAACCGTGAGTACTCATCCAAAGTACTCGCAAGCAAGGATCTACACTACATATGCATGGGTATATGTGTAAGGAGGCCATATCAGTGGACTGAACTGCAGAATGCCAGAATAAGAGGGGGATAGCTAATCCTGTCGAAGACTACGCTTCTGGCAGCCTCCGTCTTGCAGCATGTAGAAGAGAGTAGATTGAAGTCCTCCAAGTAGCATCTCCAAGTAGCAACTCCAAGTAGCATCTCTAGTAGCATCGCATAGCATAATCCTACCCGGCGATCCTCTCCTCGCATCCCTGAGAGAGAGCGACCACTGGTTGTATCTGGCACTTGGAAGGGTGTGTTTTATTAAGTATCCGGTTCTAGTTGTCATAAGGTCAAGGTACAACTCCAAGTCGTCCTGTTACCGAAGATCACGGCTATTCGAATAGATTAACTTCCCTGCAGGGGTGCACCAACTTACCCAACACGCTTGATCCCATTTGGCCGGACACACTTTCCTGGGTCATGCCCGGCCTCGAAAGATCAACACGTCGCAGCCCCACCTAGGCAAAACAGAGAGGCCAGCACGCCGGTCTAAACCTAAGCGCACAGGGGTCTGGGCCCATCGCCCATAGCACACCTGCACGTTGCGAGGGCGGCCGGAAGCAGAACTAGCCCCCTTAATACAAGAGCAGGCTTACGTTCTAATCCGGCGCGCGCCGCTCCGTCGCTGACGTCTGAAGTGCTTCGGCTGATACCACGACGCCGGGATACCCATAACTACTCCCGCGTAGATGGTTAGTGCGTATAGGCCAGTAGCCAGACTCAGATCAAATACCAAGATCTCGTTAAGCGTGTTAAGTATCCGCGAATGCCGAACAAGGCCAGGCCCACCTGTCTCCTAGGTGGTCTCAACCTGCCCTGTCGCTCCGCCACAAAGTAACAGTCGGGGGCCGTCGGGAACTCAGGCCCACCACTACCTGGATGGAGTCACCTGCCCCTTCAGCCCCCATCTCCAAACAGTATCACCAGTAATGTAACAGTGTAAAGTATATAGTATATGCCCGTGATCACCTCCCGAAGTGATCACAGCCCAGTAGTATAGCATGGCAGACGGACAAGAGTGTAGGGCCACTGATGGAACACTAGAATCCTATACTAAGCATTTAGGATTGCGGGTAAGGTATCAATGACTGTAGCAGCAATGACAGGCTATGCATCAGAATAGGATTAACGGAAAGCAGTAACATGCTACACTACTCTAATGCAAGCAGTATAGAGAAGAGTAGGCGATATCTGGTGATCAAAGGGGGGGCTTGCCTGGTTGCTCTGGCAAGAGAGAGGGGTCGTCAACTCCGTAGTCGAACTGGTCAGCAGCAGCGTCGGTCTCGTAGTCTACCGGAGAGAAGAGGGGGAAGAAATAATGAATACAGAGCAAACAAAGCACCACAAAATATATCAAGGCAATACGCGGTGTTCGGTGTGCCCTAACGCGGTAGTAGGTGATACCGGTGAAGGGGGGAAAACCCCCGGGAAAGTATTCCCGGTGTTTCGTGTTTTCGGGCAGAGGAGCCGGAGGGGGAAAGTTGCGGGTTCGATAGGTTAGGGGTGTGTGGCGGACGAACGGACTGCGTATCCGAATTCGTCCCGTCGTTCTGAGCAACTCTTGTGTACAAAGTATTTTCATCCGAGTTACGGATTATTTTGTATAATTTTTTAAAGTTTTAATAATATACTAGATTTTCTAAATTACTTTTAATTCAAGTTGACCAAGTCAATTTGACTAGTCAAAAAGAGAGTTGTGACCCACATGCCATGGACTATTTACCTAAAATAAATAAATAAACCTAACTTATTTAATTGGGACCTACATGTCATCTACTATTAGACTAATTAACTTAGCACTAATTAATACTACTAGCTAAAGCTAGTACTAACAAGGGCCGGCCACAGCCCAACCGGCCACACGCACGGCACACACACAGCACGCAACACACGGTGCTAGAGGTTGAAAGTGTGTTCTGTCAATAAAAGATAGCATTTTGTGATTTTCATAGTATTTAATTCATGCCTTATTTGAATTTGGTCCAATGGGGTAACTTGGAGCTTGTCAAGTGTACTACCTAGACAAATTAATTCCAGCTAAGTTAAACTTTGTTTGACCACAGTTTTGTTGCCATCCAGAGGGTTAATAGAGTAGAAGTAACAAAAGCTAGCCAGCGCTACAGTAACATTCAGTTACTGTAGCAGCGGCAGCAGAGCAGCGAATCGCAGTGGCAGGGGTGGCCGCAAGCGCGGGCACGCGCGGCCGAGCGCGCGCGCCGGCGGGCAAAGCGAGGGAGGGGGGGCGACGAGAGCAGGGCTGCATGGCAGGTGTGGAGGCGGCCTGCAGTGGTGTCGGCGTCGAGAGGAGCGGCGCCGGGGTTCGGCCTAGCAGCGTACGGCGGGCGGGAGGCGAGCAGGCGCAGGGAAGGGCACGGACGGCGAGCGCGGGTGCGATAGCGCAGCACGGACAAGCAGCGGCCCTAGCGGGCGTGGCCGGAGCTTCAGCCATGTCGGCGGCCGGTGACGAGCGCGGCGGTAGCAAGTGCAACGGCGACAACGAGCTACAGTGGCGATGGTAGTAGCAGCAGGAAACAACGAACCAAGCCTACAGGAGAGGGGTTTCGACCGGGAGCTCACCGCGGAGGCACACGGAGGCCCGTTGGTGGCTTAGGAGCTGCAGAGGCGATGGATCGATGAAGGGCAGCGGCGACGACCGAGGAAGAAGATGGCGTCGATCCGGTCGATGATGTGGCCTCCCGGCCTCGATCCGGCGGCGTAGTCGACGCTGCGGACAGCGAAGGCGCTGCTGGAAAGGTCCCAGCCTACGGGGCCGACAGAGAGCATGCGGATGATGAGAACCATGGCGCCGATGGCTCGGTAGTGCGCGAGGAAGGAGGCAGCGAGCGGGAGGAAAAGTGGCGAGGCTAGGGTTCTCCAGGGGGGTTTCGGTGGCCTTATCCATCCACGCGACCGAGGGATCGCCGACGCGTGCACATCGCCGGCTATGGCGCCGGTGGATGAGCGCCACGCCCTCCCGTGAACAGGAGGAAGGAGAGGCTAGGCTGGGCTGGGTCATTTTGCCTAATGGGCCACGTGCCCAGTAGATTAGGTATTATGTTTCTCACCTCCTTTTGTTTATTGTTTTCCTTATTTATCTACTGTTTTGTATTTAGTTTAGGTACTAAATGATTTTAGTTAAAGTTGAAACTCCTCACATAATTACCTCCTGATATTTTAGGTGTTGTCCAAAAAGTTTGGGTTATTTAGAAATGTTTGAAACTAAGTTCATATTTTAATGGGCATAATAAGTGATGCTTGTTCACTTTAATTGTTTCCAGGGGAAATCTAAAAATCCATTAAATGATAGTTCCTACATGGTAACCACTTAGTGAATATTTTCAACCCAACAAACATTTTAATTGACAGTTTTAAGAAATAAAAATTTGACTTGTTATTTGAAATTTGAATTTGACTCCGATTTCATCAAGTGGCAAATTGGCTTAATAAAACGTGATGACATGGTACATTAGGGTGGGTTACTGTAGTTTAATTATCCGGGTGTCACAATTCTCCTCCGCTACAAGAAATCTCGTCCCGAGATTTAAGAGGTAGTGAAAGGGGGGAAGGTTTGGTAATGAATCTAGCGGGTCTTCTCATGCTGGCTTGCTCTTCTCGAAGAGGCCGGTCCAATACATTGATGTCTTCATTTCTCTGCTTCAAGTCATCAAGATAAAGTCGGTATCCTTTCTTCGGGGGGTTCCATCATACTTACGAAAGAATAAGGGGGTATTCTGGGAGAACGAACCTCTACAAGGTTGACTATCCGTCGATATCATCGGGGAAGGTGGCAGAAAGTAACTCTCAAATTGAATCTTAAGAAAATATCGAGAGTAAGGTAAGGAGGTATCATGGAAAGTTTCGAGCGGGCAGGCAATCGTTCAATGTCTGAAACGAACTGTTGAAGGGGTTTAGAGCAATGTGATTAAGCATTGCATCTGGTACCTGAATAGATCAACAAGCTGGTGGCCCGTGAATTACATACAAAGTCAAACGCGAGGAATAACTTTGACAACGGGGTGTATAGGAGAGTCAGGTTTTGATCATGTGGAACTGTGGGTTATGGGCCCACCATGTGGTTGAAAGTAGGAAGGAGGCCGACATCTTGCACGGTCACGATAGTAAGGCGTGTCAGAGGGTAGCCTATCAGTTATGTCGGCAACAACATCGATACCAAGGGCGAGGGATGAAGAGAACCATTTTCCTGCTCGTTGAACGAGGCGGGCCAATAGGCAAGGTTCTCGTCCATCGGTGGCTACCGGAATGTCATCAACAATAGTAACATGGTCTTACTGACAGAGCGGTACCACGAGGTGTTTACATAAGCAGGAGAATATTACTGCTTAGGTCATATAGATCACAAGAAAGGTTAAATCAAACAATGGAAAGGAAAATATGATTATCAGATTAAAGAAAAATTGTGATTACACACAATTAGTAGGAGTATATCCTTCCCATGTACAAGCAGAACATGGCATACGTGGTAGGAGAGCAAGTACCTCACCATTCAAAAAAAAAGAGGCAAGGATTAATCAAGATGTTACCCATACAACGGTGTTTGGATAACTGATAAAGATAATTTAGCATTGTGCTTCAAATGCTCTTATTGATGATCGGAGTAGCACAGACATGCATTCGAGATAGCATTGACATGGTCTTCAAGCAAAGGTCGGACTTTGGATACACAAAGGATCCATCAGGAACATCTTGTAGAATAAGTTTTACAATTTCCTCATGAAAGAATGGGTAACATTGCTAAAGAGGATACTATAACAATAGGTCCTCCGGTCAAGTGTGCTAGGCATGCCATCACCTTACCGGGTCATACAAGGACCAATGTTATAACTCTTGAAAATATGCTCCAACCATCATATCCCACCGAGGTTCAGATCTGATTGGTGTTAGGATACCTCAGACTCAGGATGCCCGAGAAGAAAAGGCGCAAAACAAATCGACGAGATGTCATGGCAAGATTCTCGGGAAATGTACAATGGAAGCGAGTCCCGAAACAAGAGTTCCTCAGTAATTCAAGGAGAGGAAGAGGAGGTAGCTGATGAACTCAGCGACAATTCACCGAGATTTTCAAAAGATGGATTTCCACAATTATGTGAACAAGGAGATATCAATTGTCACATCAAATGATATAATGATGTATGTTCGAGAAAAACATCCACAATTAAACCTTGGTTCACAGGTGCACCCGAAATATGGGATGGGTTGCACGATAAATGTTCGAATGATGATTCAATAAGCCATAGACGTAGAATGAAACTATAGACCAATAACTTCAAAGCAATAGGGTTGCTAGAAGTTTAGAATTTACACATCACAGACCATTTGTCGGTATTCCGGTTAGAAACAACACGAGGACCAAGAAAAGAATGGTGATGTTAATAAGTATCACTTGTATCAAGAATTCTTAAGGGTGGTGAATTTCCCATGACATTCTTGACATAGAAGATAGCAATACTCCAAGGTAGAACATAACATAAGTTGGGTAGCAAGGATCTCAAGGTACAACACAAAACACGAACAAGTTTGTGTTGGAGGGGAGGCATTAAAGTGGTCGATGAAAATTCAAATAATCGAGGGCAAGGATGGTATTTCTCATCATGAATTCAATTGATATCCAGGAAGGAGTCAAGATGTTGATGATGATCACGACAAATTTTGTCGAGAGGCTCCACGAAGATGTAATCCATCAGCGATGACATCAAGTTAAAGGAATTATGAAGCAAAAGGTTATTGGAACCATGGGTACGACACAAACTTGAAATCAAGCTTGTTGTTCAAGGTGAAATGATATGACGAGGAAAATCAACGTAAGCTTAGCTCACTGTCGAAAATTGTGCTCCAGGAAGAAAGGACCAGGTAGCATAGTTAAAATTTAGCACAAAATGATATAGCCGATCAGGCTAGGAATGACGTGTTGGAGTATTAAACTTCTCATCCACAATGTACTAGGAGTACTGAATCACAGGGGCGATTCGATTCACTAATCGGTGTTCTCGGTTGACGACAACCTAGAACCCGTGGAGTGACTATGACGGAGTAAGGCACTACTTCATCAGAAATGCATAAGATGTAGTGCAATCGGTTGATATCCTCGAGATACTAGGGGGTTAGTACTCGAAGGTAGATCAAAATAGAGGTTGGATGGGTGCATTGATCTGTAGAGGACAAGTGGTTTAACTTGTCCGAGAAATGGAATCAAGTAGAAAATATGGTCGGATCCATGATTGCAAAGGATCAATTCATAGATTCCAAATGATATTATAACAAGGAAATAGTTATTATTACAAGAAGCTTCCATGATAGGATCTACATCGTGTCCATGGGCATGAACACAAAGTTCAAGGTCGACTCCCACTTCTTCAATGTATAACCTTCCATTCACCTCTCACGTTCGATGAAGTTGCAGTGTTGAAATTTTATCTGGTGAAGCACCAGAAGAGTATGATTCGTGAAAACTTTCGGGTTCACACGGTTTAGAGAAAGCATATGTTCAACCCATAGGGGCTTCTTAGAAACATATACCACAAGTTTCAAGAGTAAATAACACAAGCCCGAAAGCAGAGCATGGTTGGCCAAGCAGAGGATACAACTGAACAAAGGCATTATGTATCAGGGAAAGAACTCACAAAGTGATCAAATGTGAAGGACACTGTCGGATAACAATCCAACAAAGGACTTGATGGTCCACAAAGGATCTGATGTGAGTATCGATACTCAACCAGAAGAGGAAGGAATGCAAATGCAACAGGTTATGGAATCATCTGAATAATTCAAAGCTTAAATGCAAAGGAATTATGATTTCCAAAACAAAGGATCAGAAGCAGACGTTCTGACCAAGGATGGATCAATTGAATATACCAGAGGCACAATCGACGACAGATAGTTTGGTCGAGAACCAGCTCATGTTCAAAATGACGTCTGAGCCGGAAAGATAATCCTAGGACTCGACTGATGATTGCGAACATTCACAACGTATTGAATCAACGGACTCAAAAATGATGGTGACAAAGGATGCCAATATGATTACTATACTTATGGGATTAATCATAATGAAAGCAAACAAGAAATTCCAGAGCAATAGGTTGCTAAGGATTTTCGGAATATCGAATGGTATTTCGAAGACTTTTTTGTAACACATGAACAACTGGGGGATGAGCGGATACTCGATAAGTGCGAGAATCAACCATAGGGGTATTCAGGTGACAAAGAACAGCAAGGCAGTAAGCTCAAAGGATTATCGAAACAACGACGAGTTTTTCGGGGTATCTTGTAATAACAAGACCAACTGGGGATGAAGGTAAGAATAACAACTGCAAGTAGTTATCCATAAGGGTTTACGGTGGAAGGGGAATTGCAAACGTGATGAACACAAGTTCTCGAGTTAACAGCGGAGAGTATCTTCAGGGTCTTCTGGTGCAGCCGACGATCATCAGTAATAAGGGGCTCTCCGGGTGAAAGTGATAACGAGATCCTAATGTTAGATTTAGCAAAATTCATTTAACCCGAATAGAGGAGAGATCAGAGTCCCAGAATAAAGGTCGAGGAGTAAAAGATCCTAATACCATCCAAATGGCGACGTGGGCCCGTAAGGCACACAGACATGTTAGTAAAAGTTTTTGCAATGTCTAGACTCGACTTCGGCCAAGGAGTGTGGAAGGGGGGGTTCCTACAGGCAGTTGGCTCTGATACCAACTTGTGACGCCCCCAATTCAATCGTACACTAATCATGCACGCAAATGTGTACGATCAAGATCAGGGACTCACGGGAAGATATCACAACACAACTCTAAAACATAAATAAGTCATACAAGCATCATAATACAAGCCAGGGGCCTCGAGGGCTCGAATACAAGTGCTCGATCATAGACAAGTCAGCGGAAGCAACAATATCTGAGTACAGACATAAGTTAAACAAGTTTGCCTTAAGAAGGCTAGCACAAACTGGGATACAGATCGAAAGAGGCGCAGGCCTCCTGCCTGGGATCCTCCTAACTACTCCCGGTCGTCGTCAGCGGGCTGCACGTAGTAGTAGGCACCTCCAGTGTAGTAGTCGTCATCGACGGTGGCGTCTGGCTCCTGGGCTCCAGCATCTGGTTGCGACAACCAGAAAGAAAGGAAAGGGGGGAAAGGGGGGAGAAAGCAACCGTGAGTACTCATCCAAAGTACTCGCAAGCAAGGATCTACACTACATATGCATGGGTATATGTGTAAGGAGGCCATATCAGTGGACTGAACTGCAGAATGCCAGAATAAGAGGGGGATAGCTAATCCTGTCGAAGACTACGCTTCTGGCAGCCTCCGTCTTGCAGCATGTAGAAGAGAGTAGATTGAAGTCCTCCAAGTAGCATCTCCAAGTAGCAACTCCAAGTAGCATCTCCAGTAGCATCGCATAGCATAATCCTACCCGGCGATCCTCTCCTCGCATCCCTGAGAGAGAGCGACCACTGGTTGTATCTGGCACTTGGAAGGGTGTGTTTTATTAAGTATCCGGTTCTAGTTGTCATAAGGTCAAGGTACAACTCCAAGTCGTCATGTTACCGAAGATCACGGCTATTCGAATAGATTAACTTCCCTGCAGGGGTGCACCAACTTACCCAACACGCTTGATCCCATTTGGCCGGACACACTTTCCTGGGTTATGCCCGGCCTCGGAAGATCAACACGTCGCAGCCCCACCTAGGCAAAACAGAGAGGCCAGCACGCCGGTCTAAACCTAAGCGCACAGGGGTCTGGGCCCATCGCCCATAGCACACCTGCACGTTGCGAGGGCGGCCGGAAGCAGAACTAGCCCCCTTAATACAAGAGCAGGCTTACGTTCCAATCCGGCGCGCGCCGCTCCGTCGCTGACGTCTGAAGTGCTTCGGCTGATACCACGACGCCGGGATACCCATAACTACTCCCGCGTAGATGGTTAGTGCGTATAGGCCAGTAGCCAGACTCAGATCAAATACCAAGATCTCGTTAAGCGTGTTAAGTATCCGCGAATGCCGAACAAGGCCAGGCCCACCTGTCTCCTAGGTGGTCTCAACCTGCCCTGTCGCTCCGCCACAAAGTAACAGTCGAGGGCCGTCGGGAACCCAGGCCCACCTCTACCGGGATGGAGCCACCTGTCCTTTCAGCCCCCTCGTCAGAATCACTTGCGGGTACTCAATGAGCTGACCCGACTTTAGTCACCATCTGTATAGTATGTATGAATGTATAGTATATACCCGTGATCACCTCCCAAGTGATCACGGCCCGATAGTATAGCAAGGCAGACTGACAAGAATGTAGGGCCAATGATGATAAACTAGCATCCTATACTAAGCATTTAGGATTGCGGGTAAGGTATCAATGACTGTAGCAGCAATGACAGGCTATGCATCAGAATAGGATTAACGGAAAGCAGTAACATGCTACACTACTCTAATGCAAGCAGTATAGAGAAGAGTAGGCGATATCTGGTGATCAAAGGGGGGGCTTGCCTGGTTGCTCTGGCAAGAGAGAGGGGTCGTCAACTCCGTAGTCGAACTGGTCAGCAGCAGCGTCGGTCTCGTAGTCTACCGGAGAGAAGAGGGGGAAGAAATAATGAATACAGAGCAAACAAAGCACCACAAAATATATCAAGGCAATACGCGGTGTTCGGTGTGCCCTAACGCGGTAGTAGGTGATACCGGTGAAGGGGGGAAAACCCCCGGGAAAGTATTCCCGGTGTTTCGTGTTTTCGGGCAGAGGAGCCGGAGGGGGAAAGTTGCGGGTTCGATAGGTTAGGGGTGTGTGGCGGACGAACGGACTGCGTATCCGGATTCGTCCCGTCGTTCTGAGCAACTCTTGTGTACAAAGTATTTTCATCCGAGTTACGGATTATTTTGTATAATTTTTTAAAGTTTTAATAATATACTAGATTTTCTAAATTACTTTTAATTCAAGTTGACCAAGTCAATTTGACTAGTCAAAAAGAGAGTTGTGACCCACATGCCATGGACTATTTACCTAAAATAAATAAATAAACCTAACTTATTTAATTGGGACCTACATGTCATCTACTATTAGACTAATTAACTTAGCACTAATTAATACTACTAGCTAAAGCTAGTACTAACAAGGGCCGGCCACAGCCCAACCGGCCACACGCACGGCACACACACAGCACGCAACACACGGTGCTAGAGGTTGAAAGTGTGTTCTGTCAATAAAAGATAGCATTTTGTGATTTTCATAGTATTTAATTCATGCCTTATTTGAATTTGGTCCAATGGGGTAACTTGGAGCTTGTCAAGTGTACTACCTAGACAAATTAATTCCAGCTAAGTTAAACTTTGTTTGACCACAGTTTTGTTGCCATCCAGAGGGTTAATAGAGTAGAAGTAACAAAAGCTAGCCAGCGCTACAGTAACATTCAGTTACTGTAGCAGCGGCAGCAGAGCAGCGAATCGCAGTGGCAGGGGTGGCCGCAAGCGCGGGCACGCGCGGCCGAGCGCGCGCGCCGGCGGGCAAAGCGAGGGAGGGGGGGCAACGAGAGCGGGGCTGCATGGCAGGTGTGGAGGCGGCCTGCAGTGGTGCCGGCGTCGAGAGGAGCGGCGCCGGGGTTCGGCCTAGCAGCGTACGGCGGGCGGGAGGCGAGCAGGCGCAGGGAAGGGCGCGGACGGCGAGCGCGGGTGCGATAGCGCAGCACGGACAAGCAGCGGCCCTAGCGGGCGTGGCCGGAGCTTCAGCCGTGTCGACGGCCGGTGACGAGCGCGGCGGTAGCAAGTGCAACGGCGACAACGAGCTACAGTGGCGATGGTAGTAGCAGCAGGAAACAACGAACCAAGCCTACAGGAGAGGGGTTTCGACCGGGAGCTCACCGCGGAGGCACACGGAGGCCCGTTGGTGGCTTAGGAGCTGCAGAGGCGATGGATCGATGAAGGGCAGCGGCGACGACCGAGGAAGAAGATGGCGTCGATCCGGTCGATGATGTGGCCTCCCGGCCTCGATCCGGCGGCGTAGTCGACGCTGCGGACAGCGAAGGCGCTGCTGGAAAGGTCCCAGCCTACGGGGCCGACAGAGAGCATGCGGATGATGAGAACCATGGCGCCGATGGCTCGGTAGTGCGCGAGGAAGGAGGCAGCGAGCGGGAGGAAAAGTGGCGAGGCTAGGGTTCTCCAGGGGGGTTTCGGTGGCCTTATCCATCCACGCGACCGAGGGATCGCCGACGCGTGCACATCGCCGGCTATGGCGCCGGTGGATGAGCGCCACGCCCTCCCGTGAACAGGAGGAAGGAGAGGCTAGGCTGGGCTGGGTCATTTTGCCTAATGGGCCACGTGCCCAGTAGATTAGGTATTATGTTTCTCACCTCCTTTTGTTTATTGTTTTCCTTATTTATCTACTGTTTTGTATTTAGTTTAGGTACTAAATGATTTTAGTTAAAGTTGAAACTCCTCACATAATTACCTCCTGATATTTTAGGTGTTGTCCAAAAAGTTTGGGTTATTTAGAAATGTTTGAAACTAAGTTCATATTTTAATGGGCATAATAAGTGATGCTTGTTCACTTTAATTGTTTCCAGGGGAAATCTAAAAATCCATTAAATGATAGTTCCTACATGGTAACCACTTAGTGAATATTTTCAACCCAACAAACATTTTAATTGACAGTTTTAAGAAATAAAAATTTGACTTGTTATTTGAAATTTGAATTTGACTCCGATTTCATCAAGTGGCAAATTGGCTTAATAAAACGTGATGACATGGTACATTAGGGTGGGTTACTGTAGTTTAATTATCCGGGTGTCACATAGGGTTTGTGGCAGTGGCTATGACATCTGAACTCGGTGGCGCCGGATAGAAAGAATCGGTGGGGCCGAGTTTGACTTTTGGTTTAGGTCATATGTGGATGTGGGAAGGTAGTTGAGGGTTTTGGAGCATATCACTAAGCACTTTGAGCAAGCAAGCCATTATGCAACACCTCATCCCCTCTTGATAGTATTGGCTTTTCCTATAGACTCAATGTGATCTTGGATCACTAAAATAGAAAATGTAGAGTCTTGATCTTGAAGCTTGAGCTAATCCTTTGTCCTTAGCATCTTGAAGGGGTTCCACATCCTTTAGTCCATGCCACTTAATTTGTTGAACTTGTCTGAAACATACTAGGTAAAAGTATTAGTCCAACAAGAGATATGTTGTCATTAATTATCAAAATCACCTAGGGAGCACTTGTGCTTTTAGAGTGCCTTGGAAGTTAGCGACGAAACGCTCGCGCAACTCATCCCAGGAGGATATTGACCCCACCGGGAGGTTCAGGTGCTAAGAACGTGCGCCATCCTTGAGGGCCATGGGGAAGCAGTTCGCCATGACCTTGTCATCGCCGTTTGGTGCCTCGATTCTTAGCTCGTAGAGATGGAGGAACCTCGTGGGGTCAGGAGTGCCATCATAGTGTGGAGGCAGATCCAGCCTGAACTTGTCAGGCCAAACGATGCGGTGCAGCTCCAGGGCGAATGCACGGTAGCCTGCCGCACTCTCCGGGGCAGGTCGCATGGGGGGGCTTGATCTTGACGCCCATGCGCCACCGCCTCTGGCGGCACGCGGTCTTGACGCAGCGGCGCTAGAAGCGCAGGCGCTTCTCTTTGGGGCCGTTGCACCACCTAGCAGCTTGCTTCATCGCGCACCGGCGCCCTACGCGGCGGGTCGCGCTGGGGTGCCTCGTGCCTGGGCTCAGGGTCCATGTCTTGCAAAGGAGGAGGAGGGGGCGCTCTATGAGCCACATTGCCCGCCAGGGACGGCGGGGGACGGGGCGAACGGGATGGCGCAGGGGCCTCGCCGGCGGTGTTGACGAGCTTGGCGATTCGGCCGAGCCAGTCGCCGTAGAGGTCGTTGGCCGGACGGTAGCACAGAAGCTCACACGCCATGAGTAGCGCCGCCTGCGCATTCGCAGGCCTGCGACGAGCATGAGAAGACGATGCCATGGCTGGAGTGGGTGATGGAGTTGTGGTACGGCCGTCGTGCCACACGGACGGTGGCAGCGATGAGTCCTACTGTTCGCGAGCAGCAGGGTCAGTGGCGGCGTTAGCTACCGGGGAGGCGGAGCGGCGAGGAGCGCTGTTGCCCATGGGTGCAATCTGGGCGACACGAGTGGCCCGGCGCTCGGCACGAATGCAGCGAGCGTTGGCCATCAGAGCGATGGGACAGCGCGGAACGAACGGTGGTGGAAAGGCTTCGAAACGCCCCCTACCTGCTGCACCAAATATCGGATTCGGGGCTCCGTAGACCCAAGAAAGCTTCAAACTCTAGGGCGTGTGCGACGAACTCGACCTATCCAGCCTGCCAGCCCGTCGCTCCATGGCCTAGCTAGATGAACAAGGAAGAATATGGACACGGCAGTTTTACCCAGGTTCGGGCCACCTTGCGGTGTAAAACCCTACTCCAGCTTTGTGGTGGATTGGCCTCATGAGGGGTTGAGGATGAACTAGTACAAGGGATGAACAACCTCGCGAGGTCTGCTGTGAGGGTCGAAAGGATCCCCATCCATGGTGGTGGCTAACCTATACTTATAATGGCCTCGGTCCTCTTCCCCCAAAACATAGGCGGGAAGGGATCCCATAGTGGCTGATAACCCACAAGTATAGGGGATCGCAACAATTTTCGAGGGTAGAGTATTCAACCCAAATTTATAGATTCGACACAAGGGGAGCCAAAGAATATTTGCAAGTATTAGCAGCTAAGTTGTCAATTCAACCACGTGTGGAGATTAATTATCTGCAGCAAGGTGATCAGTAGCAAAGTAGTATGGTAGTTTTGATAATAGTAGCAGTAGTAATAGTAATGGTAATAGTGATAGCAGTAATTTTGTAGCAAGTGCAACAGTAACGATAGCAGTGATAACTTAGCAAGAACAAAATAAGAGAAATTCGTAGGCATTGGATCGATGATTTGTTGGATGATATTCCTCATGTGACAGTCATACCCTAGGGCAATACGACACTAGCTCCAGTTCATAAATATAATGTAGGCATGTATTCCGTAAATAGTCATACGTGCTTATGGAAAGAACTTCCATGACATCTTTTGTCCTACCCTCCCGTGGCAGCGGGGTCCTATTGGAAACTAAGGGATATTGAGGCCTCCTTTTAATAGAGAGCCTAAATAAAGCATTAACACACGGTGAATACATGAACTCCTCAAACTACGGTCATCATCGGGAGTGGTCCTGACTATTGTCACTCCGAGGTTGCTGGATCATAACATGTAGTAGGTGACTATAACTTGCAAGATCGGATCTAGAACATGGATATAATAGTGATAACATAAATGGTTCAGATTTGAAATCATGGCACCCGGGCCCAAAGTGACAAGCATTAAGCATGGCAAAGTCATAGCAACATCAATCTCAGAACATAGTGGATACTAGGGATCAAGCCCTAACAAAACTAACTAGATTACATGATGAATCTCATCCAACTCCTCATCGGCCAGCGAGCCTACGAAGGGTTTACTCACTCCCGGTGGGGAGCATCATGGTATTGGCAATGGAGAAGGGTTGCTGATGACGAAGATCGAAGATCCCCCTCTCCAGAGCCCCAAACGGACTCCAGATCTGGCCTCCGTCTCGTGGAATGCGATAATTCTTTCTCCCTGATTTTTTATGGAAAATAATTTTTTTATAGCATCGGTTTCAGGGTCTATGGGGCCACCAGGTGGGGACAATCCACATGGGCGTACTTGGAGGGGGGGCGCCCTGGTGGGTTGTGCCCACCCAAGTGCCCCCTCTAGTGGTTCTTGGCTCCAGAAATTCTCTTTTATTATATAAAAAATCCTCACAAAGTTTCCTTCCATTCCGAGAACTTTTATTTCTGCACAAAAAACAACACCATGGTAGTTCTGCTGAAAACAATGTCAGTCTGGGTTAGTTTCATTCAAATCATGCAAATTAGAAAGGTGGTCTTTGCCTGCAAAGCTTCTCGTCGTGAGACAGCGGTGGGCTTAGTCATGACATCCGTCCTGCAGTCCTAGCAGTCTTGGTCTCGTTGCACCAGAATGGAAACCTTTGCATGAGTCCTCGGGAACTCACATATGTCTTTGCCTCCTTAGCACCAAAGAGGAAACTGTCTCCTCTGCGCCCGCTAGCGCCCGCCTGCCTGGGTCGTCATGGTTTACGTCATGGTAGCCTCATGAGGCTGGGTACCTGCATTGAAATCTCTGCTCCTCAGGAGGCCGCCTTGAGAGGCTGCTCCCTCAGGAGGTCTTGGTGTCGTCCGCCTCATGAGGCTCAGCCCCTCACGAGGGTCTTGTCTCGGCGGTCTTGTAGATGGGCCGTACTAGGCCATCGAGGAAGCCACGACGTGGGCTGCAGGCAGGCAAGTCTGGGTAACCTGGTTCCCAGAACGCCGACAGTAACCCCCGGGCCCAAGGCGCTCCCGAACTTGGCTTCGAGGCAAAGCCAAAGGTCAAGGGCGTAGCGCCGTAGGCCCCAATCACTTGCGGGCTAGGCTGGCGCATGTCGCTTGATGGGACGTAGGCGTCTCCGCTTCCCCATGCGCCTCGGCAACTACCCGGACTTGACAACTGCCCGGTGCATGCGGAGGGGCAATCATTGCTTGAAACGTGAGAGGCCGGTGGTTAGCCTTCCTCCGGCTATAAATGGGGGCCAGGGGCGGAGCCCCCGACCCATCTTCATTTCCTCTATGCTTGCCCCTTCTTCTTCTTCGTCCCGCCATCTTGCCAAAGCATCCATGGCCCCGGTGAGGCAGTTTTCAGCCGCTGAGAAATGAAAGGCCCCTCGGGTGGAACTGGAGCTGCTCCCGTCGAACAAAAGGCATGGTTGCCCCCGCAAGGCCACTGTGGCGCCCATGGCAGTGCGGCCTTGGCATGAGCGCGCCCCGCCGGGTTTCCCTATCAGCGCGGGCGTGAGTGCGCATAGCCCCGCCCATGGGAGCAGCCACAAAAGTCGCGGGGGGAGAACAAGCGGTGGCCAGGAGACCACCTTGCTCGCAAGCCCATGCGCGTGACACGGAATGCGAGTTCGTCGTGTAGACGGAAATGCCGCCGCACATGTGAATCTGGCTCCCGCGGTCCCTGGTGGGGGAGATACCGCCAAAGGGGCCCGTCGAGTTGTGGCTGCAGCATGACGGCTGCTGCAGGCAAGCTTCAGAGGCGAAGGTTGAGGTCGTCGACTGCGGTGATGTCTTCATGACCCGGGGATGGGGCGCAATCGCCCGCACCTGCAACTCGGAGGGGAGGCACGCCATTCACTTCAAGTATGATGGGCCATTGACGCTCTTCTTCAAGGTCTTCGGAGAGGATGGCCAACATCTAGAGTGCTGCCCCAGGGGAGGTGACCGAGACGGCGATCCCGTTACGGGCCAGTGAGGAAGCGAGGCTTCCAGCGACGAACTTGCCCTTGGCCTTGTCTGCGACTCCTCCAGCAGCGGCTGCGCTTCCTCTGGACCAAGCTCGAGCGACAATGATAGCTATGAGTCGCCGCGTTGTTGCGCCCGGGCCTAGGGGAGGAGCGGTGCTAGCCCAGCGTTGTGGGCGATGATGCCTGAGTCGCGACCCTTAGGAGGCCTTTCCTTTTGTTTATTCTTGAGCAAAAATCATGAGGGGCCCTGCGGGGGTGTGTAAAGATTGTGACACTTTGGTCTTAATTGTTAGTGTTACCAAGTTATGATGTGTTTGCATTTCTCGCTTGGTCATGGTTCATGTTGGTGTTCTAGGAATGAGGGTACCAGATCTGCCTGCCTGCAGCCCACGGCATGGCTCCATCGGCGGCCTAGTACGGCCCATGTACAACATCAGCAAGACAAGACCCTCACGAGGGGCCAAGCCTCATGAGGCGGGTGACATCAAGACCTCCTGAGGGAGCTGCCTCCCTGGCTGCTCCTGAGGAGTGGAGATTTCTATGCGGGTGCCCAACCTCCTGAGGTTGGGGTGACGCAAGCCATGATGACCAAGGCCAGGCAGGTGCCAGCTGGCGCAGAGGAGCTAGTTTCCTCTTTGGTGCTAAGGAGGCAAGCGCAGGCGTGGGGTCCCGAGGAATCACGCAAAGGTTTCCATTCCCGTGCAACGAGACCAAGACCGCCAGGATGGCAGGATGGATGTCATCGCCGAGCCCACTGCAACGTCATGACCAGAAGCTTTGCAGGCGAAGACCACCTTTCATCAGGATAAGTTGTACTACTTTTCCCCTTTCAAATTGGCCACCGAGGGATCCCTTCCCACCTATGTTTTGGAGGGAGAGGACCAAGGACACTATGAGTATAGGCTAGCCACCACCGTAGCAAGGGGACTCTCCCTCTCTCTAAGATGATCTAATCCCCTCAGCTCATTCACTCACTAGAACAACCTCGCGAGGTTGTTCTTCCCTTGTACTAGTTCATCCTCGGCCCCTCATGAGGCTAGTCCACCCCAAAGTAGGAGTATGGTCTTACACCGCCAGGTGGCCCAAACCTGGGTAAACTGGCATGTCCATCTTCTTCCTTGTTCATTGAGCTAGGCCGTAGGGGTGACGGATCAGTTGGCTGGGAGGTTGAGTTGTTCGCACATGCCCCAGAGTTCAAACCTTCCTTGGGTCTGCGGAGCCCTGAATCCAACATTTGGCGCGCTGGGTAGGGGCGTGTCGAAGCCTCTCTTCCACCGTTTACTCCGCCGCATTCCACCCTCGCCGCTTGGTTCCCATGGCAGGCGCCGCCCCGCACGCCGGTCCGTTGGGCGCGTGTGGAGGCATTGCGGGCCTTTGAGCTTTCTCCCCCGCCTTGTGACATGTGCAGTGGCCGCTGAAGTTCAGGCTGGAGTTGCCACCGCCGTACGATGGCACGGCAGACCCCACGGAGTTCCTCCAGGTGTACGCGGAGGCAGTCTGGGCAGCGAGCGGCAGCAACGAAGCCACGGCGAACTGGATCCCTATGGCTCTCGCGGGGGTGCCGCACTGCTGGCTGCTCAACCTCCCAAAATCTTCGACGGCCTCTTGGGAGGAGCTGCGCGATCTATTCATCACGCACTTCGCGGTACCGGCACCAGCCTCAAGTCTTCATGTCAAGCAGCTCTTCTGGCAGGTGGGGGCCGCCCAGCCGTGGCAGGGGGCTCCTCCAGGCCGGGCGGTGCCTGAGGCCGACATCACCTTCGACTCAAGGGATCACCCCAATACCACTGCTGGCGCAGGTGCGCTCCCCATGCTCTGCACGCCCACCATCAGCAACATTGCAGTTACCAAGACCCTCATCGACGGTGGTGCTGGCCTCAACGTCCTCTCGGTGGAAGCTTTCGACCAGCTTCATGTGCCTTACGATGGGCTCCTCCCCACCAAGCTCTTCTTAGGGGTGGTCGATGGCTCCTTCGTTCCTTTGGGGCAGATCTGCCTCCCCATCACCTTCGGCACGCGTGACAACTACCGCACTGAGCTCACCGACTTCGATTTCGTCGACATCAGCCTCTGTCGGTGTCAAAACTGAACGATCTTGGGTAGGGGATCCAAAACTATGCGTCTGAGGATCGAAGGTAACAAGGGACAAGTGGGAACAATGTTTACCCAGGTTTGGGCCCTCTTAATGGAGGTAAAACCCTACGCCCTGCTTGATTGTATTTGATGAGTATAGGGGGTACAAGAGTTTATCTACCTCGAGATCGTAATGGACAAACCCTAGATGTCTAGCCTATGTCAATTCTCATTGTCCCTATGGACTAAACCCTCCAGTTTATATACCCACCGAAGGGGCCTAGGGTTATACAGAGTCGGTTTGTAGAGGAAGGAAATTACATATCCGGACACCAATCTTGCCATCCACGCATAGGGGAGTCCTACCCGAATACGGGGAAGGTCTTCCGCTTTGTATCTTCACTGCCCATCAGTCCAGCCCATATTGAATAGCCCGGACACCGAGGACCCCCCAATCCAGGACTCCCTCGGTAGCCCCTGAACCAGTCTTCAATGACGATATGTTCGGCACGCGAATTGTCTTCGGCATTGCAAGGTGGATTCTTCCTCTTGAATACTTCAAAGCAATCTTCCGAACAAAAGATTTGGATCCGGCTCTGTATAATTGTTACAACCCTTAGCCACGAAGGCAATATATTAAACAAAACAGTGTATTGCCACTGACAACTTTTTTGGCGAAATGTCACGTCTAGCCTCTTAACATTTCGAACAATTTTCACTCCTCCCGCTTCGTCTTTCGAGGCACAACCTCCATTGGCATGTCTTGTCAAAATAGAGATCGTGCCCCGCCATTACGGGATTCTCATCAATACGGTTTTGGGTAATCCAACCGTGCCATTCGCACGACCCCTTGGGAACAGGCGAATTTTAAGGCTTGAGGGGCCGCTTGATATTCTCTGCCTATATAGGAGGGTAAAGATTCCTCTTTTTCCCCACGCCTTCTTTATTCTCCTGCCTTCCCATCTTCAAGCTCTAGCGCCCAAACTTCAATCTTTCCTACTACCACTAGCCTCCCTAGCCATGTCAGGATCTGGTTCAAAGGGCAAGTGGGAGGCCTCCTCCATCACCGAGAAGGACATCAAGGAGCTCCGGGATCGGGATATCTGTCCGTGGACATCGCGCATAGGCTCCCTGCCAAGGATCAAATCATCCCTACTCCGGAGCCCGACGAAAGGGTCATATTCATCCCCCATTTCCTCCGAGGTCTAGGGTTTCCCCTTCATCCTTTTGTCCGGGGCCTCATGTTCTACTACATGCTAGATTTCCATGATCTAGCCCCAAATTCCTTCCTTCACATCTCGGCATTCATCGTCGTGTGTGAGGCTCTACTCCGCATCCCTCCACACTTCAGCATGTGGCTTAAAGTCTTTAACGTGAAGCCAAAGGTAGTCGATGGGTAGCACACGAATTGCGGTGGCGCTATGGTGAGCAAGTTTCCCAACGCCGTCTGGCCCAAAGGGGCTTTCGTGTAGATAGTCAACGTGTGGCAGCAGGAGTGGTTCTACATCACCGAACCCTGCGATGCCAAGTGGGCGGCCGCACCTGACTTCAGATCTGGACCCCCATTGAGACTCACCTCGTGGACCGCCAAGGGCCTTGATTGGGGGTCCTAGCTGAAGGTGATGACGCTGCAAGAGCGCATTTCCAATGTGTCGGTAAAAACATCAGACTCAGAAACGTGATCCAGGTGATGCTCTCTCGCCGCGTTCTCCCCTGTCAACTCCGGGCCTTCCCTATGTGGGAGTTCAATCCGAATATGCCCCGGACATTGAAGCGCTTCTTTGGCACCACGCACAAAGATATATGGAAGCATCTTTTCAAGGCCCAGAAGAATTGGCCCATGGAGACCAAGGACATCGGGCTCGACATCGAGAACCTGGCCGCAAGCATGAACCTTCCGAAGACTTATTTGATTAACACTTCAGATGTGATAAAAAATATATTTTCCCCCTCTTCACACAGGGCTGGATGAAGAAAGCGGAGCAGATCGATTGCCCGACGCCACTGCCGAAGAATCTGGCCACTCCCCAGCTGATGGAGATGCTGGTTCCGGCATCGTATCATGCGCTGGAGAAGAAGGCCAAGAAAAGGGGCAAAGAGGCCAAGGGCGTCCCTCACCAAAAAGGTCCTTCGGACGCCATGTACGGAGAAACCAAAGCCCTCTCCTCTCACGAGGAAGAAGAAGAGTAGGAAGCGGAAAGCGACTCCCCCTGAAAGGGGAGGAAGAAGAAAAGGACGGCCTCCGAAGACCCGGAGGGGAAGGCATCCAAGAGGGGGAAATCGTCCTCCAAGACAGTTCGGACTCAAAGTCCGAACAAATCCACAAGAAGCTACCTAGGGCGAAGCCCCTGGCTGCATCGTAAGTGCTCGGGTACTCATTGCTTAATTTTAGTCCTCCCTTTCTATTATATAAGTTATTTCATTATGTGCCTTTCAGCCCTCCATGCGAGCTTCCGAACACTCCATTATCAGAGGGGAGCTCTCTGCCACCCGAGATGGCAGAGAGTGAGACGCCGCCACATGCCTCCTCACCTGTTGCCATGGATGATACCGAGGTGTTGTCCCGAAGGACCTATCCAGGCTATAGAGGGGCGTGCGAGGCTGTCGAGAAGGCGCCCGAGGGTAACACCTCGGTCACCGAAGACATAGGGCAACCTACCCCTATGGAAACCGAACATGGGGATCCCCAATAATCCAGGCCCCAACCAGACATAGTTTCATAGACCAATGCGGCTCCGAGATTAGGTGAGCAACCCCCTTCAACAGAGGGGGAGGAGCATCAGCTCCACCAGCAACCTCCACTAATCCAGAGGTGACAAACATTCTAACGGAAGCACTGCAACGTGCTTCCATCGTGGAGGAGCACCGCACCCTGATGGGTGTGGTAGTATAGAAGGTTCAGTCTGTTAAGAGCAAATTAGATGAAGCCTTCCATAGCCTACCGACAGGCTTTGAGGTATGTGACGTAATGTCCTAAAACATTTTTTGTTTCATATAAAGGAATATACTTGTATACGGACAGTAGCCCCTGAGCCTCTGACTGGTTTGAAAAGCCGGACGGAGGATTCATATAGTATTCGATAGAGTTGACATATTGTTCTTGTTGTAACAGGCTTCCCTGCTGGCGGCGACCGCCCAGGCCGCAGAAGTGTCTGAACTCAGTTGGAAGCTTTAGTTGGCCGATGAAGAGATCAACCGCGTGAACAAGCGGTTTGATAAAACGCAAGGTATGCGTATAGTGTTAAAAGTGTAGTTGTATCTAATAAGTAATAGCTATATTTAGAGACTAACTCATGTAATGCTTTGATTATGAGCATAGTTGTGGCAGCCAAGGTCGAGACCCTCAAAGGTGCCCTTGCTAAAGCCCAACAAGAGGCGAAGGCTAACAAGGCAGCCTATGATAAAGCGGTTGCAGAGCTGAAGACTGAACAGGTCACCCGCCGACAACACGAAGCTTGGGTGGTCGAGGTCGAACAAGAGCTGAAGGACGCCATCCTCAAATGTGAGGGTTTGGAGGAGAAGGCTTCCGCCCAATCGTCCGAACTAGCCAAAGCTCTCCAAGATGCTAAGGCGGCATGGGTCGAGTCCCAAAGTGCTCGCGAGGAGGTCCGTCGGGAGAAGAAAATAGCGGCCGGTAAGGTCCTTTGTAGAGTATTTTTGGAGGTCAGCGGAGGAGTGCCGCTGATGCCGCATAGTTCTTCCGAGCCCAGGAGGGGAACTCGACCGAGAAGCTATTCTGGTCGCAATTTCTTGCACCAGAGCGTCCGACGCCGCTGAACGACCAAATGAAGCAGTTGATGGAGCTGCATAGGATGGCCGGCTTGGCCAAGAAGGATCTAGCGATTCGGATTTGGCCAGCCGAATCAATTCCCAATAGCTACTTCGGGTTTGTGAAGTGACTCGTCGATGCGGTGCCTTATGTTGAAGTTGTGAAGCGCCTGGCATGCATAGAGGGTGCTTGCATGGCCTTCGCCCGTGTCAAGATGAATTGGGAGAAGATGAAGGCCACCGATGTTGCGACCACAGGCCCGCCCGAAGGCAAGGACCACCCCAAGCTAGAGAGATATCTTGAAGACGTCTTGGCGGGTGCCCGAATAGTAGAGGGCCAATGCTCAAAGGACGTCATTTTTGAGTAGATGCATCTGGGTTGTAAAAATTGTGTTTTTGTGAACCTAGGTTTGTAATATATTTGCGCTATTTATCTTAAGTTATTTCCCTCCTGTGCGGCCGTTTTAATTTTGAAATTTTGCCAGTCATCGGCTTCAGCCCCCACATAGATACTACAGGGGTGTTCGGCCGAGCGCCTTACCACACTTTATCCAACTTCTTGGTTCGTGAAGGAGGTGTACGCGGGGTGAACTAGGCAATCAGACTATGCAGCTTTATCACTTTCACTTGGCCATAGGAGTTTGACAGTGGGGCTAAATAGTAGCCCCTTGTATGTGTACGGCAATCCGAACTACGATGCATTTTTCATGCGGCTGGACAAAGACCAGCCCCTCGTATAACACGGAATAAATCATGAGTGATTTGTAGTATAGGACTGAGTCACCGAATCGCTGACCAGCTCTGCCTTATCATGATAGTCAGTTTTCGGTTTTCTCTATTGTGGTATTTGACCGGACAAACCAGAAATACGATCGCAGTAGTTCTCCCTTTACAACCTTAGCCGAACAAGCGGAACATAAGGTGGTAAGCACAGGAGCCAGGAAACCCAACTATAGACCAAACACATGATTCGGAGCCGATGCATATACTGCAATATTCAAGACGCCGAAGAGCACCCGATAGGTGTTCGGACTTGAGGACGTGCGGAGCCACATATAGCCCCTGATGTTTACAGACCGGACTAAAGCACGAGTGGCAATCTGAAGTAAGGAGGGAATGCAGATGAAAGAAAAAGAAATCAGTACCGAACAAAAGTGGTGATCAACTGCTTCCTTTATATCTTGTATAAGACGTCAAGACGTGCTATTACAGATAATGCCATTAATATCAAGGCTATTTTACATGCCGAGAGTTTACACAAGGGAAAGTTTTACACATGGACTAAAAGAAAAGGTAGTCTTGAAGATCCCAGTGGTTCCCTGTCGTACGTTTGCGCCGTTTCTCCTTGGTGAAAAATCCTTTGAGAGGAGAAGTCGATGGTCGTCTATACGAAAAGGGGGGCCTCAAAAAGGGCCCTTGCGTGACCGTAGGGTAGGTAGGTTTTTAATGAACCTGTAGTATGAGAGAGGAAGAAAAAAGAAAGAAGGGAAAAAGGTTAAGGTCCGAATAGAGTCAAGCCACACTATAGACCTTTTCCGCAGTGCGCCTCCGTCGCTGCCCAAGGTATTTTAAGTGCGTAATAATGTACGCACGGTACATATGCCACGGTTTTATGGGGTGATCGGCGGAGGCGAAACTGCTATTGGAGCTCAGGATCCACTGAGTTGTCGTTCTGCAGGGTGGACCGGACTCGCTTGGTGGTGTCAGGGGTTTTAATGACCGATGAATTGTTCGGCTTGATGAGGCCTCTCTGTATTTCGGTTTCAAGGGCCGCAGTGTGCTCCTCAGTACGGAGGGACCGCTCCATATTTCCATTGACTATGATAACGCCACACGGTCCGGGAATTTTGAGCTTTAAGAAAGCATAGTGCGGGACTGCATTGAAACGGATGAAAGTAGTTCGTCCAAGCAGCGCATGATAACCATTGCGAAAAAGGACAATGTCAAAGATCAAGTCTTCACTTCGGAAGTTATCCTGCGAACCAAAGACTACTTCCAATGTTAAGGAGCCCGTGCAGCGGGCCTCTACGCCGGCAATCACTCCTTTAACGTTAGTGTTACTGGGCTCGATTCTTGATGGGTTAATACCCATCTTACGGACAGTGTCTTGATAAATCAGGTTAAGACTGCTGCCACCGTCCATGACAGATACTAGTTGGGTGGCCCCAGCGATCGAAGGTGATCGGACAAGCCGACCATCGGTTGAATTTTGGGGCGACAGGCTCTATGGCGTAGACGTCCCTTAGTGCGCGCTTGCGCTCCCTCTTGGGAATATGTGTGACATATATCATGTCCACTGTTTTCACCTCAGGGGGGAATTTCTTCTGTCCCCTTGTGTTCGGTGGATGGGATTCATCATCGTCCTCGCTTTGAGGCCCTTTCCCCTTGTGTTTGGTATTTATCTTACCGGCCTGTTTGAAAACCCAACGGTTTTTGTTGGAGTGGTTGGAAGGCTTGTCAGGGGTGCCATGAATCTGGCAAGGCCTGTCTGGTATCTTATCCAAATTAGATGGACCGTCTCTTTTTCCTTTGAATGGCTTCTTCCGCTGACCGGGTTTGGAGCCACTGAATCCGGCATTGACCGTCGTATCTTCAGTTTCTTCATTGTTGTTCTGACGCTTGTTTTTGTTACGTCGTGGCCTTCCATTGCCATCCATGGCTTCAGAGGTGCCAGGGTCATTGGTATGGTTGCTTCTACGAGCCAAGCAGCTATCATCGCCTGCGCAGAAGCGGGTCATAAGGATAGTAAGAGCTGCCATAGTCTTCGGCTTTTCCTGACCGAGGTGTCGGGCGAGCCATTCATCACGGACGCTGTGTTTAAAGGCTGCTAAGGCTTCAGCATCCGAACAGTTGACGATTTGGTTCTTTTTAATTAAGAAGCAAGTCCAGAGTTTGCGGGCTGACTCTCCGGATTGCTGGACTATGTGACTAAGGTCATCAGCGTCCGGTGGCCGGACATAAGTACCTTGGAAGTTGTCTCGAATAGCATCCTCCAAGTCTTCCCAGCTGCCAATAGAGTTCTCTGGGAGGCTATTCAACCAGTGTCGTGCGGGTCCTTTTAGCTTTAGGGGGAGGTATTTAATGGCGTGGAGATCATCACCGCGATCCATGTGGATATGGAGAAGGAAATCTTCAATCCATACAGCGGGATCTGTCGTTCCATCGTATGCTTGAATGTTTACGGGTTTAAACCCTTCCAGAAACTGGTGCTGCATTACCTCATCAGTAAAGCACAAGGGGTGTGCAACGCCTCTATATTGGGCGATGTCACGACGGAGTTCGGACGACATTTGTGTTCAGTTTCGGCCCGAGTTTGGTTGTGTTTATCACGCCAAGCTTGATGGTCGTTGTCTCGTGTTGGAGCACATCCCCTTGATCCGTAGATTGATCTGGTCTGACCAGCTCTATTGTCCAGGTCATGTCATAAGTCATAGGTATCGCCAGGAGCCGCTACCTCTCTGCCTCGACGGCGAGGTGGCGTGGGCTGGTGTTAGGCATAAATAGTCGCTTTGTCCCGTCCACGTGGTGGTCGGTCTGGTTCATCAACATGATTATATCTTGACGGTATTGGCTCAAGGGCCTCATCGTTAAATTATGGTAGTATCCTGCACTTTGGGTAGCTCTTTGTTGGGCACTCGAAGCAGTACGGCAGCCAGGACCTTGGTCCATCTATCATTGAGCGTATCATGTTCGGCTTGAAGTTGTTGCTGTTTCTTTTTTAGGCTCCTCGCGGTGGCGATGAGCTGTCGCTTGAAGCACTCTTGCTCGAGGGGTTCCTCTGGCATGATGAAATCTTCATTGCCGAGGCTGACATCCTCCTCGGAGGCCGGTAGATAGTTACTATCTTCCGAATCCTCATCCTCGGCAGGTTCGTCTGGATAGACTTGTCCGTCCTCCCACTCATCCTGCACACCAGCAGGCTCGACGGGGTGGTCGGAGTCTTCGGCATTATCCGGAGTATCATTGTCTCCATGCCAGTATTGCTTTCCTTTTCGCGACGCGATCTTGAGCGGCGGTGCTGACGTTGGTGTTTTGGTGGTGCCTTGACAGTCGGGTCTTAATCGCTATCGTCGTCCTTCTTTTGGGGGGTATCCACCATGTACACGTCCTAAGTAGAAGTGGTCATCCAACACCCAGTGATAGGCGGGTTTTGGCCTGGTTCGGCTCCGGCATCGTTGTTCGTGTCGTTGATGTCTTCAGAGGTGTAGTCTAGCATGTCAGTCAAGTCCTCGATAGTGGCTATTAAGTGGGTGGTGGGTGGGATGCAAAATTCCCCGCGCTCAGCCCCTTGTTCAAGTTGGGCGTAGTTTGGAAGTGACACTTCTGTGATAGCGAGAGATTGCATTAAGTCCAGAGCCTCGTTTAGGAGCGATAGCTGGAAGGGTGACTGAGGGCCTGCAGAGCTGGGTCTGGAATCGCCGCTTGACCATGCTCAATGGATGTAGGCCTCAAGAGTTTGGAGTTAACATCCAGAGGTGAGTCTGGCTTCCTGATGACAGGGAGAGTCTCATCTCATTCTAGGCCTGCCAATAATATGGTCACCCCTGGGTCTCCGGCAGGGAGCTCCGTAGTGGGAGAGGGTCCGGCGGGGTTCATACTCCCGTCTTCGGACAGGGTGGTCCAATCTGGATCTAAGGTCAGGGCAAGAATGATAGTTGATCCTTGAACGGAGCCTAGTGGTGGATCTGATGGTCTTCCTTCATGTAGATGAGGAGCGGCGGTCGAGGCCGAGAACCCTTCAAAGATCAAGTCTCCTCAGATATTAGCGATATAATTCAGGCTTCCGAACCTGATCTGGTGACCAGGAGCGTAGCTTTCGATCTATTCAAGGTAACCAATTGAATTGGCATGCAGAGCGAAGCCGCCAAACATGAAAAGTTGACCAGGGAGGAAAGTTTCCCAGGAAACAGCATCATTGTCGGTGATCAAACGAGCCATCGAACCTTCTACCGACGATACAGTGGAAGTCTCAATGAAAGCGCCAATGTCAGTGTCAAAACCGGTCGATCTCGGGTAGGGGGTCCTGAACTGTGCGTCTGAGGATCGAAGGTAACAAGGGACAAGTGGGACACATTGTTTACCTAGGTTCGGGCCCTCTTAATGGAGGTAAAACCCTACATCCTGCTTGATTGTATTTCATGAGTATAGGGGGGTACAAGAGTTGATCTACCTCAAGATCATAATGGCCAAACCCTAGATGTCTAGCCGATGTCAATTCTCATTGTCCCTAAGGACTAAACCCTCCAGTTTATATACCCACCGGAGGGGCCTAGGGTTATACAGAGTCGGTTTGTAGAGGAAGGAAATTACATATCTGGACACCAATCTTGCCATCCACACATAGGGGAGTCCTACCCGGATATGGGGAAAAGTCTTCCGCTTTGTATCTTCACGGCCCATCAGTCCGGCCCATATTGAATAGCCCGGACACCCAGGACCCCCCAATCCAGGACTCCCTCAGCCTCCTGTACAATGCCATCCTCGAGTACACAGCCCTTGCCAAGTTCATGGCGGTGATGCACCCCGCCTACAACGTCCTCAAGATGCCTGGGAGCAGCGGTGTCCTTACCATGGCGGGAGACACCAAGGATGCACTCCTGGCCCTCAAGCTCGCTTTCAAGGCTGCTGCGGCTGCGCGGCCAGATGTGGAGGGCGCTCTGGAGACCCCGGAGGCCGGGCCCATGAAGAAGAAGTAGTTGTTCTCTCAGGATCGGGCGGAGACGAAGCATGTGTCGGTCGACGACGGGGGCCCTGGCCCCACCTTCACCATAGGCGCCGGCCTCCCCTGTACTAGGAGGAGGCGTTGGTCGGTTTCCTCCGTGCGAACAAGGATGTGTTTGCGTGGGAGGCAATGGACCTGGTCGGCATTCCACGAGAGGTGATTGAGCACCATTTGATGGTGTGCCCTAGAGCGCACCCGGTGAAGCGAAAGGCGCGGCGACAAGTCCCGGAGAAGCAGTCGTTCATTGTCCAGGAGGTCCACAAGCTGCAAGAGGCCGGTGTCATTCAGGAAGTGCGGCATCTGGATTGGCTGGCGAATCCGGTCATCATCCCCAAGAAGGGCGGAAAGGAACGCACGTGCGTCGACTTCACGAGCCTCAACAAAGCTTGTCCTCAGGACCCTTTCCCTCTTCCATGCATCGACCAGATGTCGAATCCATCGCTGAGTGCAATTTTTTATGCTTCCTAGACACCTCCTCGGGCTATCACCAGATCAATATGGCGGTGCAAGACGTCGAGAAGAGAGCCTTCCTAATCACATGCGGGGTGTACTACTACACCTGCATGCCGTTCGGGCTGCGCAACGCCGGCGCAACCTTCCAGCGACTGATGCACATTGCTCTAGGCCTGAAGCTCAGGAGAAATGCTGAGGCATACGTTGACTACATAGTGGTCAAGTCACGGGAGGCAAGGACCCTTGTTAAAGATTTAGAAGAGACATTCGCCAACCCGCGCAAGGTAAACCCACACCTTAATCCGGAGAAGTGTGTGTTCGGCGTCCCTTCTGGCAAGCTGCTAGGCTTCTTAGTGTCGCATAGAGGGATCGAAGCCAACCCTGAGAAGATCAAGGCAATAGAAAAGATGAGCACACCGCAGACCCACAAGGAGATGCAGAAGCTCGTGGGCTGCGTAAGCTCGTTAGGGCGCTTCATCTCCAAGCTAGGCGAGCGCGCCCTCCCGTTCTTCAAGTTGATGAAAAAGAATGGCCGTTCGAATGGACTCCGGAGGCAGAGGCAGCCTTCCAAGACCTCAAGAGGTACCTTACCAGCCCAGCGGTGATGGTGGCACCTTGCCCTCTTGAGCCCCTGGTGCTTTACCTGGCCGCCACGCCCCACTCGGCCAGCGCGGCACACCCGGCGGTCTAGGAAGAGCATGCGGATGCGGGTGTGCGGCATAGCGCCCCGCGCCCGACTGCACCATCGTCGCCTTAGGACAACACTCTTGAGGCCCTGACTACCCTGCCGGACAACAAGGCCTGAGGGAGTCCTAGATTAGGGGGTCCTCGGGTGTCCGGACTATGTGATATGGGCCGGACTGATGGGCCGTGAATATACAAGGCAGAAGACCTTCCCTCGTGTCCGGGTAGGAATCTCTTATGCATGGATGGCAAGATTGGTGTCCGGATGTGTAATTTCCTTCCTCTCCAAACCAACTCTGTACAACCCTAGGCCCCTCCGGTGTGTATATAAACCAAAGGGTTTAGCTATCAGAATTCATAGAGGCTAGACAGCTAGGGTTTAGCCATTACGATATCGAGGTAGATCAACTCTTGTAACCCTTATACTTATCAAATACAATCAAGCAGGACGTAGGGTTTTACCTCCATTAAGAGGGCCCGAACCTGGGTAAACATCATGTTCCCCCTGTCCCTTGTTATCTTTGATCCTCAGACGAACAGTTCGGTACCCCCTACCTGAGATCGGCCGGTTCTGACACCGACATTGGAGCTTTCATTGAGAGTTCCATTGTGTCTTCGACAGAAGGATCGATGGCTCGCCTTGTCATCAAGGACAAGATCACTTCTGGAAGAACCCTAGCTCCAGGTCAGGTCCTCTAGCTTGGTGGTTTCACCATGGGAACTCGCCCGGCTGTTAAGCCGATGGCGGCCCCCTCGATCATCAAACATCATCTCCGCATTTGCCTCAAACACTTCGAAAATATGGATCCAGCAGATATCTTGTCTTTGAACGAGCTACTAGATCGCATCGCCCCCTGGGGGTCGCATCAGACTGATCGGATTGGGCTTAAACCTGAGTAGAGGGAGATCAATTCCCCACTAATCACCCACTTGGTAGCGGTCGTGGAGGAACGAGCCGAGAACGCTTCTTGCCCTAAGTTAAAAACTAGCTATGTTCGGATTTCTGAGCCCTACGAGCCGGATACCCATCCTCAGGAAGAGACTCATGTCCTCCAAACATAGGATCAGGCATTGAACCCGGAAGTCACCGGGACCTTTCCCGATCCTGAGCTGGTGACCTCGGAGATTCTTCAAGCTCTGGATTCAACCGTGGGTCAGGGTTCAGATTTTAGCCCGCCCACCCACCACTATCAATATTCCCCAAGCAATTCAGGCCCTCCAGACATATGTGACCTAATGTATGTACAGCAACAACCTCAGGAAACGGTCCATCACTTCTGGGCCAGATTCTTCCTTGTTAAAAACAAGATTAAAGATTGCTACGACGATGACGCGGTTTCAGTTTTCTGCCGCAACTGTACGGATGAGGGAGTTCTCAATGCCCTCAACCGCCGCCGCATACAACACTTTATAGATTTGGCACACATAGTATAGAAGTGTCGCATGATGGAAAACGCCTGCAAAGCCCAGACTGCCGGGTGGGAACCCACTGCCTTTAAGCAACCCACCATACGGGCAAAACGGATGCACCCTTACGAAGCATCCTAACACAAACCAATTGATAAGAAAAACAAGCCCTTCACAGGACATAGAACCGTCCTTGACGAACTGCTTGATAGGCCCTGTCCAATACATACAATGCCGAGCACTGAACCAACGCATAGCCTTCGTGCATGTTGGGTACTCCGGCAAGTGGCTAAGAGCAGTGAGGCTATCCTCACCAGTACTATTCCAGAGAGGTATTCCTCGGAGCATGACGATTTCAATCCGAGCAATACGGCCATAACTTTCATTGCCGACGACGAACCAAGGGCCCGATTAGTCCAAGCACCAGCTGCCCTGGTCTTAAACCCAATTATGGATGGCTTTTGACTCACCAAAGTGCTCATGGACGGCGGTAGCAGACTTAACCTCATCTAAGAAGATACGCTCGACAAAATGCCAATGGACAAGAGTCGCGTCGAGCAAAGAAGTACCACCTTTCGAGGTATTATCCCCAGTCGAGAAGCATGATGCTCGGGGGAAATCAAACTTGATGTAGTATTCGGCACACCCGATAACTACAGGTCTGAAGAGTTGCTCTTCCATGTGGCCCCTTTCAATAGTGGATACCACGCCCTTTTGGGGTGGGGCGCCTTCGCACGCTTCCAAGCCATACCCCATTACGGGTACATGAAGCTCAAAATGCCGGGGGCCAATGGAGAAATCACTATCACTAGCGATGCGGATATAGCACTCCATGCTGAAAGCAAAACCACATCCTTGGCCCTCGAGGCACTATCCGAGGCCCTCGCGGCCGAAGAGTTAACCACTCCGCGTTCCACCATCGACAAAGACGATGTAATCCTTGACAAGAGGCCCAGATCCACCTGTTTGAAACCAGCAGATGAAATAGTTAAATTTCAAGTGCACCCGACAGATCCTAACAAAATAGCATCCATTAGAGCACAGCTGGACCCGAGGTCGACACCGCCTTACGAGCGTTCCTGTGCAACAATTGGGACATCTTTGCCTGGCATCCTTCGGGCATGCCAGGAATCCCACACAGAATGGCCGAGCATAGCCTCAATATAATAAAGGAGAAAATTCCTTATTTGACACTGTCTTAAAATCTGGTTCCTTATTTGACACTGGAAAAGTTTTTCTTCCTTATTTGACACTAGTCCTAAATTTTATTTCCTATACGACACTTCCGTCCATTTTAAGCCTAAATGACACCTGAAAAGACGATTTTGCCCCTCATGCGGTATGTGTGTGTGCGCGTGCGTGTGTGCTGCTGCGTGTGTGTATGTGCATGTGGGCTGCTGCATGTGTGTTTGCTTCTGCGTGTGTACGTGCGTGTGTGTGCTGTTGCGTGCCTATGTGCTGCCTGCGTGTGTGTTACTGCTGCTGTGTGTGTGTGTGTGCTGTGTACATGTGTTGCTGCGTGTGTGTGTGCATGCATGTGTGTTGCTGCGTATGTGTGCGTGTGTGTGTGTGTGTGTGCGCACACGCGCGCGTGCGTGTTGTTGCGTGTGTGTTGGTGCATGTGTATGTGTTGTTGCGTGTGCGCTCCTGCCCTCGCACTGATGTTGTGTGTGTGCGCTATTGCCCCCACACACATACCACATGAGGGACAAAAGAGTCTTTCAGGTGTCATTTAGGCTTAAAATGGATGGAAATGTCATATAAGGAATAAAATTTAGAACTTGTGTCAAATAGGGAAGAAAAACTTTTCCAATGTCAAATAAGGAAGCAGATTTTAAGATAGTGTCAAATAAGGAATTTTCTCTATAATAAAGGGGTTCAAACCAGTCAAGCAAACGTTGCGGTGATTTTCCGAACTCAAATGACAAGCTATGGGAGAGGAGCTAGCCAAACTACTTGAGGTCGGGTTCATCAGAGAAATCAAGCACCCGGATTGGCTAGCGAACCCGGTCATGGTGCCGAAGAAGGATAAATCCTGGCGCCTTTGTGTCGATTTCAAAGACATCAATAAGGCTTGCCCTAAGGACACCTTCCCGCTGCCCCGAATTGATCAAATCATTGACGCAACTGTAGACACGATTCATTGTGTTTCCTCGACGCCTACTGATGCGGCTTGAAGCTACGTCGGTATTTCCCCAAAGAGGAAGGGATGATGCAGCACAACAACGGTAGCTATTTTCCTCAGTGATGAGACCAAGGTTATCGAACTAGTAGGAGAACCAAGCAACAACACGAAAGTGGCTCCTGCACACAAATAACAACTACCCGAAACCTGACATATTAAAGGGGTTGTCAATCCCTTTCGGGTAACGGTGCCAGAAATTGGCAAAACGGACGTGAATAAATTGTAGTAGATTGATAGATCGAACGCCAAATAAAATAAATAAGAATAAATTGCAGCAAGGTATTTTTGTATTTTTGGTTTAATATATCTGAAAATAAAAGGCAAATAAAATAGATCGCGAAGGCAAATATATTAAAGAAGAGACCCGGGGGTCATAGGTTTCACTAGTGGCTTCTCTCGAAAAAATAGCGAATGGTGGGTAAACAAATTACTGTTGGGCAATTGATAGAACTTCAAATAATCATGGCGATATCTAGGCAATGATCATTATATAGGCATCACATCCAAGATTAGTAGACCGACTCCTGCCTGCATCTACTACTATTACTCCACACATCGACCGCTATCTAGAATGCATCTAGTGTATTAAGTTCATGGGGAAACAGAGTAATGCAATAAGAACGATGAAATGATGTAGACAAGATCTATCTATGTAGAGATAGACCCCATCGTTTTATCCTTAGTAGCAACGATACATACGTGTTGGTTCCCCTTCTGTCACTGGGATCAAGCACCGTAAGATTGAACCCACTACAAAGCACCTCTTCCCATTGCAAGATAAATAGATCAAGTTGGACAAACGAAACCCAAATATCGGAGGAGAAATGCGAGGCTATAAGCAATCATGCATATAAAAGATCAAAGAAGATTCAAATAACGTTCATGGATAAAAAGATAGATCTGATCATAAACTCAAAGTTCATCCGATCCCAACAAACACATCGCAGAAAGAGTTACATCATATGGATCTCCAAGAGACCATTGTATTGAGAATCAAACCAGAGAGAGGAAGCCATCTAGCTACTAACTACGGACCCGAAGGTCTACAAAGAACTACTCACGCATCATCAGAGAGGCACCAATGGAAGTGGTGAACCCCTCGGTGATGGTGTCTAGATTGGATCTGGTGGTTCTAGACTCTGCGGTGGCTGGAATTGATTTTCGTCGACTGCCCTAGGGTTTCTGGAATATTGGGGTATTTTTAGAGCAAAGAGGCAGTTCAGGGGGGCACCCGAGGTGGGCACAACCCACCAGGGCACGCTTGGGCCTCCTGGCGCGCCCTGGTGGGTTGTGCTCCCCTGGAAGCACCCCCTAGGTGCTTCTTCGGCCCATTGGTTTTCTTCTGGTCCAAAAAAATCTCCAAAAAGTTTCGCTGCGTTTGGAATCCATTTGGTGTTGATTTCCTATGATGTAAAAAACATGCAAAATTAGCAACTGGCACTTGGCACTATGTCAATAGGTTAGTAGTATAAAATGATTATAAAACATCCAAGATTGATAATATAACAACATGGAACAAAAAAATTATAGATACGTTGGAGACGTATCAGGATCCCCAAGCTTAATTCCTGCTCGTCCTCGAGTAGGTAAATGATAAAAACAAAATTTTTGATGTGGAATGTTGCCTAACATGTCATATCATATTCTTTTCTTTATAGCATGGAAATTTGGACTTTTATATTGTTCAAAGCAATAGCCTAGTTTTGACATGATAATTCAAGCATGCCAACAAGCAACCATGTCTTTCAAAATATCAACGCTAAAATAAGCTATCCCTGGCCCATTATGCTCAATCATTGATCCGTTCATGAAACACTCGCATATTAACTACACCCAATGCTCAAGTACGATCATAGTTCCTCCTAGTTGGTGCTTTATAAGAGAATATGGAGACTCAAATTCAAAATAAAAATTGCATAAAGTAAAGTAAAGGCCCTTCGCGGAGGGAAGTAGGGATTTGTAGAGGTGCCAGATCTCAAAGCAAAAATTGAGAGATAAAAAATATTTTGACAGGCATACTTTCGCCACCAACGAAAATGATTTAGAGTTCCCAACACTTTCCATGCTAGATATATCATAGGCAGTTCTCAAACAGAAATTAAATTTTATTCCTTTTTCCACCATACTTTCACTTTCCATGGCTAACCATATCCACGGGTGCCTTCCACACCAACACTTCCCAAGGAATTTATTATTTGACAACATAAAGTAAATTCATTTTTCATTTCGGGACTGGGCATCCCTAATACCTTTTCCTTACTCTCGTGTAATGACAAGTGAATGAACACTCATCGTGAGAATAACACATCTAGCATGGAAAAAATTAGCCACCCCTCACTGCCTTGTTAGCGGTACGAGCACACAAAAGAGAAATTTATTTTGAATATTAGAGATGGCACATACAAATTTGCTTAGAATGGCAAAACAAATACCGCATATAGGTAGGTATAGTGGACTCATATGGCAGAACTGGTTTAAAGGTTTTTGGATGCACAAGTAGTGATCATACTTAGTGCAAAATGGAGGCTAGCAAAAGATTGAGAAGCGACCAACCAAGAAACGAATAATCATATAAGCGAGCATTAAGCATAATTAACACCGAATAACGCACCACAAGTAGGATATAATTTCATTGCATAATTATTGACATTCGTGCTTGCATAGGGAATCACAAATCTTAACACCAATATTCTTACTAAAGCATAATTACTCGGCAAGATGACCCACATATCACATCATCATATCTCAAAACTATTACTAAGAATCAAGTTTACTTTTTCCAATGATCTTCATGAAAGTTTTTATTATATCCTTCTTGGATATCTATCGCTTTGGAACTAATTTTCATATGTTGCTTTTGATAAGCTCAAACAAATATAAGTGAAGATCATGAGCATAAAATTTCTTTCTCTCAAGTTAATTTAAGTGAAGCAAGAGAGAATTTCTTGAAAATTTTACTAAGTCTCAAATAAATCTAAGTGAAGCAAGAGAGCATTTCTTCAAAAATACTAAAGCACACCATGCTCAAAAAGATATAAGTGAAGCACTAGAGCAAATCCATAGCTCATAAAAATTTAAGTGAAGCATAGAGAGCTATTTTAACAAGTCATGGCATAATTTTGGCTCTCTCAAATAGATATGTCCAGCAAGGGATCAATACTTAAAACACAAAATAAAACAAGAAAAGACTCATATCATACAAGACGCTCCAAGCAAAACACATAGTATGTGACGGATAAAAATATAGCTTCGACTAAAATATTGATAGTCGTTAGAAGAAAGAGGGGATGCCACTCGAGGGCATCCCCAAGCTTAGTTGCTTGCTCTCTTTTGGATAATAGCTTGGGATGCCGGGGCATCCCCAAGCTTAGGCTCTTCTTAATCCTTATTCCTTCATCCATCGTAAGATAACCCAAAACTTGAAAACTTCAATCACACAAAACTCAACAAAAGCCCTCGTGAGATCCATTAGTATAAGAAAACAAATCACTACTATAAGTGTTGTAGTAAACCAATTCATATTTTGTTCTTGCATTATATCTATTGTATTCCCACTTTTCTATGGCAAAAAATCATCAAAGAAAACCATAGAATCATCAAAAACAAGCACACAACGCAAACAAAACAGAATCTGTCAAAAACAGAACAATCTGTAGCAATCTGGATATTTCAAATACTTCTGTAACTCTAAAAACTCTGAAAAATTAGGATGGCCTGGGCAAGTTGTATATTAATCTACTGCAAAAGGAATTGGTAGTTTATCGCTCTCTGGTTAAAAATTTAAATTATTTTCGCGAGCACAAAAGTTTCTTTTTTTCAGCAAGATCAAACAACTATCACCCAGGAAGATCCTAAAGGCTTTACTTGGCACAAACACTAATTAAAACACAAAAAACACAATCATAACAGTAGCATAATTGTGCTAACACTCAAGAACAGAAAGCAAAAAAGCTAAAATAAATTTTATTCATTGGGTTGCCTCCCAACAAGTGTTCTAGTTTTACTCCCTTAGCTAGGCATTGATAAATTTAATGGTGCTCGCAAGACAGATAGCAATTGAAACATGAAGAGAGCATCATGTAGCATGTGAAAAACAAGTTTAAGTTTAAGAAACTTCCTATGCATATGCATTTTATAAGCAAACAAATTATCAAGACAAGCAAAAACTAGCATATGCATGGAAGAAGAAAGAAATAATAGCAATCTCAAAATAACGAGAGGTAATTTAGTAACATGAAAATTTCTACAACCATATTTTCCTCTCTCATAATAATTACATGTAGGATCATAATCAAATTCAACAATATAGCTGTCATATAGAATTTTCTTTTCATGATCCACATGCATGCAAAGTTGACACTCTTCCAAAATAGTGGGATTATCATCAAATAAAGTCATGACCTCTCCAAGCCCACTTTTATCAAAAATTTCATAATATTGAACACTCTCCAAATATGTGGGATCATTTTTACCTAGAGTTGACACTCTTCCAAACCCACTTCTATTATTATTGCAAACATATTCATCATGAGGCATAAATAAATTTTCAAGATCATAAGAATCATGATCATTGCAACAAGTAGTGGACATAGCAAAATTAGCATCCCCAAGCTTGGGTTTTTTTATATTATTAGCACAATTGACATTACTAGAATGTATAGTAAAATCATTGCAATCATGCTTTTCATTCAAGGATCTATCATGAATCACTTCATAAATTTCTTCATCACAATTTTCAAATTCACGAATCTCAAGCAAAACTTTATAAAGAAAATCTAGTGCACTCAACTCACTAGCAATTGATACATCATGATTGGATCTTTTGAAAAGATTAGCAAGTGGATGGGGATCCATCTCAATAGATTTTTAGCAAGCGAAGATGCAAGCATATAGAAGGCCCATGGCAACACAAGCAAACAAAAGATCCAACGAGAAAAAAGGAGAACGAAAAAAGGCGAATAAAACGGCAAATTTTTGTGAAGAGGGGGAGAGGAAAACGAGAGGTAAATGGCAAATAATGTAAATTGCGAGGAGATGAGATTTGTGATTAGGAACCTAGTATATGTAGATGATCCTAGCCGGCAACGGCGCCAGAAATTCCTTTTGATGTGGCTTGAAGCTACGCCTATATTCCCCCAAAGAGGAAGGGATGATGTAGCACAGCGACGGTAGGTATTTCCCTCATTGATGAGACCAAGGTTATCGAACCAGTAGGAGAACCAAGCAACAACACGTAAGCAGCGCCTGCACACAAATAACAACTACTCGCAACCCGACGTATTAAGGTGGTTGTCAATCCCTTTCGGGTAACGGTGCCAGAAGTTGGAAAAACGGACGTGAATAAATTGTAGTAGATTGATAGATCGAATGCCAAATAAAATAAATAAGAATAAATTGCAGCAAGGTATTTTTTATTTTTGGTTTAATAGATCTGAAAATAAAAGGCAAATAAAATAGATCGCAAAGGCAAATATATTAAAAAAGAAACCGGGGGCCGTAGGTTTCACTAGTGGCTTCTCTCGAGAAAAACAGCGAGCGGTGGGTAAACAAATTACCGTTGAGCAATTGATAGAACTTCAAATAATCATGACGATATCCAGGCAATTATCATTATATAGGCGTCACATCCAAGATTAGTAGACCGACTCCTGCCTACATCTACTAATATTACTCCACACATCGACCGCTATCCAGCATGCATCTAGTGTATTAAGTTCATGGGGAAACGGAGTAATGCAATAAGAACGATGACATGATGTAGACAAGATCTATCTATGTAGAGATAGACCCCATCATTTTATCCTTAGTAGCAAGGATACATACGTGTCGGTTCCCCTTCTGTCACTGGGATCAAGCAGCGTAAGATCGAACCCACTAAAAGCACATCTTCCCATTGCAAGATAAATAGATCAAGTTGGACAAACAAAACCCAAATATCGCAGAAGAAATATGAGGCTATAAGCAATCGTGCATATAAGAGATCAAAGAAGATTCAAATAACTTTCATGGATAAAAAGATAGATCTGATCATAAACTCAAAGTTCATCCGATCCCAACAAACACACCACAAAAAGAGTTACATCATATGGATCTCCGAGAGACCATTGTATTGAGAATCAAACGAGAGAGAGGAAGCCATCTAGCTACTAACTACGGACCCAAAGGTCTACAACGAACTACTCACGCATCATCGGAGAGGCACCAATGGAAGTGGTGAACCCCTCTGTGATGGTGTCTAGATTGGATCTGGTGGTTCTGGACTCTGCGGTGGCTGGAACTGATTTTCGTCGACTCCCCTAGGGTTTCTGGAATATTGGGGTATTTATAAAGCAAAGAGGCGGTTCAGGGGGGCACCCGAGGTAGGCACAACCCACCAGGGTGCGCCTGGGCCTCCTGGTGCGCCCTGGTGGGTTGTGCTCCCCTTGGAGCACCCCCAGGTGCTTCTTCAGCCCATTGGTTGTCTTCTGGTCCAAAAAATCTCCAAAAAGTTTCGCTGCATTTGGACTCCGTTTGGTATTGATTTCCTGCGATGTAAAAAACATGCAGAAAATAGCAACTGGCACCTGGCACTATGCCAATAGGATAGTACCAAAAATGATATAAATGATTATAAAACATCCAAGATTGATAATATAACAGCATGGAACTATAAAAAATTATAGATATGTTGGAGATGTATCACCTACATTAATACACTGAATCAAATACCTACCCCTACAGTCTTCTTGCAAATATTTCGCAGCTATCATTACTTGGTCATACACCAAGTTCAATGGAATTTCTTTCCCGTCTGGTCCCTGTAGTCCCACTCGGGCCATATGATTTGGATCTAGCTTGGTGAAGCGTGCTTTCACCATCGCCCAAGCTTCTCGTGCGCCTTCACGGCAGACGAACGTCTTCCATAGTTCAAAGAGATGTCGGGAACCTTTGAATAGGCTTGCCAAGCCCTCCATACTTTCTGGAGGGGTATCGGATGGCCATAAAGCATTGACCATACTCTTCATGGCTTTCCGAGCCTGCACATGCACCATGGACAGCTCCTTCAGCACGTCGCCTTGAAATCCGGATACTTCCTCTTTCGGCCATCCAGTTAGTAGACCTGTAGCAACAGAGTTATGACATTCCGAATTGCGAACTAGGCATGAGTCTCTATGGTGGTTTTAAAATGTCATACCAAACATGCCGCCCTTCAGCTTTTCATTTTCTTTTCGGGTGGTCGATAACTGAGCCTTTAAGCTCTCTATCTCTTTGGATTGTCTGTCTTTTTCCTCCTCATGTTTTTTCTTCTCAGAAGTGCTCATTGCGGCCCTCTTCATTTCCACCAGTTCAGCAGTAATAGTATTAAGCTGCGTTTGGTTTATTTTCAGCTCCTGGGACAGCGCAATGTTCTTCTATTTGAGTACCTGCAGGAATATCGATCCTTAAATCGGTTGGCTTCACCGCTTCAAGTCTCGGGGGCTACTGGTATATATCTATCAAAATTGCATGAATTCTTACCTGTATATCCTTTGAGAACAGTTGGGTAACTCCGGCAAGTCCATCTCGAGCGGCCCGGATATATGCATCCACCGAACTGAGTGTGGTAAATTCCTGCTCGGATAAGGCCAGAGCGCGCATGGCCTCTTTCAGCTGACGATGGTTCATCACGCTCTCGGAATTCATGACAGATATGTCATCCGAATCCTCAGGAGGCGGCGAAACTGGCATTGCATCAGCTCTCGTCCTAGTTGACAAGTCTGGCGTCGGATTGGCTGACATTCGGCTAGCAGGGCATTTTCCCACAGTCTGCCGCATGCTTCTCCTGAATCAAGGATAAAAAGGGGACTTTTAATAATCCGAGCTCATGCTCAGGCATGTATTAAGCAGACATACCTCTTTGAAGACCGCGAGGTCTCTGCAGCGCTCCCGGTCTCCTTTCGCTTTGAATGATTACCCTGTGCAGGGGTCGTCCTTGAGGGGGTGCGGCCTACCGAGCGCCGATCCTATAAAGTACGGATTGGTATAATGGACAAAGGTGCAAGTAGGGACTTCTTTTTGTGGAAGATCTTCAAATGCTTACAATGGAGAAACGATAGGGGTGAGGGTAGTCGGCTGTAATAGCCACTTCCAAGTCGTCAAGACTCGCTTGATAAAATACCCCATCATCAAACTCTATGTATATATCCAGATCCTCGCAGAAACCGGGGTCTTCATCGCGATTATGATCCTTTGCCTGTGGGGCAGGACAGTGAATGTCCTTGATCATCTTCCTCCATGACTATTTTGTGACAACAAAAAACAACTGGATTAGCATGTTGTGATAGCAATAAAGCGACACAGGTAATCGAAATCTTACCCATTCAACAGGGTTGTACATGGAGTAACCTTCCCGACAGTTTAAGCGGAGGAAATCTTCCTTTCCGTTCTTGTACAGATCGATCAGGATCATGGCCAGTTCGGTTGGGGTATTCAGACCCTTACGTTTGTATCGAGATGCGTCGTCTTCTCCGTTGTAGCACCATAAGGGAATTACTCTGGACTGGAGAGGCTGGACGCAGCTTTTTATTGCAATGGCCATAACTTCAATTATTGAGAGCCCGGTATGGGCTAATAATCTGACCTTGCTGACTAGCCTTTTTATTTCCGCACTATCCTCCTCCTTGGGACTTCGGGGACGCCAGTTGAGGCGCTTCTTTAAGGGAGCGCTGGAAAATTCGGGAAGCCCGTGCCGAACTGGGTCCGGCAGTGGGACATTGTCGGTGTCAAAACCGGCGGATCTCGGGTAGGGGGTCCCGAACTGTGCGTCTAAGGCGGATGGTAACAGGAGGCAGGGAACACAATGTTTTACCCAGGTTCGGGCCCTCTTGATGGAGGTAAAACCCTACGTCCTGCTTGATTTATTCTTGATGATATGAGTATTACAAGAGTTGATCTACCACGAGATCGGAGAGGCTAAACCCTAGAAGCTAGCCTATGGTATGATTGTATGTTGTATATCCTCTATCGACTAGCCTGGCCTCGGTTTATATAATGCACCAGACGCCTAGGATAACAAGAGTCCTAGCCGAATACGCCAGTGGAGAGGAGTCCTTGTCTTGATCGCCAAGTCTTGTGGAATCTTCCTTGTATGCGGCAGCTGTCCAAACTGGCCCATGAGTATACGGCCACGGGGGTCCTCGGCCCAATCTAACAGATCGGGAGATGACATGTTGAGTACCCCCTAGTCCAGGACACCGTCAGTAGCCCCCTGAACCGGTCTTCAAGTTAGGGACGCTCCTCGATTCTTCCAAACTATTCTTCATCTTCGGTTGTCGGTCTTGAAAATTGGTTCAACAAATCTTCTCATCTTCGATCTTGAGGATCACCGAAATGCATTCGACGAGTTTACACGTCGGGTATTCGAGGAGCCCCTTTAAGTTTCCGGCCTTTATTAATGCCTGGTTATTTCTATGCCACACCTCGGGTTTGAAGTTGTCCCCGGGAGGCAGTGTCCTCTTGCGTCCGAGCTCCAACGCTGGACTGCATTCAAGGTATCTTTTGCAGCCGAGCACCAACGCCGGACTACTTTCCGAGCTCCAACGTCGGAATGTATCCGAGATCCAATGCCGGACTATATACGAGGTGTTATATCACCTTGGTTCAAAAAAGTTGAAGGAACTTAGCTGAGCTTAATGCCGAAAATGCCCTCTATGGAGCCAACCACTAGCGCCCGAGCTTTATGCCGGACTGCTTCCGAGGTAGTGCACCACCCTGACTGTGGGCTGATTCATTGTGAATATTTTTATTGGTGCAATTTATTCTCTGCCGAGATATATAGCCAGTAGCCCTCAAGGTGTGTATCGGTCTAAAACCCGAGATGCACCTGAAGGATGATGTAAGACCGCTAATCACAGTATCTGCTGACTCAGGTTGATTTGCAAAATCGGCCTGAGGATCAAGTCCTAGCTCGGCAGAATACCTCGGGACACAAAAAGCGGCGTGCTCAGTCCTCGAGACTCAGGTTGGGTGCGGCCGACCAACCCGAGGATCAAAATCTCCTCGGAAACTATATTGCACATAATAAGCCCGAAGCCCAGTAGCCCCCGAGCCTTAATGCGGGCACGGGTGGCCGAATTAAGGATCGATATCCATAGTAAAATCACAAATTATGTGTAATGACTCTATGTATCCAAGTACTTTACGTCATTAATGCTCGGATCCGCATTGTACAAAAATTTGTTGACCGACCATCGGCTTCCACCTCCTTGGCCAGTAGCCGAGGAGTGTTTGTCCTACTTTATAAAACCTTTATGAGGGCAAAGATTTACGACAAACAAGACAATCTGGCCACATGGTTTTATAAACAAAGGTACGTAGAGAGATATGTTATATTACTGTTTAACAGAAGAAATGTCTTCCAAAGAAAATAGTCCTGCTATTGGTTCCTTTCTTTGGGTTGTCATGCTAAGCATGATCATGAAACCTCAGCTCCAATGTAAGAGCAAAATATCGAGGATTTAGTTTGGGAGGCCAGTTAATAGCCCCCGGTAGTGTTCGGCGACAGTCGAGGTCAAGCCGTAAACACTTCGGCCATTGTTATGAACGGGCCGTCATTTAACACAGTCATCGGATCGCTGACCAATTTACGCTTATTGTGACAGTCAGTTTTCGGCTTTCTCCACTGAGGTGCTTAACCGTGTGAGCTGGAAGCACCATCGCAGTGGTTCTCCCTTTGCATGCCTAGCTGAACAAAGCGGAACGTAGGAAGCAAGTGCAGGAGCCGGGCAACCCAACTATTGACCGAAGACACAATTCAAAACCGATGCATATATAGCAATATCCGAGAATATTTTTGCCGAATCTCTAAAGGCGTCCGGCGTTGCACTGTGAGACTTGTGCTGGAAACACACAAATAGTTTAAAAGTGCCATAAGCTTGGAAACCAAAAAAAATTTCAGTAAAAACTTGACATCCAAACAAGATCAAGTGTTCGGTGCCAATCCGAAAATTGGTCTTAGAAAAAAAGTGCTTCTGTCGTGCTTTAACATGACACATCCTATCTCAAGACTTCAAGCGGGTCAGCCTACGGCTTCAACCTCCTATCCCGAAGGCGGAGTACTTCTCATTAGGCCAGTTTAGCAGACTAAACTCTAGCGGCTTTGAGAGATAAATTAGGCTCCCCGGCTAGTGACCACACACTTGTGTCGAAAAGAGGAGTGATAAATAATAATAGTAAGAAAAACTTTGCAATGACTAAGAAGAAGAACACTTATTAGAAAACGGCTCATATAAATTTAAGAGACCCCAAGTGACTTGGGTAAAAAGAATTTTATGTATAATGATTGTATGTAACGAAGTACTAATATCATATCTTTGTTCACCCGAACTTTAAACGCGTCTTAAACGACCGTCGGCTTCTCCCTCTTCGGTCAAGGACCGAAAAGTGTTATGTACTCCACCTGCCGAGAATATCGACAGTGTTTTCGATAACCAGGCAACCAGGCCATATGGCTGTAACAGACAAATAGCGCTCAGGGAACTTATGCTATATTACAGATGAGGTGCAAGAAGCATCTTCGAAGAAAATAGTACCCCCACCGATACCTTCTTCGGTGCTCATTATTACTATGAGACTTGTGCAATAGATTTTTTGTACTCATGAGTTCCGTTGTGTGCCGACCATGATTGAAAACAATAAGAGCGCTAGCTTTTGGCTTCACCCAGTCTGAGGTCAGAGCTCGGAGGACCCGGTCATGACAATCGCAGAGGTGCTCCCTTTACTCCCTAGCCAAACAATCGGGAACGTAGGGGTAAGCACAGGAGCCAGGCAACCCAGCTTGCAAATCGCTTAAGTCAATATGGTGCATACTGTGGCGTAATACACGAACAAGGAACGAAGTCGTACAAGTATAATCATATGCAAGAGGAAAAAGCTTCATGAAGGAAGCCCCCAAGTAGACGGGGTATTTGAATTTGCATGCCACAAACAAAGTTTTGACAAGGAGATTTTTTACAAGCAACTTTTGCCAAAAAAGTATAATGCATGGTCGAACCGAACACAAGTTAAAAATTAAAACTTTGAGCATGAAAGTGACTTAGCTGGTTAATGTGTTCGGCATTGATGACGCGGTCCGAGCTTGATGCGGGACAAGGTTCCCTCCCCCAAGCCGGTCCCGAGGTGGCGGAGCGGAGAGCTCGACACGCCGAAGTGGTGCATAGCACGGTCAATGCAGGCCGGCAGAGTGACGCCGAAGACCCCGGATCATTTTCCTGTGCACAAAAATTAGTGCAAACTGGAGATAATAATAATAATAATAATAATCGTTGCATAATAAATAATTTATGCAAAGTGAGTAATAAAAGAAATATGGCCTAGCGCCAAAGTCAATGTCGATGCAGGGCGTCTGCGTGATGCGGTAAAGGCGCGGCAAAGCCTGAATTCACAGGTCGGTCCGAGTTCTGGATGCGGCGTTCGCCGGACTATGTACGGAAACTGACCGAACCACCATGCGACCGTCGTTAATGCGGTCACCATTTGATAGACCTATGTACATATGATGGACAAACCAGAGTAATAATTCCTTGGAAAAAATAAACCCAAACAAGCAAAAAATACTAGGATTAATAGCACCAGATTTATTTGTTGTAGCAATCTGAAGAAAGGTGATTCCGAAAATTGGGCCTCGATCCGCACACCCATTGCCTGATGGGCGATAAAGCGATGGCATGACGATGCTGGCAAAAGTTGGCTCGTCGAGGCAAAGCCCTCGGTCGAGCTAACGTGACGGAGCTGGTCGGCTAGTGGCGCCGAAGTCTCCGAAGTATGTTGATGAAGAGATGTCGAAGCCCCGGTCCAGCCAAGATGTCGAAGCCTCGATGTCAGCCGATGAGTCGAAGTAGGTCGGCGTGATGGACACCGGCTTGAAGAAGCAACAGTGTGGCCCTACCGATGCAGGTCGTGACGTGGTCAATGCCGGCTTGATGAAGTGATCGTGCGGCGATGCCGGTGTGCCCGCTCCGTGTAATCCGTGGGGCGGCGATGTTGGTGATGATTTATCCTTCGTGATGCCGAACTCTTGTTCGGCTTGCCGAGATGATGATCCGAAGAAGTTGAGCTCGGCTCAACAAAGTGACGACGTGTAGCGCAGGTCGGCAGCCTTGGAGCAATATTGCCGGACTGGTTTTGACACCAGCATGATGATGAAGATGACCTCAGGGGAGGCTTAAAATTTTATGGGCACGTGTTTAAAAACGATGCACAATACACTAGAAGAGAATTCCTCTAAAAAGGTTGTCCAATATCATGTTCATAAAGAAACATGAATTCGGGTCGGATCCGTATTCGCGCAGAAAACAGATCCGAAAATTGGTCCACTCATCGGAAGGTTCCTGGAGTTTGAACCGTCGGATCGAGCTGAAATTTGGAGGGGTGGTAGATATGGGAATTCCACAGTAGATGAACGGTTGGATCTTCCAAAGTACCTCCGAGATGGGCTCTGGAGACCACGCCCTAAACTCGTCCAGATTCCCGTCCAGATTTGACAGGGCTTCGGTATATCATAGATTGCTGGAGATTCCTCCATCGGAACTCGATGAAATTTTGCATGGTTGTTGCAGACTCAATTCCTCACAATTCCACCAAAGGGATCGTCAAAGCGATGCTCTAAGAGGTGGTGGCAGCAGATACAAGTTCGCTGTTCGGAAAAACAGCATGGTCGCCCGAGGGCAATGTTGACGTTGAGCCCCCGAGCTCCATGGATTATTCCTCCATGATCTTGATAGAGATCAGAGTTGATGTTGAAGAAGGCCCTTGTCCGAACATGACGATCGGAGATGGAGTACGGTCCTCGGTCGAGCCAAGGTGACTAGTCGAGCCAGCGACGAAGACGCCAGTGTCGCAGTTGACCTGCAGACGAGCCATCGATCCTTTTGCCAATCACACAGCGGAATTCTCAATGAAAGCACCAATGTTGGTGTCAAAACCGGCGGATCTCGGGTCGGGGGTCCCGAACTGTGCGTCTAAGGTGGATGGTAACAGGAGGCAGGGAACACGATGTTTTACCCAGGTTCGGGCCCTCTTGATGGAGGTAAAACCCTACGTCCTGCTTGATTTATTTTTGATGATATGAGTATTACAAGAGTTGATCTACCACAAGATCGGAAAGCTAAACCCTAGGAGCTAGCCTATGGTATGATTGTATGTTGTATATCATCTATCAACTAGCCTGGCCTCGGTTTATATAATGCACCAGAGGCCTAGGATAACAAGAGTCCTAGCCGAATACGCCGGTGGGGAGGAGTCCTTGTCTCGATCGCCAAGTCTTGTGGAATCTTCCTTGTATGCGGCAGCTGTCTAAACTGGCCCATGAGTATACGGCCACGGGGGTCCTCGGCCCAATCTAACAGATCGGGAGATGACGTGTTGAGTACCCCCTAGTCCAGGACACCGTTAGACATCATCTATATAAAATCACTACGAAGACCACTGCGGATATGTCTCTTTGGGAGTTACAACGGGGTATCTGGATCCGGCTATACTGTCGGATCACGGGTTCCGGCAAAACCCTCAAGGTTCAAACACTGGGGTGCGCACGAAGGTTTTCTCCCTATCGATCCACGCCCTAGTTCTCTAAGATCTCGCGGACGAACTCGACGAACTCACAACACATAAGGACACAAGATTTATACTGGTTCGGGCCATTGTGATGTAATACCCTACTCTAGTGTGGTGGTGGTGGATTGCCTCTTGGGCTGATGATGAATAGTACAAGGGGAAGAACAGCCTCCTGAGGTTGAGGTGTTCTTGTGCTTGGCGAACTTGTGTGGGTGAGATGATCTTGGATCCATCTCCAATTAGTCCCCTCTACTGTGGTGGCTAGTTCTACTTATATAGGCCCTGGTCCTCTCCACAAATATTGAGCGAGAAGGGAGCCAACAACGGCCAATTTGAAAGGGGACAGCTAGTACAGCTTATCCTGACAAAAGCGGTCTTCGCCTGCAAAAGGCTCTGGTGATGACGCCGTCTTGGGCTCTATGGTGACCTTCGTCTTGCCGTCCTGCTGGTCTTGGTCTCGTTGCACCGATATGGAAACCTTTGCTTGATGCCTCGGTACTCCGCGCTTGCGCTTGGCCCTTGGCACCAAAGAGAAAACAAGGACGCTGCGCGCTGGCGCCCGCCTAGTCTCGATCGTCATGGCTCACGTCACGAGAACCTCGCGAGGTCTACCTTGCCTTGATCTCTCCGCCCCTTGCGAGCCTGCCTGGCGAGGCCGCTCCTGAGGAGGTCTTGCGTCGTCCGCCTCGCGAGGCTTGGCCCCTCGCGAGGGTCTTGAATGCCTTGTTCATGAAGGTGGGTCGTATGGGTCTGCTAGCTCAGCCACGCCATGGTCCGCAGGCAGGCAAGTCTGGGGACCCCCGTTCCCAGAACGCCGACAGTAGCCCCCGGGCCCAAGGCGCGCTCGAGCTTGGCTTCGAGGTGAAGCCAAAGGTCAAGCGCGGAGCGCCGCGGGCCCCAAAAGCCTGCGGCATCGGTTGATGTGTGGCGGTTGATTGGACGTGGGCGTCTCCGCTTCCCCATGCTGCCTTGGAATCCGCCTGGCTTGACAAGTCCCTGCGACATGCAAGGAAAACCATCATTACCTGTGATTGTGGAGGGCGTTGGTTGGCCTTCTCTTGCTATAAATGAGGAAGGGGCGGAGCCCCCGTCCCCCACTTCTTCCCATTCCGCCTGCTTCTTCCTCCTCAGCTCCACTGCTAGCAGCAACTTCAATGGCGCCGATCCATATGTTCTCAGCTGACGAGAAGGGAAAGATTCCCCTCGGCGTGCCAGCGCTGCTCCCATCGAAGAAGAGCTCGGTCCACCGTCGCGACGCCGCGGAGATGCAGGTGGTGACGAGGCCTTGGTGCGAGTGGCCTCCTTCTGGGTATCCACTGCCCTCGCACGCCCAAGCCGGGGGCTCAGGAGGAAGGAGCAACGAGCGCCGGCACAGGCGCCGCGGCCCAGGTCGACGCACCGCGATGACGAGCACCGTCGCTCCTGGAGTCCATGCTGCGGACTCCTCACGTGAGCTCGTGCTGTGGGCGGAGATGCCCCCAAGCTCCTGGATCCGCTTCCCGCGCTTCTTCTCCGACGAGATGCCGCCAAGGGGGCCTCTCGAACTCTGGTTGCAGCATGCCGACTGCGACGCTCCAGCGACCGGAGCAGAGGTTGAAGCAGTCTCCACCGACAAGATCTTCATGACCCGTGGCGGGGCGAGGTCGCGTGGGTTTGCCGTGCGGAGGGCGCCCTCGCGATCCTCTTCGAGTACGATGGCGCCTCCACACTATTCTTCAAGGTATTCGACGCAGAGGGTCACCGCTTGGAGTGTTGCCCCGAAGGGGAGTGCCAGGATGAGGCACGCCCCGCTCGCGGCTGCTCCAGCAGCAATGATTCTTGGGAGTCCAGCGGCTCTCCTGAGCTCTACAAGACTCCGGAGACGAGCGATGATAGCTACATGCCCCCGAGCTCTCGACGTGCTCAGAGCAGGGCGGCAACGTCCGGCCGCCGCCATCGCTGATCTGGATGGGGTTGGCGGCGGCCTCCCGCGGCCCACTGTTGATGATGGCGTCGGCCGCGGGGGCGTGTAGATAGGATTCTCCTAGGTTCTCATCTTTTGTTCCCTGCGAGGAATCAGGAAGTACCCCGTGGGGGCGTGTAAAGGGTTTGCAATGTCTTTTGTTGATATTATTCTAATTAAGGAAGCCTTGTGAGCGCAAGTCCTGTTTAGGCTCGGTGTTCCCTTTCCAATCTCGCGATGGCTTGTCGCTCTACGCTGACAGGTCTCGGTCCCCAAGCAAGCTCCAGCCATCGCTGGTATGCCAGGTCGCGTGTCGTGGTCAAGGCTAGAAGGTGAGCGGCCCGAGGTCCAGTAAGAGCTCCTGAGGCGCGATGCTCAGGGGGTCCCCTTTAGCGCTCAAGCAGCCGTGGTAAGATAAGAAAGGGAGGCGACGTTGCCGCAACAGGTTCGGGGGCTACTGAGGGAGTCCTGGATTAGGGGGTCCTCGGGTGTCTGGACTATGTGATATGGGCCAGACTGATGGGTCGTGAAGATACAAGGCAAAAGACCTTCCCCCATGTCCGGGTAGGACTCTCTTATGCGTGGATGGCAAGATTGGTGTCCGGATATGTAATTTCCTTCCTCTACAACCGAATTTGTACAACCCTAGGCCCCTCCCGTGGGTATACAAACCGAAGGGTTTAGTCCGTAGAGGCTATCAGAATTCATAGAGGCTAGACAGCTAGGGTTTAGCCATTATGATCTCGAGGTAGATCAACTCTTGTAACCCTATACTTATCAAATACAATCAAGCAGGACGTAGGGTTTTACCTCCATTAAGAGGGCCTGAACTTGGGTAAACATAGTGTCCCCCTGTCCCTTGTTATCTTCGATCCTCAGACGCACCGTTCGGTACCCCCTACGTGAGATCGGCCGGTTTTGACACCGACAAGGCCCCTGAGCCCCCCTCGTCTCAAGAGGGGTCGGACGCCGTCGACACCTCTTCCCTCATCGAGCACCCCGTGTACTTTGTCAGCACGGTACTGCATGATGCGCACGCATGCTACCTCATGCCACAGAAGCTCCTGCTTGCGCTCCTCATCATGTCAAGGAAGCTGCGCCACTACTTCCAAGGCCACCCCATCAAAGTCGTCTCAGCATACCCCCTAGAGAAGGTGCTCTGGAGCGCCAACACGGTGGGCAGACTTGCTGAGTGGAACACTGAGCTGCAGGCGTTCCAGCTGGAGTTCAGCACCACCAGAGTCATCAAGGGTGCGACCCCACAGGCCCGTCTGCCTGCGGCCCATCGCGTGGCGCCAGCAGAAGGCCCAGCGTGGCGCAACTTCAAGGCTTCATGAGCAAGACCCTCGCGAGGTGTACGTCAGCAAGGGTCCTCAAGAACTCCCGAGGGCCTCATGCAGGGCAGCCTCCTGAAGCTGCCTCCCGAGGCCCTGCACGGGGCAGATATGTCTAGGCTTGTCAGGCCCCGCCTCGCGTTGCACGCGGGTGATGTGAGCCACGACGAGCGGCGCCAGGAGCCGTGCCAGCGGGCACGGATAAGGATGCTTTCCTATTTCGTGCTAAGGAGGCAAGGACAATACATGGGTTCCCGAAGCAATGCCCAAAGGTTACCACTTTGGTGCAGGAAGACCGGACCAGGGGGCTCGCCAGGGTGGAGGTCATCACCAAGCCCACCAGCGCGTCATGGTAGGGACCTTTGGCAGGCGAAGACCACCTTTAGTCAGGATAAGATGTACTCTTGTTCCCCTTGAAAATTGGCCGTTGTGGCAACCCTTCCCACCTAGAGTTTTCAGGGGAAGAGGACCAAGGCTAGTATAAATATAGGCTAGTCTCCAACATAGAGAGGGGTCGAGTCCTGGAATCCCACGAACTAGTCGAGCCTCCCAAAGCAGTTCATCCTCCTTGTACACACTCACATTCATCCTCCCTCACAAGGCAATCCATCCACAAAGCAGGAGTAGGGTTTTACATCGCAAGGTGGCCCGAACCTGGGTAAACTACCGTGTTTGCGCTCCTCTTTCCTTTAGCTCGAGCACGGCGGAGCATCGCCGTGAGGTAGTTGGTAGCGAGCTGGAGCGTGGCGAAGTTGTTTGAGCACACTCCAGAGTTCGAACCTCTCTTGGGTCCCTGGAGCCCCGATTCCGACATATACCTAGTTGGATATGAGTGATCATGAGCTATTGTTGTTGCCATCAACGTTGAGGTGAATAGGTTGGGAGGCGAAATTATAAGCCCCTATCTTTCTATGTGTCTAGCTGAAATCTTTTGCTCCACATATATGGTGTGAGTTTAAATGGTGGTTGAGTATGTGAACTTGCTAGATAAAGCTCCGACACGAGACTCTTCTTGAAAAGATGATGAATTGCAATTGCATTGTTGACTGAGAACATAGTTTGTTAGTCTTCAAGAAAGTTTATTCTTTATACTTTGATGTTGTGATGAATTGTTACTTTCTCATGAGAAGCTTTATGATAATGTCAATTGTTGTTATTACAATGATCATGGATGCTACAATGCCCGTATTTTGTTTTTATTGACACCTCTCTCTCTAAACATGTGGACGTGAATATCGATATCGGCTTTCACTTGAGGACAAGCGAGGTCTAAGCTTGGGGGAGTTGATATGTCCATTTTGCATCATGTTTTCCTATTGTTATTTATAGTGTTTTCAATCAATATAACACTTTGTGGATCAATTCTAATGCCTTTTCTCTCATAATATGCAAGGCTTACACAAGGAGGGAGATTGCCGGCAACTGGAATTCTGGACTTGAAAAGGCTATGTCAGAGATACCTATTCTACACATCGCCACATGAGCTGAAATTTTACGGAGATTTATTTTGAAATATATAAAAAATACTAGAGCAAGGAAGTACCAGAGGGGCCACCCAGGTGCCCACAAGGCACCAGGGCGCGCCTGCCCCCCTCCCCCTAGGCATGCCCTAGTGGGTTGTGGGGTCCCTAGCCAGCCCCCAGTGCCCATCTTTTGGCATATGAGGCCATTTACCCTAGAAAAAAAATCGAGAGAGGACTTTCGAGATGGAGCGCCACGTCTCGAGGCAGAACTTGGGCAGGAGCACTTTTGCTCTCCGGCGGATCGATCCCACCAGGGAAACTTCCCTCCGGGAGGGGGAAATCGAAGCCATCGTCATCACCAACAACCCTCTCATCTTGGGAGGACCAATCTTCATCAGTATCTTCACCAGCACCATCTCATCTCAAAACCCTAGTTCATCTCTCGTGTTCAATCTTTGTATCAAAACCTCAGATTGGTACCTGTGGGTGACTAGTAGTGTTGATTACATCTTGTGGTTGATGCTAGTTGGTTTATTTGGCGGAAGATTTTATGTTCAGATCCATTATGCTATTTAATATTCCTATGATCTTGAGCATGAGTATTATTTGTGAGTAGTTTCTTTTGATCTCGAGGACATGGGAGAAGTCTTGTCATAAGTAATCATGTGAATTTGGTATTTGTTCGGTATTTTGATGATGTGTATGTTGTGATTCCCTTAGTGGTGTTATGTGAACGTCGACAACATGACACTTCACCATCTTTGGGACTAAGAGAACGCATTGTGGAGTAGTTATTAGATGATGGGTTGCTAGAGTGACAGAAGCTTAAACCCTAGTTTATGCGCTATTCTGTAAGGGGCTGATTTGGATCCATATGTTTAATGCTATGGTTAGACTTTATCTTAATTCTTCTTTCGTAGTTGCAGATGCTTGTGAGAGGGGTTAATCATAAGTGGGAGGCTTGTTTAAGTAAGAACAGCACCCAAGCACCAGTCCACCCACATATCAAATTATCAAATTGGCGAACGTGAATCAAACCAACATGATGAAAGTGACGAGATGAAATTCCCATGTGTCCTCAAGAATGTTTTGCTTATTATAAGAGACTGTTCTGGCCCGTCCTTTGCCATAAAAAGGATTGGGATACCTTGCTACACCTATTGTTACTTGTCACTTGTTACAAATTATCTTGCTATCAAACTACCCGTTGCCAATAATTTCAGTGCTCGCAGAAATTACCTTACTGAAAACCACTTGTCATTTCCTTGTGCTCCTTGTTGGGTTTGACACTCTTACTTATCGAAAGGACTAGATTGACCCCTATACTTGTGGGTCATCAACTATGCGTTGTTATATCAATTGCCCAATAGTAATTTGTTCACCCACCGTTTGTTATGTGCTCGAGAGAGAAGCCTCTAGTGAAAACTATGGCCCCGAGTCTACTTTTATCCTATATAAAAACAAAAAATACTATGTTGCAATTTATTTCTTTTATTCTGTTTTGCAATTTATCTTATGACCTACCGCTACGAGATTTAATCCTTGCAAGTAACCGTCGAGGGGATTGACAACCCCCTTGTTTGCGTTGGGTGCAAGTATTTGATTTTGTGTGTGCAGGTGCTGCTAAAGAGGCTTTGTGTGGTTCTCCTACTGGATTGATAACCTTGATTCTTAACTGAGAGAAATACTTATCTCTACTGTACTGCCTCATGCTCTCTCTCTTCGAGGAAATCCCAACGCAACCCACAAGTAGCAGGTACAGAGTACAGTGTGATCTACCTCAAGATCGTATGAAGATTTTCTAAGCTCTAAACCTTGCAATCATGTCTCTACAAACTAAATACCACGACTTATATAGATGCGGTGGTACCTAGGGTTTACACATGGTCGGTTACAATCTAGGAATAAGCATGTTGATCATTCAAATACGCTTGAAGTGTATGCCAAGCCTCCATAGATCTTCATCTTGATTACACTAAGGGCCAGGGTCAACATGGCCCATTCATCAGTCTTCGGTGAGTCCTCGGCCCGGCCCATAACCGGTAGGCCGACGTGGCCAACACCCCCTACCAGGACACCAACAGGTAGGGCATGCCCCGATGACTTGCGGGCCCACAAAGGTGAAGGAAATATGCCCTAGAGGCAATAATAAAGTTGTTATTTTATATTTACTTATTCATAACAAAAGTTTATTATTCATGCTAGAATTTTATTGATCGAAAACCTAAATACATGTGTGAATACATAAACAAACACCGTGTCCCTAGTGAGCCTATACTTGACTAGCTTGTTGATCAAAGATGGTTAAGGTTTCCTAACCATGGACATGAGTTGTCATTCGATAACGGGATCACATCACTAGGAGAATGATGTGATGGATAAGACCCATCTGTTAGCTTAGCATAATGATCGTTCAGTTTTATTGCTATTGCTTTCTTCATGTCAAATACATATTTCTTCGACTATGAGATTATGCAACTCCCGGACACCGGAGGAGTACCTTGTGTCCTATCAAACATCACAACATAACTGGGTGATTATAAAGATGCTCTACAGGTATCTCCGAAGGTGTTTGTTGGGTTGGCATAGATCGAGATTAGGATTTGTCACTCTGAGTATCGGAGAGGTATCTCTGGGCCCTCTCGGTAACACACATCATAAAAAGCCCTTGCAAGCAAAGTGACTAATGAGTTAGTTGCATGATGATGTATTACGAAACGAGTAAAGAGACTTGCTGGTAATGATATTGAACTAGGTATGAAGATACCGATGATCAAATCTCGGGCAAGTAACATACCGATGGACAAAGGGAATAACGTATGTTGTCATAACGGTTCGACCAATAAAGATCTTCGTAGAATATGTAGGAGCCAATACGAGCATCTAGGTTCCGCTATTGGTTATTAATTGGAGAGGTGTCTCGGTCATGTCTACATAGTTCTCGAACCCGTAGGGTCCGCACGCTTAACGTTCGATGACAATTTAGTATTATATGAGTTATGTGATTTGGTGACCGAATGTTGTTTGGAGTCCCTGATGAGATCATGGATATGACGAGGAGTCTCGAAATGGTCGAGAGGTAAAGATTGATATATATATATATAGAGAGAGAGAGAGAGTAACACTATTCTGATCCTCGGATCAGAATAGTTATTTGGATCACAGCACCCTCTATATAGGGCCGATCGACTTGTTCCTGAGATCTAAAAACAAAAAACCAAACCCCACCTCCCACCTCCCACTCTTCCACCTCTCGGCCCCCATCCCGACCCACATCCCCACGGCGCGGCCTCCTCCCCTACGGTCGGCGCGCCAGCTCCCCTCCTCCCCAACGGCAGCG
>NC_041382.1:527907813-527911263 GCF_002162155.2 Triticum dicoccoides
CCCTTCTCCCCAACGGCGGCACGGCCACCTCCCCTCCTCCCAAACGGCGGCGCGGCCCCCTTCCCACCTCCCCAATGGCGGCGCGGCCTCCTCCCCTCCTCCCCAACGGCGGTGCGGCCTCCTCTCCTCCTCCCCAATGGCGGTGCGGCCCCGGAACCCCCGCATGCTTTCACCGATCTGCCCTGGTTCCCGAGCGCCATCGCCGGTCCCCGGATCCCACGAGCAGACGCCGCCTTCCTGGCCGATGAGGACGAAGATGTTGGCGCCGAGGTGGCAGCCGAAGCCGAGCCACGTGAGGTCCCACCACGTGAGGCAGCAGCGCATCTCGTTCTCGCTCCGGCGCCACATCGCGCCGAGCTCCAAGGCGCCGCGTGGAGTGGCCGGCGAGGAGGCGGCCCCTGAGCCGCGCGGGCGTCATGGCCAGCGCACCCCAGCTAGCGAACGACGGCTCCAGGAAGAAGTCATCCTTGCCTCACCGCCAGTAGCTCCTCGCCGTGGCCGCTGGCTTCTCTTGCGGCGCTCCCACGGGCTCCATGGCCTGTAGCTTTGGGTCAGAGCAATGCTTCACTCTGTTTGTCTGCGCACAGGTGCATGACAAGTTATTCTGAATCGTCGTCTCCGGAGGTGAAGTGACTGCAGAATGCGGACAGAACAAACCCGTTGTCTTCTTCCTTTGGCCGCCAACTCGCCATCGTTGTGGACTCCCTGTCCGTCCGTCCTATCTTTATCGTGCACCAGAAATCACATACCAAGCACGACTTTGTTTCTGTTGGAAAACCAAGCACGAATATTGCTCTGACGATTTGCTAGAAAACAAAGGGATACCGGAGGTGAACTCTGGGAATAAAAGTTGCACTCTTTCATATTTGTTCTGCAACTTTTGTTACTTGGCAAAAAAAGTTGATGAAGTTCATGTATTGCTGTCGTTGAAAAATATCGTAAAAAAGAGGACAGACGAGTCCCCAAAAATCGGGGGCATTCGTCAAAAACTAGAAGTTCATGAAAGAAACTTGGGGGTCGTTAATAATATCTTAGTTGATATGACAACCCTTTCAGGTTCAAATATTAAAAACCATGAAGTTCAACAAAAAACAATAACCATAGAGTTCAAAACAGAAGAAGCAAAAATTTCATGTTCAAAACATTGTACAACATGCTCTGGGGGAATGTCATCTTCTAACATAAAAACATGGGTCTAAAAACATCCTGTTGCACAACTTTTCGTTCGTTATTATTTCCTCAAGTTCAGCCGTATTTACGGATGCAAAAAAGTAATGTTAACTCTCGAAGTTCATATATAATAAATTAGAGAGTTCGACAAAAACGTGAAAACAAAAAAGAGACACATATGTTTATACAAAAAAAGCGAGAAGTTCAAGGTGAAAACAACGAGAAGTTCAACTACTACAAAGAATGCATTTCAGGTAAGAATAAAAGTATAGAAAAATAAAAACTTAAAAGGTTTGTTTCAAGAAGTTCACGTGCTCTGTTCGGGGAAGTTCAACAATTCTTGCGAGATATGTTCACCTTGTATTTCCATGTTCGAAAACAAAAAAGATTGTTTTTTTGCATTTTAAAATAATTCTATCAATCAACAAAGAAGTTCAGTTATTATTTGGGAGCAATTTGATTTCAAAGAGAAAATAAAAAATTCAAATTATAAAGATTAAGAAAAATAAAACCAGGAAGTCCATATTAAAAAGATGGAGTAATTCGATGACTATAGAAAACTCAGATTTTCCTCGTTATTAAAGAGTGGAAACAAGAAGTTCAAAAAAAACAAGAAGTTCAACTTTTAAAAATAGAGTGCTTCAAAATTCATAAAAATATTAATAAATAAAATCAGGAAGTCCATATTAAAAAAGATGAAGAAGTTCTATGACTATAGAAAACTCAGATTTTCCTCGTTATTAAAGATTGGGAACAATAAGTTCAAAAATAAAAAACAAGAAGTTCAACTTTTAAAAATAGAGCGCTTTGAAATTCATAAAAAAGGATTAAGAAATTCAGATAAATATTTATAAAAAACTCAGATATTTTCACGTAACCGAGAGAAGTTCGATTGATAACTGTCGGAAGTTCACGTACTACACGGTGTGCATTTTGTATTAAAAAGAGTAAAAAAGAAAAGACTAAAAGTTTTGTTGTTATAAGTGCAACTCCTCGGTCAAAGAAAGTTAAAAAAAATATTGTGAGAGGGGTTTGTACAAAAGGAGCATCATTTGTGTAACACTAACGAATGGATGAGAAAATTACAAACGAAAATACGTCACAGAAGTTCAACGTGAAAACAGCATGAAGTTCAACTACTACGCTGAATGAATTTCAGATGAAAAACTTTTAAAATTGTCGCGAGTATGAAAAAACGATCAACACGGGAAAGTTATGTGCTTACAGCAGCTTTCCACCGGTATATCACTTGCTCAGTTCCGGTGAGTGCATGAAGAGCTATGAGCAGTGGATGGAGACCTACGAGCAAAAAAATCACGTGAAAAACAGAGTGAAGTTCAGGTACACGCGCCGAGAAGTCCAGGTTCTTCACGCGGTGCATTTTCGAAGAATCTATTTCACGATAAAGGCAGAACGCATGATCCCGCCATTTTCGAAATTACTTGAAAACGACTAGGAATCAAAGAAAACCATCAACATGAAAAAGTTTCGCATTTTCCGTAGCTTTTCAGCGGTATATTATTTGCCCCATTCCGATAAACTTTGTAGAAATTATGACAAAAATACGTTTTAACCATTTTCAAAACTGACATAAAACCATAATGAATTAGGAGAAACAATATATACAAGAAAGTTTCGCATTTCTTCAAGCTTCCCAACGCCATATCATTTGCTGCATTTGGACGTACGGTTAAAAATTAGCTCAAAAATACGAACTCGGTGGAACTTGTACCATTTTCTAAATTATTTTTAAACCATTCAAAATTAGAAAAAACTTCTAACATAACTAAGTAGCGCATTTTCATAAGCTTTCCAACGCCATATTATTTGCCTCAATTGGATTAGCCTTTAGAAATGGCGTCAAAAATACAAACTCGGGTGTTCGGTTTACGAAATTTTACGATTTTCCGAATTACTCTTTAACCGTAGGGAATTAGAGAAAACTTTCAACATGTGGAAGGAGTGGTTTTGCAGTAGCTTTCCAACGCCATATTATTTGTCTCATTCTGATAAACGGTTTAAAAATGCGATCGAAAATACGATTCACGTTTTTTGTATGAAGAAAAAACGGTTTTCAAAACTGCTTTTAAACCGCTTACATTTTGCCAACATTTTAACTTGGGTCATGATACTGATGTCCATAGCTATCCAACGGTATATCGCAAGCCCCATTTGGACACCTTTTAGCTGAAGTTCAACCTAGTACTCGGGGAAGGTCAGGTGCGTTACTCGGGAAGTTCATGTTGTGATCAGAATATTATTCTGATCCCGTGATCAGAA
>NC_041382.1:527911865-527923128 GCF_002162155.2 Triticum dicoccoides
CTGGGAGTACGTACTCCCGCTCCTCATATACCACATAGATGAATCTTTTATACCTTTTTATTATTTTTAATATACTTCATTAGTAATTATTAGATACCCCAAAATGAGTTTCATGAAAAAACTCATGTGAGTCTATGTACTTTTAAATATTTACGTATATACTGATGTGTTTGTACGTGAAAAGGTATATTACAAAAAGTACATCGCAGATGATATTTTTTGAACTAAACTCATATTGGGATATCTTAGAGTATTTAATGAAGTATATTGAGAATAATAAAGAGGTATAATTAATGCGTATATGAGGTATATTGAGGATGGGAGTACATATTCCCAAGAGTACAGAAGAGGAGTCCTATATATATTCGGACACCGGAAGTGTTTCAGAATGTATCGAGTAATTATCGGAGTATTAGAGGGGTTACCGGAACACTCGGGAGGAAGATATGGGCCATAAGAGGGGATCACACCAGCCCACAAGGGGTGGCGTGCCCCCCTTAGGCAGGAGGAAGAATTTGAGAAGGAAGAAAGGGGGTTCGGCCCCCCTTCCTTTCTCTCTTCCCCTTCCCTTTCTCTCCGATGATATATGAAAGAGGTGGGGCGCCACTTGGGAAACCCCAAGTAGGATTTGGATCCTACTTGGGGCACCCCTTGGCTGCCTCTCCTCCCCTCCAACCTATATATATATGCGGGGAGGGGGGCGCCTAGAACACACAACATCAATTGTTAGCCGTGTGCAGCACCCCCTCCACAGTTTAGGCCCCGGTCATAGTTTTGCGGTGCTTAGGCGAAGCCCTGCGAGAATCACTTAACATCACCGTCACCACACCGTCGTGCTGATGGGACTCATATACCACCTCGACACCTTGCTGGATCAAGAAGGCGAGGGACGTCACCGAGCTGAACGTGTGCAGAACTCGGAGGTGTCGTACGTTCGGTGCTTGATTGATCGGAGCTAGAAGAAGTTCAACTACATCAACCGCGTTGTCGAGCGCTTCCGCTTTCAGTCTACATGGGTACATATACACACTCTTCACCTCGTCGCTATGCATCTCCATGGATAGATCTTTGCGTCAGTGTAGAATTTTTTTTGTTTTCCATGCAATGTTTCCCAACAGTGGTATCAGAGCAAGGTTTATGCGTAGATTATATGCACGAGTAGAACACAAAGAGTTGTAGGTGGTGATAGTCATACTTCTTACCACCAAACTCTTATTTTGTTTCGGCTGTATTGTGGGATGAAGCGGCCCGGACCAAACTTACATGTCCACGCACATGAGACCGGTTCCACTGACAGACACGCAACTAGTTTTGCATAAAGGTGGCTGGCGGGTGTTTGTTTCTCCTACTTTAGTTGAATCGAATTTGACTGCGACCGGTCCTTGAAGAAGGTTAAAACAACAAATTTGATGAAATACCGTTGTGGTTTTGATGCGTTGGTAAGAACGGTTCTTGCTAGAAGCCCGTAGCAGCCACGTAAAACTTGCAACAACAAAGTAGAGGACGTCTAACTTGTTTTTGTAGGGCATGTTGTGATGGGATATGGTCAAGACATGATGTGATAAATGTTATTGTATGAGATGATCATGTTTTGTAAGATATCTGACAACCGGCAGGAGCCTTATGGTTGTCTCTTTATTGTATGAAATGCAAACGCCATGTAATTGCTTTACTTTATCACTATGCGTTAGTGATAGTTGTAGAAGCAATAGTTGGCGAGACGACCACGACGCTACGATGGATATCAAGGTGTTGAGCCGGTGACGATGAAGATCATAACGATGCTTTGGAGACGGAGATCAAAAGCACAAGATGATGATGGCCATATCATGTCACATATTTTGATTGCATGTGATGTTTATCTTTTATGCATCTTATTTTTCTTAGTACGGTGGTAGCATTATAAGATGATCCCTTAACTAAAATTTCACGGTATAAGTGTTCACCCTGAGTATGCACCGCTGCGACAGTTTGTTATGTTGAGATACCACGTGATGACCGAGTGTGATAGACTCCATGTTCACATACAACGGGTGCAAGATAGTTTTACACATGCGGAATACTTGGGTTAAACTTGATGATCCTAGCATGTACAGACATGGCCTCAGAACACTGGAGACCGAAAGGTCGAACATGAGTCATATAGTAGATATGATCAACATAGAGATGTTCACCATTGATGACTACCCCATCTCACGTGATGATCGGACATGGGTTAGTTGATATGGATCATGTATCACATAGACAACTTGAGGGATGTTGATTAAGTGGGAGTTCACTAGTAATTTGATTAACTGAACTTAATTTATCATGAACTTAGTCCTGATAGTATTTGCAAATCTATGTTGTAGATCAAATAGCTCGCGATATAGCTCCCTTATTTTTGATATGTTCCTAGAGAAAAATAAGTTGAAAGATGATAGTAGCAATGATGCGGACTGGGTCCATGATCTGAGGATTATCCTCATTCTGCACAGAAGAATTATGTCCTTGATGCACCGCTAGGTGACAGACCTATTGCAGGAGCAGATGCAGACATTATGAACATTTGGCAAGATCGATATGATGACTACTTAATAGTTTAGTGCGCCATGCTTTACGACTTAGAACCAGGACTTCAAAAACGTTTTGAACGCCATAGAGCATATGAGATGTTCCAAGAGCTGAAATTGGTATTTCAGACTCATGCCCGTGTCAAGGGGTATGATACCTCTGACAAGTACTTTGCCTACAAGATGGAGGAGAATATCTCAACAAGTGAGCATGTGCTCAGAATGTCTGGTTACTACAATCGCTTGAATCAAGTGGGAGTTAATTTTCCAGATAAGATAGTGATTGACAAATTTCTCTAGTCACTATCACCAAGCTACTAGAACTTCGTGATGAACTATAAATATGTTAAGGGTGACGAAAATGATTCCCGAGCTCTTCGCGATGCTGAAATCTGCGATGGTAGGAATCAAGAAAGAGCATCAAGTGTTGATGGTTAACAAGACCACTAGTTTCAAGAAAAAGAGCAAGGGAAAGAGAGGGAACTTCAAGAAGAATGGCAAGCAAGTTACCGCTCCCATGAAGAAGCCCAAAGCTGGATCCAAGCCTGAAACTGAGTGCCTCTACTTCAAAGGAAGTGGTTACTGGAAATGGAACTACCCCAAATACTTGGCTGATAAGAAGGATGGCAAAGTGAACAAAGGTATATTTGATATGCATGTTATTGATGTGTACCTTACTAGTATTCATAGTAGCCCTGGGTATTTGATACCAATTCAGTTGCTAAGATTAGTAACTCGAAACAAGAGTTGCAAAACAAACAGAGACTAGTTAAGGGCGAGGTGACAATGTGTGTTGGAAGTGATTCCAAGGTTGATAAGATCACCATCGCACACTCCCTCTACCTTCAGGATTAGTGTTGGACCTAAATAAATGTTATTTGGTGTTTGCGTTGGACATGAATATGATTAGATCATGTTTATTGTAATACGTTTATTCATTTAAGTCAGAGAATAATTGTTTTTCTGTTTATATGAATAAAACCTTCTATGGTCCTACACCCAATGTGAATGGTTTATTGAATCTCGACCGTAATGATACACATATTCATAATATTGATGTCAAAAGATGCAAAGTTAATAATGATAGTGCAACATACTTGTGGCACTGCCGTTTAGGTCATATTGATGTAAAGCGCATGAAGAAACTCCATGCAGATTGGCTTTTGGAATCACTTGATTATGAATCATTTGATACTTGCGAACCATGCCTCATGGGCAAGATGACTAAAACTCCATTCTCCGGAACAATGGAGCGAGCCAATGACTTATTGCAAATAATACATACCGATGTATACAGTCCGATGAGTGTTGAGGCACACAGCGGGTATCATTATTTTCTAACCTTCATAGATGATTTAAGTAGATATGGGTATATTTACTTAATGAAACATAAGTCTGGAACACTTGAAAAGTTCAAAGAATTTCAGAGTGAAGTGTAGAATCATCATAACAAGAAAATAAAGTTTCTACGATATGATCGCGGAGGCAAATATTTGAGTTACGAGTTTGGCCTTCATTTAAAACAATGTGGAATAGTTTCACAACTCACGCCACCTGGAACACCACAGTGTAATGGTGTGTCCGAACATCATAACCGTACTTTATTAGATATGGTGTGATCTATGATGTCTCTTACCAATTTACCACTATCATTTTGGGGTTATGCATTAGACACATCTGCATTCACGTTAAATAGGGTGCCATCTAAATCCATTGAGATGACACCGTATGAACTGTGGTTTGGCAAGAAACCTAAGCTGTCGTTTCCTAATGTTTGCGGTTGCGAAACTTATGTCAAGGCTTTAGCCTGATAAGCTCGAACCCAAATCAGAGAAGTGTGTTTTCATAGGATACCTTAAGGAAACAATTGGGTACACCTTCTACCACAAATCCGAAGGCAGGCTATTTTTTGTCAAGAAATGAAACTTTCTAGAGAAGGAGTTTCTCTCGAAAGAAGTTAGTGGGAGGAAAGTAGAACTTGATGAGGTAATTGTGCCTTCTCTCAATTTGGAAAGTAGCACATAAGAGAAATCCGTTCCCGTGATGCCTACACCAACTAGAGAGGAAGCTAATGATGATGATCATGAAACTTTAGGATCAAGTTACTACTAGACCTCGTAGGTCGAACAGAGCATGTTCTGCACCAGAGTGGTACGGTAATCCTGTTCTAGAAGTCATGACCATGACGAACCTACGAACTATGAAGAAGCAATGATGAGCCCAGACTCCGATAGATGGCTTCAAGCCGTGAAATCTGAGATAGGATCCATGTATGAGAACAAAGTATGGTCTTTGGTGGACTTGCCCGATGATCGGCAAGCCATAGAGAATAAATGGATCTTCTAGAAGAAGACTGACACTGATGGTAGTGTCACTGCCTACAAAGCTCGACTTGTCGCAAAAGGTTTTCGACAAGTTCAAGGGGTTGACTACGATGAGATTTTCTCACCCGTAGCGATGCTTAAGTCCGTCCAAATCATGTTAGCAATTGCCGCATTTTATGATTCTGAAATCTGGCAAATGGACGTCAAAACTGCATTCCTTAATGGATTTCTTAAAGAAGAGTTGTATATGATGCAACTAGAAGGTTTTGTCAATCCTAAAGGTGCAAACAAAGTGTGCAAGCTCTAGCGATCCATCTATGGACTGGTGCCAGCATCTTGGAGTTGGAATATACACTTTGATGAGGTGATCAAAGCATATGGTTTTATACAGACTTTCGGAGAAGCCTGTATTTACAAGAAAATGTGTGGGAGCTCCGTAGCATTTCTAATATTATATGTGGATGACATATTGTTGATTGGAAATGATATAGAATTTCTGGATAGCATAAAAGGATACTTGAATAAAAGTTTTTCAATGAAAGACCTCGGTGAAGCTGCTTATATATTAGGCATCAAGATCTATAGAGATAGATCAAGACGCTTAATAGAATTTCACAAAGCACATACCTTGATAAAGTTTTGAAGAAGTTCAAAATGGATCAGTCAAAGAAAGGGTTCTTGCCTGTGTTATAAGGTGTGAAGTTCAGTAAGACTCAAAACCCGACCATGGCAGAAGATAGAGAGAGAATGAAAGTCATTCCCTATGCCTCAGCCATTGGTTCTATAAAAGTATGTCATGCTGTGTACCAGACCTATTGAGTACCTTGCCATGAATTTGGCAAAGGGGTACAATAGTGATCCAGGAGTAGATCACTGAACGACGGTCAAAATTATCCTTAGGTGCCTAAAGAGGACTAAGGAAATGTTTCTCGGTTATGGAGGTGACAAAGAGTTCGTCCTAAAGGGTTACATCGATGCAAGCTTTAACACTGATCCGGATGACTCTGAGTCTCAATCTGGATACATATTGAAAGTGGGAGCAATTAGCTAGAGTAGCTCCGTGCAGAGCATTGTAGACATAGAAATTTGCAAAATACATATGAATCTGAATGTGGCAGACCCGTTGACCAAACCTCTCTCACAAGCAAAACATGATCACACCTTAGTATTCTTTGGGTGTTAATCACATGGTGATGTGAACTAGATTATTAACTCTAGTAAACCCTTTGGGTGTTGGTCACATGGCGATGTGAACTATGGGTATTAATCACATGGCGATGTGAACTATTGGTGTTAATCACATGGCGATGTGAACTAGATTATTGACTCTAGTGCAAGTGGGAGACTGAAGGAAATATGCCCTAGAGGCAATAATTAAGTTGTTGTATTATATTTCCTTATTCATGATCAAGGTTTATTATTCATGCTAGAATTGTATTGATCGAAAACCTAAATACATGTGTGAATACATAAACAAACACCGTGTCCCTAGTGAGCCTCTACTTGACTAGCTCATTGATCAAAGGTGGTTAAGGTTCCCTAACCATGGACATGAGTTGTCATTTGATAATGGGGTCACATCATTAGGAGAATGATGTGATGGACAAGACCCATCGTTAGCTTAGCATAGTGATCGTTCAGTTTTTATTGCTATTGCTTTCTTCATGTTAAATACATATTTCTTCGACTATGAGATTATGAAACTCCCAGACACCGAAGGAATACCTTGTGTGCTATCAAATGTCACAACATAACTGGGTGATTATAAAGATGCTCTACAGGTATCTCCGAAGGTGTTTGTTGGGTTGGCATAGATCGAGATTACGATTTGTCACTCCGAGTATCGGAGAGGTATCTCTGGGCCCTCTCGGTAATACACATGATAAGAAGCCTTGCAAGCAAAGTTACTAATGAGTTAGTTGCAGGATGATGTATTACGAAACGAGTAAAGAGACTTGACAGTAACGACATTGAACTAGGTATGAAGATACCGATGATCGAATCTCAGGCAAGTAACATACCGATGGACAAAGGGAATAACGTATGTTGTCATAACGATTTGACCGATAAAGTTCTTCATAGAATATGTAGGAGCTAACGTGAGCATCCAGGTTCTGCTATTGGTTATTGACCGGAGAGGTGTCTCGGTCATGTCTACATAGTTCTCGAACCTGTAGGGTCCGCACACTTAATGTCCGATGACGATTTAGTATTATATGAGTTATGTGATTTGGTGACCGAATGTTCGGAGTCTAGGATGAGATCACGGACATGACGAGGAGTCTCGAAATGGCTGGGAGGTAAAGATTGATATATAGGACGATAGTATTCAGACACATAAATATTTTGGAGTGTATCGGGTCATAGGCCCTCTAGAAGAGAGCCCCCGATCCTCACCCGAGGAGGGCATTGGGCACGCCTTCCTATGCGAGGAAGGGAGGCGCCCTAGGTGCGGGCGCTGATCCTGAGGTTGCGCCGTTGAAGGCGGCGCTCTCCTGAGGCCCTGTGCGGAGTAGTTACTTCTTCTTCTTGGGGATGGCCTCAGGAGGGTACTGCGTGCCCTCGCTGTCAGGGTGTTCGATTGTTGCGGCTTGTAAGGCGCGCTCGAGGGAGCACACCGCATCTCTTTCTTCACAGAGGACTGTGATGATTCCGCCACTTCCTAGCATCTTGAGGACGTTATAGCCGTGGTGGGTCACTGCCATGAACTTGGCTAATGCTGGGTAACCAAGGATGGCGTTGTATGGCATACGGATGTGGGCGACATCGAAATCGATGAGCTCGGTGCGGTAGTTGTTGCGTTGGCCGAAGGTGACAGGGAGGCGGACCTGCCCTATCGGGGTGGTGGAGCCGTCGGTCACTCCTGAGAAAGGCTTGGTAGGCTGTAGCTGATCATAGGGCACTTGAAGGCTGTTGAATGTCTCGACGGACAGGACACTGAGCACCGCGCCGCCGTTGATGATGCTCTTGGTGACTTGGACATTGCTGATGACGGGTGAACAGAGCATCGGGAGGACGCCGGCGGTCGCCGCACATTTGAGCTGGTCCACCGAGCTAAAGGTGATGGCGTACTTGGACCACCTGAGCGGGCGCGTGGCCTCGAGCCTGAGGAGGGCTGCATTCACCTCATGAGCAAACTGCTTGAAGATGCGCTGGGAAGCCAGAGCCTGAGCACCGCCCAAGATTCAAGCGATGGCGCGTGGCTCCTGGAAGCCCCCAGCCCCCTCGTCCTGATGATGATCGTCGTTCCTTCTTTATGGTGGCAGCAGCGGAGGGAGGCCATGATTGCCCTGAGGACGGTCCTTGCGAGGCTGGTCGTGCCAGGCGCCCTCACGAGGCTGCTCCTGCCAGTGGTCCTCACGAGGCCGGTCGCGCCATTCCTGGCGGGGGCCGCGGTCATCCCAGCGTCCTCCACCTCGTCCTCGTCCTCGGCTGTAGTCCCGGTCATTGCGCTCGGGGCGTCGACCGAAGCGTCCATCTCGGATGGCCCTGAGCTCTTGACAATCGTTGGCGTTGTGGTTGTGTACATTGTGGAAGGCGCATAACGGATGGCTGCTCTTGGACAACTTGGGGTGGTCCCGGCCGCGCTTCGTGTCCGGCTCCGCCGTGAGCACGGCTACTCCCTTGCGCTTCACGTCCTTGACCTTGGCTTTCTTCTCCTCTGGTCTTGTGCACTTTGTTGCCATGTTGAACAGCTCCAGAGTCGTGCATAGCTCCTCGTGGATGGCGAGCTCCTCCTTCATCTTGACGTCACGGACGCCATCGAAAAACGCTGAGATGATGGCCTCGTCCGTCATCTTGGGGATCTTGAGGCGAGCGCTGTTGAAGCGCTGGATGTACTTCTGCGGGATCTCTCCCGGCTGTTGCTTGATGCGGCGCAGGTCACCCGCGGCTGGAGGGCGGTCACGAGTGCCCTGGAAGTTGGCGATGAACCGGTCGCATATCTCACCCCCAGGAGGAGATTGATCCGGCGGGCAGGTTCAGGAGCCACGAGCGAGCACCATCCCTGAGAGCCATGGGAAACCAGTTCGCCATGACTTTTTCATCGCCATTGGCCGCCTCGATGCTCAGCTCGTAAAGCTGCAGGAACTCCGCGGGGACGGGGGTGTCGTCATAGCGCGGGGGCAGATCCAGCTTGAACTTGCTTGGCCAAACGACGGTGCGCAACTCGGGAGTAAAGGCTCGGCAGCCTGTTGTGGCCACTGGGACCCTTTGCGGAGGCGGAGCCTGCCCTTGATGTCCGCGCACCACCGCCGCAGGCAGGACGCGGTCTTGTCGTGGTGGCGCCGGGAGAGCTGGAGCATTTTCCTGCAGTCGAGGGACCTCCTGGCAGCTGCCTTCTTCGTGCGCGAGCACACGGCGTGGCGGATCGCATCGCGGGACCGCGCCTCTTGGGGCGAGGACACCGTCTTGATGCGGAGGAGGCAATGGCGCTCCGTGAGCTGCGCGTCTCGACGCGAGGGCGCCGTCTTGATGCGGAGGCGCTCCGCAAGCGACGTCCCCCGCGGCTGGAGGTGGGCGAGGCAGCGAGAGGGATGGTGCAGGAGAGCCCCCAGCGGTGCTGACGAGCTCGGCAGTGCGGTCTAACCAGTCCTCATAGAGGTCGTCAACCGGTAGGTAACGCAGGAGCTCGCGCGCCATGAGCAATGCGACCTGCGCATCGGTGGGCGCACGACGAGCGTGGGACGATGAGCCGGCCGGAGTCAGCGACGGGGTGGCGGTGCGGCCGTCCTGCCGCACGAAGGGGTGGAGTGATGATGCTTGCTGCTCGTTTGCTGCTGGGCCAGTAGCGGCGTTGGCAACAGTGATGGAGAATGACGGGAAGGCCCGCCGACAGGGGCCGTCTGAGCGACACGGGCGGCGAGGGCGGACCGGCGCTCGGCGCGGGCTTGACGCACGTCTGTCATGGATGCGGTGGAACGGTGGAACGTGGATCAACAGAAGGAAAGCTTCAGCGCACCCCTACTTGGCGCGCTAAATGTCGGATTTCGGGTTCTGGCAAAACCCTTGAGGTTCGAACTCTGGGGTGCACATGAAGATCTCTCCTCCCCCTAGCTCACGCTCTCACCACAATCTAAAGGCTCAACTCGTCGAGCTCGCAGAACAAAGGATGCAGGGTTTATAATGGTTCGAGCCACCGATGTGGTGTAATACCCTACTCCAATATGGTGTGGTGGGTTACCTCTTGGCTGAGGATGAACGAGTACAAGGGAAGAACAGCCTCCTGAGAAGAGGTGTTTTTGAGCTTGTGTGGTTGTGGATGATCTGAATGATCCTAGCCCCGTCTTCCCCCATTCCTACTATGGTGGCTAGTCCTATTTATAGAGGCCATGGTCCTCTTCTCAAATGTAGGCGGGAAGGGATCCAACAACGGCCAAATTTGAAGGGGGGCAACTAGTACAAGTTATCCTGATAAAAGGTGGTCTTCGCCTGCCAAAGGCTCTGGTGGTGACGCCGTCCTAGGCTTCATGGTGATCTCTGTCCTGCCGTCCTGCTGGTCTCGGTCTTGTTGCACCAATATGGAAATCTTTGTCTGATGCCTCGGGACTCCTCGTCTGTGCTTGTCTCTTTAGTACCAAAAAGGAAACGAGTACACTGCGCGCGCTGGCACCCGCCTTGCCTTGGTCGTCATGGCTTGCGTCACAGGGACCTCGCGAGGTGTCCCTCGCCTTGATCTTTTCGTCCCTCGCGAGCCAGCCTGATGAGGCCGTCCCCGAGAAGGTCTTGTGTCGTCCACCTCACGAGGCTTGGCCCCTCGCGAGGGTCTTGAGTGTTCGCTGATGAAGATGAACCGTACAGGGCCGTTGGTGGAGTCACGCCGTGGACCGCAGGCAGACAAATTTTGAAACCCCCGTTCCCAGGACGCCGACAATCTCCGGAGAAAGAAGGACATCATACTGACACGTGGGGCATGTAGGTCAGATTGAGTGTCGGGGAAAAGTTTGCTGGGGTCATGAAAAAACACCTCAAGTGATGCAAACTCTCGAAAAAAAACCCTTAACGCGATGCAGTATTCCGTCCGCAGACCGCTTCTTCTCCCCTAATGAACATCTTCTCCAAAGGAGGCTCTCCCGTTCTCTGATGGAGTCGCTTGCCTCGCAAGCGAAGCCGGCTGCCGTGCTCTGGCTCGCCGGCTTCCTCCAGGCCGCGCGTCTGCATCGCGTCGTCTCCTTCTGCGTCAGGTTCTCCTCTACGCCCGCCCCCTCCCCCTCCCCCTCCTCCCACCCCTTACTCTCGGTTCCTGGGTGTTATTTCGTCAAATCGGGGGCGATTTTAGCTTCCCTTGATCCATTACGAAGCATCGATGCATCACTTCTCTAGTAACCTTACCCGTGCGACTTCCTGGATGCAGCTCGAGGGCTCTGTCGATCAGAATCGCTCAGTGCT
>NC_041382.1:527923481-527962852 GCF_002162155.2 Triticum dicoccoides
TTTATAAGAGAAATTAGATTGTAAACCTCAACAAATTGACCCTGTTTATAAGGAAAACTGAGCCGAAAACGATACTCCCTCTGTAAAGAAATTAGTGATCTAAAAGGTCTTATATTTCTTTACAGAGGGAGTACATAACAAGGAAAACACAGAACCCACGTACAAAGTTATAACAGAACACAAGGGTGAACCAAGAAAGCATAGTTGGTTGAGGGATGCAGCACAGGTTATGCCATAAGCATATACATGGAAACACAAGCAGAAGAGAGACTGACAAGGCAAGAAAATGCGGCAGAGGCAGCACGGAGGCAAATTCATCAGTCTCCGAGTACACCAACAACAGCAACGCTGAAACCACGGACACATGATAACGCAGGGATCCATCATCGAGGAACTGCACCAAAACCAGCCTCGAGCCATCCAACACCCAACATTAGGGTGGTCTTGCCCGTGGCAAGGTTGACGGAGGGGAAAACTTTGGCTCAATGATCATTCACAGAGAGAACAAATGGAGTAGCGAAGTGAATGCTCACAGAGAGTGCCTCAGAAGAAAATATCTCTACCAAGGCTGGACATAGACCATGATGGAGTGTAAATGGAGATCACACACAGCTTCAAGTTGACAAAAGTTAAGGATCCAAGCAGTGGCCGGACAAACAATTATAGGTAGTTCACTTGGCAAAAAGAGGAGATCTCTGGGTTGCTGAGTAGAAGAACATCACGAGGGGTAGCAAATGGCAGCACTACGGCACCAAAGGCACCGCCGCGAGACCCCAAAGGAACACCGCTGAAGAAGAGACACGGGGAAGCATTTGGCCGCTCAACAACACCAAACGGTGTCATTGCCAGCCCCGAAAAGATGTCACCACCGTCGAACCCCAGCTGGTTGCACCACCACCACAGAACACACCCCTCCAGCTCCACGCAGTAATGATAGCCGTCATTGGGGTCTCCAAGATGACGCCTCCAAAGAAGAAGTGATGTGAGGACACACCACCGTTATCCAATCAGGCAAGGTTGATCATAGGCTTTCACCCGGATACCACGAAACAAAAAAAAAAAGAGGTTGCAACGAGCTCCACAACGGCACCTCTGCGAGGAAAACGATGTCCACAGATGCCTTTGCCGCCAGCATGGGCAGTTCCGATGCTGGGTTCACACCCGAAGCCTGTGCAGATCCCCACCGGCATGACAGCAACCGCACCTTCACATGCAGCCAGGATCCATCAGGCCCCCACCGCAGGATGTGAGCAGCCATCACAGAAACCAGATCAGTGCCGGCCGAAACTGAGGCCAGAACCACCGCCACCTCCCCCCCTGCCATGCACCGCCAAGCTCCCAGCAGCGAGCCGCCACCATGCTGCTGAGTAGCAGCCACCACTGTGCCCTGAACAACCGCATCCGCCACTCCCCGAGCAGCGAGGAAGAAGGCGAAGCCAAGCCTTGGGCACCCAGCTGGCACGACTGAGGGCACTCCCCAAGCAGAAGGACCTGCCCGCAAGAGGCGACACTCACGTCGCCAATACCCCACGAGCCGTCTGAACTCACCATCGACGCCAGATCTGAGCAGAGCTGCGCCTGGATCCCTGACCCGTCCGGTCGGCGAGTACCAAAGCCAGCACCCGCCTTGCGTAGCCAATCCCGCCAGCCCCGTTCCGCACCAGCAAGCCGCAGTGTGACATCTTGGCTTAATAGGAATGATAGACTACTCATATCAACAAGGAATTCCTTATTTTCCAGGAGCCCATCTGCAAGGAACCTCAAAGTTAAGCGTGCTTGGCTTGGAGCAATTTAAGGATGGGTGACCGACCCGGAAGTTGACCCCTGGTGCGCATGAGTGAGGACAAAGTGCGCAGGAAAGACTAGTGTTGGTTTCTGCCGCCAGTCTAGATCGATCCCACTAGGTGTAACGGTTGGGAACCGGTGGTTGTGGCCGGGGCATTACACATAGGACCAGCCGGCGCCCGTTGCCAGTGTTAAGCTTCATGCATTAGCGAACGCAACCAAAAGTCTGGACTGATGGAAAGGGCTAGATAATCCACATATACACAAAACACCCCCTCTCACATGTGATGTGGGGTGGCGGCGCAAAATCGGATCCGCACGAGTTGCACGTGCTAAAAAAATAACCTAAGCTCTAATACCATGTTAAGCTTCATGCACTAGCCAACACAACCAAAATTCCGAACTGATGGAAAGGGCTAGGCAATCCACATATACAGTTATACACTTCAACAGCCAGATCTGCCGCCGAATGAGACGTAGCTTGATTCTGTTTGGATCTACGCAGGGCACAATAAGAATTCCGTTTTCTTATTTCCCTACTCCTGTTTGTCACTTCAGTTACTCCAGTTTACTTTGTCATTTGATGTTTGTTCCGTCATTATTGCAAAATATAGTGGAATCTGGCCACAGGGAGGTTCAATGGATTCCTTTTTTACTTCGTTTCTGTATTAAGGGAATTATATTCTACAGTTCTGATCAGCACCAGTCTCCTGATTTTGTTATGAATGATCCTGGTTTTCTCTTCCGTGTCCCATTCCATGAATACCTATTTAAAATAGTTCTTGTTCTTTATAGCTTGCTAACCTTGAAATCAGTGGTCATTCCAACTCTTCTATGGATACTGCCCGAGCAATGCGATCAATCATGGGGACAACATCTATGTGATCACACAACAGCTGTTGCCTTGTATTCGTTCTTACGTTCGGGGCTTGTCGAGATTTTCTATGTAAGTGCTCTTTATCGCCATTAGCATCCTCCAAGGGTGTTTTGCTTTAGACAAACATATAACGGCATGTCGATCTTTGCTCACCAATTTTGAGTTCTCCCCTTCAATTACAAGTTATTGGCTTTTGGCTTTGAATATATTGTCACATAAGTATTGATCAATGATCATTAACGACAATTCACTATTTTCGTCTCCAATGTATGCTGGAGAAGTAGGAACTGGCATTGGAGTTATTTTCAGCTGGTAGTTATCTTTCAACGATGCACGCAAATTTAATAGAACTTGAGGATCTGGTAACAAAGTTCGTGATGTGGCAGTACTGTTTCAAATGCAAAATGCTACTTGTCTTCAAGCCTCTTTTACATTTTCCCAGTGACATACTTGGTGTTATAAAAACCTAGATGAGAAACACCAACACGAGCTGTTTGTCCGATTCTATTATCATGTCCTTTGGTGCTCTACTGTTTGTGGTACCTTAGTATGTTCTGTCATTAAAATTCTCTTTTCCCCCCAAATATCATGCATCACTATTATTTGTGTTGCTTCTTATAATTGATGTACTCTTTCAGGTATTTTGGTTTTATCCCCTCTACATCTTCAGCTTTATAATAAGTACACTCTGGTATGCTGAGTCCCTCTCACTACTTGGTGGCTTACTTCCCTTATTTGTGAAACTGTTGATTTCTTTTCCTTTGAAGAGTAGACCCTTGTTCCAGTTCATAAGGGAATCATGTAGCAGCAGCGGTTAATATGCTTTTCAATTTTGTTATAAGTAAATTGTAAAATAAATGTGTTATAAGTATTGAGTTTATGATTGTATATAATATATGTATCAAACCTCAATGAAATGGTTTTGGTTGACACTTTCAAATTTAGTTTCAGAAATTTCTGGATTTCCAAATTTCTATTACTGATATGGTAATGATATATGCTGCAGCAACTATGTCTTCAAACTTCAATATGCCAGCAAGCCACTTTAGAGCCTTGGTACACTCACGTCAAAATTTGTTTCATTTCAATGCACCATGCCACGAGTTCCGGAAAATTATTTCGTCATCTGATTGATGGTTTTATGACTATTTTCATTTAAGAACAGTGCTTACTTGTGCATATGTTTGTTACTGAATCTGGGAGATGTAGCTAAAAGCTGTTCAACTTATGCTTTTTAATCTTATGTGTATTGTATATGTTGCGCTCATATGGTTTCCACACCACAAAAAGTAAACTGAAAATAAGTTAACTTGTATTTTGTTGGAGGTTTATTTAGATTTCTTTTTTCTGTGGAAAATCCAGTTCTTGATTTTTATGCCATCTTTTGTTGTTACAGGTACGAAACCTTGTTTTACTATCCTCAAGATAAACATGTTTCAGATGCTAAACAAGGGAATATCCATTACCTTTTTGTGATCTTGACCATCTTACGCTAGGTATGGTGACATTGCTAAGCATGCTTTGGCTGTTGTGAAAAGTAAGAAGCTGGATGCAAGTCAAGCATCTGACTCTGACCCTCACAGCACATCTGTATCAGCAGATAGGCCTGAAGGATTTGATGGGTGTGTTCACATTTAAACTTGTTGGCACCTGGTTGGATTTTACATGCTTCGTGTGCTAACACTTTGTTGTTAGGGTTGCGATTGGTGTTGGAGAGCAGGTCTATTCGATACTTCTTTTGACTATTTTCTTTGCTGAGGTATTTGTTCTATGCTCATGTTTGCTTAATCTTCATTTCTCACCGGACACCTAATTTCATTAACCATGTTTTATACATTTTGTATCTCCTGCTTATTTGAGCTTACATGGTGCTATTTTTCGTAGTACCTGCATTTTTCTTATGTTCTAGATGTCATGCAGGTTACAGTGATTGGTTACATACCTTACCTTGGTAAGGCAATGAACTTCATGTTACTGTCTTTGATGTATGCCTACTACTGCTTCGAGTATGTACATCTGAATGCCTTTTATCACCCATTCAACCTTCTCCTCAAGTGCTATACAGAAAGGTTACTTTATTACCTTGTAAAGTTTGCCAACTCATTTTGTCAGGTACAAGTGGAACTTCTTTGCAGTGAGCCTGAACCACCGGCTTGATTTCTTTGAGTCAAATTGGGCTTTCTTTGCCGGATTTGGTATGTGCATTGTTGTCATCATATGGTGCAAAATACGTGTTTCATCTTCTTACTAGAGTTAGGCAAATGTAGCTGTGTAAAAGGAACCTTTTGCTTTCCCGGTAGTTACTCCTGCCAAAGTCGTTTTGCAGCTGTATGCATGGGTTCTTGACTTCATGGTAAGAACCTCATGCTTCAGTACTTCCGGTTTGATATACATTTTTTTGGTGGTCAAGGAATCTTCTCCAAACTTGAATGGACATGCACATCTCTGATAGGTTCCCTGCTATTCCCAAGGCACATATTCCTTGTGCAGTTTAAAGAACTTGCATCCTATTCCACATGAGATGTTCAATGAACACCTATTGTAACCGAGCGTTGTTTTTTAATTTTAGCTTACGTTTTATTTCTTACAAAACTAGCTTACTATTGTCATGTTGTTCATTACGCTTATTACTCTTTAAGAGCTCATATGCTGCTAGCTGATATTTCCACAATTCTGATATGATCTCTGGTGCCGTATTGCTTCCTCAGGTAGTCCATGTGTACTTCCGATTTTCTTCTTCTCTCCTCTTACAAGTTATGTTGTGATGGCAATACTATACCCACTGGTATGGACAAGCACTTTCTAAAAGCGGGTGTTGCTCTGGTCATTTGATGGCTTCTAAGACTTTGCGATAATGTCTTTCTCATTTCTAGCAAAAAGACTGTTCTCACTATGCATTTTTCTTTCTTTGCACAATGAACACAATAAAGTCTAGGCACCAAAATCAATGTCATAGTAGCCATTTTCACTTGGCATGATTTTTTTTATAGCTGAAAGAAGGAGACAAGCTCACATCAATCATTTGTAGTACTTATATCCAATACCCAAGTTTTCTTTGTTGCCAATTTGTGCTCATCCCCTGGCCTGGAGCATGATTACTTAGATATATAATTTCTTCTTCTTTCAATGCTACATTTTCTCACGTGTTCATATTATGAGGCTCTATGGATGACCTAGCGATTCCATTCCTTTCATAGTGTTATAAGTGTGTGTGACTGCTTGTTTTGTATTTCATGATGTAAAACCCATGCAGCAAATCCTTAGTCCAACTTTACAATATTATTTTTTGCAGTTTGTCATGACAGCTGCTGGTACACAAGAAGAGCAAACCATTGATGAACTGAAATCTTTGCATGGAGGGAAACTGAATAGAATACCCTTGTTCTTTGTCGCGAAGCGACTAACGTAAGCACTCTTCACATCCTTGATAGACGCAAATAGCTGTTTGTGCTACTTGAGACTTTAATAGATTGCAGAAGTGTAACAAAGTGTGCCGCCTTTCTGGTGATAATGAATTCTCCCTCCGTTCCAAAATAGATTACCGAGAAAGTTTGATTGCGAAACTATTCTCACATAATAAAGCTAATATTACCATTGTTCCTCACCAATCAAAATACTCCCTCTGTTCCATAATGTAATGCGTATAGATTTTAAACATATACAATTTGAAAATATATACAATTCTAAACATATACAATTTGAAAATATAACTGATGATGTATCCAGTGATATGCATTTGGTATGTTAAATGTACATATTTTTGTCTATAAACATGGTCAAAGTTTGTAATGTTTGACTTTTGGAAAAATCTATACACACTACACTATGGAACGGAGGGAGTATATCTTTACTAATTAATTCTGAAAGTAGAGAAGTTTGACTCAGCACTATCTAAAGTGTCATCTACATTGGGAACGGATGATTGATGCTAGGCCTTCAATTTGCTCTACTTATTTATTCGATTACAGTCCTACTCTTATGGAGATGAAACCCAAAAGATTTTCGTTGGGGCGTAACCCTCTCAGCGACGCGCTACATCGGAACCCGGGTGTGGTGAAAAATGGGCAAGGGCCGGGCCGTCACCCCTAAGGTGGCGCGCTGTATCTTGATCCGGATACGGTGGCAAGTGAGCGAGGATCGGGTCGTCGCATCCTTAGTGGCGCGCTACATCGGCGCCCGGATGTAGTGGAAAATGGGCAAGGGTCTTCGCATTTGACTCGATGAGTGCGAAGGGTAAGGAAGCTAGCCGAGCCTAGGAGGATTCGCTTAGGTAGCTGGAACGTAGGGTCTCTGACAGGGAAGCTTCGGGAGCTAGTTGATGCAGCGGTGAGGAGAGGTGTTGATATCCTTTGCGTCCAAGAAACTAAATGGAGAGGACAGAAGGCGAAGGAGGTGGAGGATACCGGCTTCAAGCTGTGGTACACAGGGAGGCTGCAAACAGAAATGGCGTAGGCATCTTGATCAACAAGAGCCTCAAGTATGGAGTGGTAGACGTCAAGAGACGTGGGGACCGGATTATCCTGGTCAAGCTGGTAGTTGAGGACTTGGTTCTCAATGTTATCAGCGCGTATGCCCCGCAAGTAGGCCACAATGAGAACACCAAGAGGGAGTTCTGGGAAGGCCTGGAAGACATGGTTAGGAGTGTACCGATTGGTGAGAAGCTCTTCATAGGAGGAGACCTCAATGGCCACGTGGGTACATCTAACACAGGTTTTGAAGGGGCGCACGGGGGCTTTGGCTATGGCATCAGGAATCAAGAAGGAGAAGATGTCTTAAGCTTTGCTCTAGCCTACAACATGATTGTAGCTAACACCCTCTTTAGAAAGAAAGAATCACATCTGGTGACTTTTAGTAGTGGCCAACACTCTAGCCAGATTGATTTCATCCTCTCGAGAAGAGAAGATAGGCGTGCGTGCCTAGACTGTAAGGTGATACCTGGAGAAAGTGTTGTACCCCAGCATAAGCTGGTGGTTGCTGACTTTCGCTTTCGGATTCGTGTCGAGCGGGATAAGCGTGCCAAAGTCGCTAGAACGAAGTGGTGGAAGCTCAAGGGGGAGGTAGCTCTAGCGTTCAAGGAGAGGGTCATTAATGAGGGCCCTTGGGAGGAAGGAGGAGATGCGAACAATGTGTGGACGGAGATGGCGACTTGCATTCGTAAGGTAGCCTCGGAGGAGCTTGGAGTGTCCAGGGGAAGGAGAAGCGAAGATAAGGATACCTGGTGGTGGAATGATGATGTCCAGAAGGCGATTAAAGAGAAGAAAGATTGCTTCAAACGCCTATACCTGGATAGGAGTGCAGACAACATAGAGAAGTACAAGATGGCGAAGAAGGCTGCAAAGCGAGCTGTTGGTGAAGCAAGGGGTCGGGCATATGAGGACCTCTACCAACGGTTAGGCACGGAGGAAGGTGAAAGGGACATCTATAAGATGGTCAAGATCCGAGAGAGGAAGACAAGGGATATTGGCCAAGTCAAATGCATCAAGGACGGAGCAGGCCAACTCTTGGTGAAGGACGAGGAGATTAAGCATAGATGGCGGGAGTACTTCGACAAGCTGTTCAATGGGGAGAATGAGAGTTCTACCATTGAACTGAACGACTCCTTTGATGAGACCAGCATGCGTTTTGTGCGGCGAATCCAGGAGTCTGAGGTCAAGGAGGCTTTAGAAAGGATGGAAGGAGGCAAGGCGATGGGCCCTGATTGTATCCCCATTAAGGTGTGGAAAGGTTTCGGGGACATAGCGATAGTATGGCTAACCAAGCTTTTCAACCTCATTTTTCAGGAAACAAGATGCCAGAAGAATGAAGACGGAGTATATTAGTACCAATCTTCAAGAACAAGGGGGATGTTCAGAGTTGTACTAATTACCGTGGAATTAAGCTGATGAGCCATACAATGAAGCTATGGGAGAGAGTCATTGAGCACCGCTTAAGCTGAAAGGGACCTCTACCAACGGTTAGGCACGGAGGAAGGTGAAAGGGACATCTATAAGATGGTCAAGATCCGAGAGAGGAAGACGAGGGATATTGGCCAAGTCAAATGCATCAAGGACGGAGCAGGCCAACTCTTGGTGAAGGACGAGGAGATTAAGCATAGATGGCGGGAGTACTTCGACAAGCTGTTCAATGGGGAGAATGAGAGTTCTACCATTGAACTGAACGACTCCTTTGATGAGACCAGCATGCGTTTTGTGCGGCGAATCCAGGAGTCTGAGGTCAAGGAGGCTTTAGAAAGGATGAAAGGAGGCAAGGCGATGGGCCCTGATTGTATCCCCATTAAGGTGTGGAAAGGTTTCGGGGACATAGCGATAGTATGGCTAACCAAGCTTTTCAACCTCATTTTTCAGGAAACAAGATGCCAGAAGAATGGAGACGGAGTATATTAGTACCAATCTTCAAGAACAAGGGGGATGTTCAGAGTTGTACTAATTACCGTGGAATTAAGCTGATGAGCCATACAATGAAGCTATGGGAGAGAGTCATTGAGCACCGCTTAAGAAGAATGACAAGCATGACCAAAAATCAGTTTGGTTTCATGCCTGGGAGGTCGACCATGAAAGCCATTTTCTTGGTACGACAAATTATGAAGAGATATAGGGAGCAAAAGAAGGACTTGCATATGGTGTTCATTGACTTGGAGAAGGCCTATGATAAGATATCGCGGAATGTCATGTGGTGGGCCTTGGAGAAACACAAAGTCCCAGCAAAGTACATTACCCTCATCAAGGACATGTACGATAATGTTGTGACAAGTGTTCGAACAAGTGATGTCGACACTGATGACTTCCCGATTAAGATAGGACTGCATCAGGGGTCAGCTTTGAGCCCTTATCTTTTTGCATTGGTGATGGATGAGGTCACAAGGGATATACAAGGAGATATCCCATGGTGTATGCTCTTTGCGGATGATGTGGTGCTAGTTGACGATAGTCGGACGGGGGTAAATAGGAAGTTAGAGTTATGGAGACAAACCTTGGAATCGAAAGGGTTTAGGCTTAGTAGAACTAAAACCGAGTACATGATGTGCGGTTTCAGTACTACTAGGTGTTAGGAGGAGGTTAGCCTTGATGGCCAGGTGGTACCTCAGAAGGACACCTTTCGGTATTTGGGGTCAATGCTGCAGGAGGATGGGGGTATTGATGAAGATGTGAACCATCGAATCAAAGCCGGATGGATGAAGTGGCGCCAAGCTTCTGGCATTCTCTGTGACAAGAGAGTGCCACAAAAGCTAAAAGGCAAGTTCTACAGGACGGCGGTTCGACCCGCAATGTTGTATGGGCTGAGTGTTGGCCGACTAAAAGGCGACATGTTCAACAGTTAGGTGTGGCGGAGATGCATATGTTGAGATGGATGTGTGGCCACACGAGGAAGGATCGAGTCCGGAATGATGATATACGAGATAGAGTTGGGGTAGCACCAATTGAAGAGAAGCTTGTCCAACATCGTCTGAGATGGTTTGGGCATATTCAGCGCAGGCCTCCAGAAGCTTCGGTGCATAGTGGATGGCTAAAGCGTGCGGAGAATGTCAAGAGAGGGCGGGGTAGACCGAATTTGACATGGGAGGAGTCCGTTAAGAGAGACCTGAAGGATTGGAGTATCACCAAAGAGTTAGCTATGGACAGGGGTGCGTGGAAGCTTGCTATCCATGTGCCAGAGCCATGAGTTGGTTGCGAGATCTTATGAGTTTCACCTCTAGCCTATCCCAATTTCTTTGAGACTAAAGGCTTTGTTGTTATTGTTGTTGTAGTCCTACTCTTTCAAGTCTGAAGTACGCTTGGGTAGACTATACTGCGTATCATGTATTCGCAATCCCAGCTCAAAATTTATTTTCAAGCAGCACAATTGTTAGTTTCATTGGTACCTGGGCTGTCTAAACGTGTCTGAAACCGTGCATGCAGGACGCAAGCGCTGCAGTTGTTCCCAGAGGCACAAAAGGAGCAATGAGTGGTCCACATAATCACATGAACTCAGAGGTGCATAGTTCTCATGTTGAAGCTGCATCTGAGAGGTGCATAGTTCACGAGAAAGCGTGGCTGCTCATGTGTGCCACGCCCCAATGTAAATAGTCTGTACCATTGCCGCTGTACATATACATATATTGGGCCAATAAAAAAGAAACTATGGTTGTCCACGAGATACATGCTGCAATTGAAGAAGGAAATATACAAACATACTGTCTACAATGTTGATCAGCTGTCTGCCTTGGCGTAAAGTTCCTTTCTTTCTGTCCTGCTATTTGTCATTCCGTGCTCAATTATGCTCTCACGTATACAAAGTTGGGTCATCTATTTTGAAACGGAGGGAGTATTATTTTTTTGTGGGGTCCTTTCTTTCTGTCCTACTCCAATACACTTGTTCTCATGTACTCCCTCCGTCTCAAAATTCTTGTCTTAGATTAGTCTAGATACGGATGTATTTAATACTAAATCTTGATTTGATACATCCGTATTTAGACAAATTTAAGACAAGAATTTTAGGACTGAGGAAGTATTATTAAGTGCCAGCTGATGTGTTAAGCGATATACGACCAAACACACACAAGTATATTGGAGTAGTAGTCGTTTTATTTTATGCTGGTATTTTGGAGTACTAGTCGAACTGATTGATGGTTGTGTTTCTGTACTATATCTAAGGAGCTTAGTATCACAGATACTCCTAGATGCTTAATAATCTTATCATGCTTGCCGCTTTGTGAAGCCTGATAGTACAGGCTGCTGCTATTGAGGAGATGTTTGGGACACAGTCCATGATGTCAGTACAGAATACTCCGGCCGTCTAGCATGCATTTATCTTCCCTTCCTGCAATTATTTCATGGTTATAGTACTACTATCAAACACTATCAATGATGACGATTAAATGCAACCATTTGCTTACGAACAACCAAAATAGTGCCGGCTGGTTCCCATCGATCGGCTGCTAACACCAATCAAACACATTTTCTGTCTTTTTATTTAATACAGTCATTGACAGAGGACATCGGGGGGAAGAGACAGTAGACACAGGCTCTGATTTTGGGTCCGAGAGGTGGCTGCTGATCGCGCCCGGAACCAATTGACGATTGGACCTGTATGAAATTCTTGTCATGTGGGTGGCACAGTTCTCATCTCCTGGCCCGAGTAGTGTACTTGCACATCATTGCTTGATGTTGGTGTGGCCACCGAAGTCCTAACTCATTAGCCAACCAACCAATCCATGAACAGAAGCTTCGCATTTTTCCACTACAGGAACATTATACTTTGTGCTGTCCATCAACATGTCTTGTAACGCTCCCGCAAAAAAAAAAAAAGTCTTGTAACGGTGGTAGTCTGTCTGTCTCCCTATATCTGTCATGAATGATTGTGGAAATGATGACACCCTTTCACCTCTGCTTTTTGTCATCGTCGTAGACCCCTCACAGCAGTTACTCGACAAAGCTACTAATCAAGGTCTTCCACATCGTCTATGAGGTCAGGCCACCTCCGTGCGCACCTCGCTCTATGTTGACGATGCTGCCATCCTTCATCGCTCCGATCAAAGAGGACATTCAGAATCTTTCCGCAATTTTGGCCAGCTTTGGATAAGTCAAGGGGCTTACGGCAAACCCTCTAAAAATCATTGTTCCTCTGAGGCCGAAATCATTCTGACCCTTTCAGCAAGCTTTGTCACAAAGTGAACTCGACATGAAAATATTTCACGATCTGATCCTTTTAGCAACGCCATAGCCTGCGGCGTTTTTGCCCAAAATAAAAACGCCGAGCTAGCTAGTGTTCATGTTCAAAAAAGAAGCGCCGAGATAGCTCGCGTTGCGGACCACGTAAGAAACGCCAGAGGGCTTTGGCGTTTCTGCTCTGGACAGCAACGCCAGGAGCTTTGGCGTTTCCATGATGCGTCGCCTGCTTGTAGCTTCAGAGCAGCATGGCATGCATGCCACTAGTGGTGCTTGCCTGCCTGAATTGGCGGGTCGGTCAGACTACTGACCACTGCATGCACGATCGACTTAAGTATGAGGGACGACATGACAAGGCCATGCTGCTGGTATGTTTAGCAACCAATGATGACTTGCTTTTGAACTGTTTCCGATTAATTAACCACCTGGCAGAAGCATGCGTGCATGCACCATGCATGTGGTGTGCTTAGCACTACGCGTAGGGAGACAGGGCCATGCATTTGCACGGCGCGCACACATGCATTTGGCTGTGTGATTATTCCTCCTGAATCGACTGGACGTCTCACTATATATCCACACCAACAGTGAAGCTAGTGGCATCGAGGACGTTGTACTACGTACTATATCAAGTGTAGCAACGCCATGGCCATTGGCGTTTTCAGCCTGGCCAGAAACGCCAAAGCTTTTGGCGTTTCCGGAAACGCAATCTGGCTCGGCGTTTCGAACCTGCCACGTCAGCAAGTGGGGCCATGGCAGTAACGCGAGCTAGCTCGGCGTTTTTATGTGGGGATGAAACGCCACAGGCTATGACGTTGCTAAAAGGGTCAGATCGTGAAATAATTTTGTTCTGAGTTTATTTTGTGCTATGGTTTTCTAACAAGGTCAAAGCAGTGATTTCGGCCTTTCTTTGATCCGTTGTGAGACATTGGCCTTGACGACATCCTGCAAAGCTTCCCGGTCACCCGCACTGGTTTCCCATTGTGTTATTTCGGCCGCTCCCTATCCAACCACAGTCTGAAGAAGTTTGATTGATAATTTCTTGTGGACAAGGTGGCCGGAAAGACCTTCTTGGCAAGGCACGAACATTAACATGGAAGGTCGTTCCACTCTAGTCAAGTCGGTTTTATCCTCCCAGGTCATTTACTACCTCACCGCCATCAACGTGCCAACAAGAACCAAAGAAGGTGTCACCAAGATCTAGCGAGCATTTTTATGGGCTAGTACCGACAAAGTCTCAGGAGGTCAATGCAAGGTCAACTGGGAATTGGTCGGCAGACCAACCAACCTGGGTGGTTTCGGCATTCTCAACCTCGAAAAATTCTCACGGGAACTCAAACTACGCTGGCTTTGGTTCTGATGGGCCGACCCCAGAGAGTGTGGGTTGGTTTCAACGTCCCTTGCAATGATGACGGCATGACATGTTCTACGCCACAACTACGGTTATCATGGGTGACAAAATGACAACGAGTTTTTGGTTATCACCATGGTTACAAGGGCAAAAGTCGAAGGACATTGCCCCGGGCATCTTTGCCCTTTCCAAGGGCGCACTAAATCCTGTGTGGCCAAGGCTTTGGCTAATAGCGATTTGGTCCGTCACATAGATATGCAGGAGGGGCGCACAGTCGATCACATACAACAGTTTTCATCTTATGGTGCAAGGTCCAGGAGGTGCAGCTCACTCCGTGCACTAAACATGTTATTTGATGGAAATTCACTAGTGTGGAGTGCTACTCTGCTGCCTCTGCTTGTCGGATGCTGTTCGTCAGATTGATAAAATCGGACATGCCTAGGATGGTATGGAAAGTTTGGGCACTGCCGAAAATTAGATTTTTCTCATGACTCATTCTCCAAAACATAATTTGAACAGTGGATAGAATATATCGGAGGGAGTGGCCAAACTGTGGTCTCTGCCAGTTGTGCAAAAGAGGACCGGAATCTGTAGTGCACCTTATGTTCAAATGCTGCTACTCTATTAGGATTTGGAACATGATCAACACTTGGCTTGGGATGCAATCTCAGACTAGCACCTGGTCCACCCTTCCATCGGTTAGAGAGTGGTGGAATGCTAAGCGGCAGGCAGCCAAGTGCAAACAGGAAGGCGTACAAGTCATTGAAGATACTCGTCTGTCGGGCAATTTGGAATGAAAGGAATGCGAGAGTATTTCACAACAAGGCCTCTTTGCCCACCCATATGGTTTCGTCGATCAAGGCAGAGGTGAAGCTTTGTGTTATTGCTGGCGCAAAATATTTGGGAAATATTGTACCGGGAGAGTGACCCCTTTGCGTTGTGACCTTTGTGGTCATGTAGACATCAAACCTTGTCATTTTCTTCTTAACTATTATGATGACTCACTTCGTATAAGAAAAAATAAACTACACGGGATGTAATCTCCACTGACCAAGGATATGCTACAACGAGACTCCCAAAACATTAGAGATTGGAAGGGTATAAATTACAGCATAGAAGCTGATGCGTGTTAGGCAGGCTTAACTATCCCAGAGAAAGGGCTGTCGGCGGTGTAGTGATCAAACAAGCGGGTCCGGTTAGTCGACGACATGCAATAAATTCATGCAGTTGCATTTGCGTTCTGATCTGCCTTTTGCATCTCTGGTGTGAAGGTGATCGGCCTACAAATCATCTGCAACTATCTTGATAAGAACCCATGTTTAACAATCACATACCCCTGGCGTTGCTTTGTGCTCGAGGTGGAGCAGTGGCTTCACAATTTTGAACAAATAGCTCACAGATGCAACAGTGTTTAGTTCGGCGCCGTCATGCAATAAGTTCATGCAATTGCATTGCGTGATGATCTGCGTTTTGCATCGTTGTATGAAGGTGACCGACCGACAGCTAGTATTGTACATGCACCGTCAGTTTGTACCCGTTCAGCCATGGTTAATTCCATGAGTCATAATACGCCGAGGAGTTGAATCAAGCGGAGAAGCGGGTGCTCATCATTAATTTCAGTCTCACAAACACGTGAGGTTGCAATCGGAAAAGTCACATCTTGATGAGAATTCCCCTTGATGAGAGGAGTGATCGTATCTTTTGGGGACTCAACCAGAATGGCAAGTTCACCACTAAGTCAGTGTATAAGATGTTGGAAAAACCTCTAAGTGGGTGCCATTACAGATGGATTTGGAAAGCCAAGATCCCTCTTAAAATCAAAATCTTTCTATGGCAGATGTCGCAAGACGCAGTCCTTACTAGGCAAGTGATGAGCAAAAGGAAATTGACAGGGAATCCTTGTTGCTCTTTTTGCAAGCAGGTGGAAACGGTGCAACACCTGTTCTTTACTTGTCCTGTGGCCAGAATTGTCTGGCGATCTATTGGAGTAGTTTTTGGCACTGATAGATGTCCGTCGAACTACTGGCAATACTTCGTGTGGTGCCACGAATTCCTTCCTGGGAAGCAAAAGTTTTATACAGTGGGCTTAGCGGCCGTATGTTGGGCCATTTGGCTGGCACGCAATCGAGCTACTTTTAAAAAGAAACAAATCAAGACTCCTTTTGAGATTGTGTTTTCTCTATGCTCTTTTCTACTTTACTGGACAGGGCTACAACAAGGAGAGGACGCCAAGGAGCTTCGCACTGGAGCTGAGATGATCAGGACTGGCGCAATGCAGCTGATGAAGATGTGTGGTGCTGCCAAGCAACCAATCCAAGGTGCTTGATGTTCTCTGAAGATGCGCTGGATGAGGAGATGACGGGCGCGCGATTTTGATACTGCTTCCCCCGGAGAAAATTGTTTTCCGTCTACTTGAAATGCGACTGTGTTTTGATACTTGATCTGATCTTTTGAGAATGTAATAGGATAGATGTAATGCCGTGCTATCCAGGTTTTCACCCCATGATACTCGTTGCGACAACGAGCAAGTATGGTGGGTTTTCTGGTAGTGCTAGAACTCGCTATACCTCTTTCCCTCCTACTGTCCTTCTCGCTTGAACTGGTTGTATTTCCGTTCTTTGCAATGGAAAGGGGTAAAGCCCGGTTAAAAAAAAATATGCATGTGCATGGAAGCTGGTGCACTGTAGATACACTTGAAGGTTTTTCTCAAAAATTAAATAAAAACTGTGAATATAGAAGATGCGAATCTACTACGAGTACATTTTATTCAATAATATGACGCTAATTGTTGCTTATATACCGGAAATGAAATAGTAAATGAAGATCATATGAAGTCTTTTTTGGAGGAAAGGCCTATATGTTTTTTCAAGTTTAAAGTGTCTTAACACCTTTGCCGCAATAAAAAAACTGTCTTACACTTTTACTCTTGTTATTTTTTATGCTGGTCATAGATGGTCGTATTCATTTCTTTTTGCGGAATTTTTTTTCTTATTTATTAATTTTCAATCATGGTAGTACAACGAGTATCGAAAATAATAAATTACATCCAGATTCGTAGACCACCTAGCGATGACTACAAGCATTGAAGCAAGTCGAAGGCACGTCGCCGCATCGTTTCTTCCTTACTCGAGCCAGGCAAAACTTGTTGTAGTAGACATATTCTCTCTAGTTTGAAGGTTAATTTGAATAAGTGGGAGTGTTACCTTTTTCTAGAGGCCACGATGAAATCTTCCTTCAAAAAACTGAAACCAAGACATTTAAAAAACAGAATTGTCTAAACCTTCAAGGTGTACTTGTATACATACTTCGTGCGGAGTACAAAGAAAAAAATGTCCTTTGCTTACGGTGGTGTCGACGCTTCAACGAGACAATTGCATTATGAGTCGGTGCATGTAGAAATTGTGTTCCACTTTATAATAACAAAAATAAGTCCAACTTCGTTCAAATATTGAAGAGACGTCATATGTATATGCAGTTCTAAAATACGATCGAGGTACACACACCAATGATTTTGCAAGGCATCATGGGTGCTAGATTCTGTCGACCCCATAATAATAATTGTAGAAGTACATGCTCTAACCAACGCAACCAAAAAACCGATCTGACAGAAGAGACTAGGCAACACATTATACGTCAACACTCCTCTTCACGTGTGGCTTTCTCAGGCCTAAACATGGATCGAAAGTGAGTTGCAATTTAATTGCGCCAGCCAGGTCTTGAATTCAAGACCTCTTGGCTTCGATACCATGTAGAAGTGCATGCTCTAACCAATGCAACCAAAAGTCCGATCTGATAGAAAAGACCAGGCAGCACATTATACGTCAACAATAATCATACGAGCTCACTTGCTCATGGTGACGCGGGTTGAAACCGCGGTGTGTCCACACACACACACTAACACACACACACACACACACACACACACACACACACACACACACACACACAAAAGAAGCAACAAGAATAGTTTGTTATTTGCCATGGATGGTCTCCAGCAAGAAACACTTGAGCTGAGGATCTTCAAATGCTTGTTTACATTACCTTTTCTAGTATACATATTTCTGCTATGCCCAGTTTGATTGGGAGAATATCACATGTAAACCAACATTCGATGAAAACCGATGTAAACCACGCGGAAACGATGTTTTAAAGTTTCAAAAAAATCTCAAGAAAAAAGAGATGTTAAGAGGTGATATTCTATTGCCATGCAAAAATTCAAATTCAAATACATTACGAGATGCAGGCTATGATAAAAACAAATTCAGCACTGAATAGGGATGCAAGCTATGAGAGAAACAAATTCAACACTGAATAGTAATGTGTTTCAACTTAGAATTTGGTGGAGCTTAAAGCATCAACAGCCAGACTTACCAAATCTACTCCCCTAAACGTCCACGGACGTGCCCGGTCAGTCATCGGGTGTGTCCGTTTTGATCCCCTATTTGTCCGTTCATGCAGCCACACTCCTCATTTTCTTTCTCATATGTTCAGTCACTTGCACGTGATTGGTGGAGATGAAGAGAGAGAAGGAAAAAAAGAATAAAGAAAGAAAAAAGGTGGTCCCGGGTGGGCGCGTCCTACATGGCGGACCGACTGGACGCGTTCGGGCGCGTCCGTGTGTCCTCATATGTCATATCCTCCCTATATTTGTCCTCAATATGAGGGTTCACGGACAACCTGGACGTGTACGAATGACATGAGGGGTCCGGTTGAATCACTTTTTTTCTTCTCTCTCTTGTTCGGTCACTGACCGGTCAGGTCCGCAGACGTTTGAAGAGGATTTAAGGATGCCGGTTGTAGATGCTCTTAATATCCCATACTTTTTCACAATTTTTTTTGAAACTTCCAAACATGGTTTCCACGAAGTTTTCTTTGCATGTTGTTTCCATGTGATATATATCCTCCCAGTTTAATTTTGCCTTCTATTGTGCCTAAAAGTTTTTAATGTTATGTTGTCTATTTTTTTTCATAAATGGAGGATAAACCTCCTGCTCTTTGCATTCTCAAAGCCCGAGCCCCGGCTTACGCGCTTCCCATTTAGGCTGGTCACAATGGGGAGGAACTTAGGAGTAACATCACACACTCCAATACAACTTTGCTTATGTGGCACATATTTAATGAAGAGAGAGGTGCTTGTGGTAACTAGCTAAGTTACCGGAACATCACACACTCCAAGAAACAATGAGTCTATAACCTAATAAATACATCGTTGCATGACACTACATAGATGTTCCTACCCACTATGGAGGTAGTAACATACTCTAGGGAAGTGTGTAAGTTACTAGGTTATGTTCTTGCCCATTGTGACCAGCCTTAGGGCCTGCTCGACTCGCAGGCCAGGGGATCCCCACCATGTGGAGGCCCGAGCCCGCCACCGCTACTTGCTAGGAGGGCTTTGCATGTCGGCCTCGTATGTCGGTGGTGGAAGGGAGAAGGGGGAGTTTTCTCTTAAACTATGTTGTCTATTTTACATACCATGTTAACTGCTTACTCGTTCCTACTAATTAGCATGCTATTTGATATTTATTTTCCTCAAACAAGTGTATTAATTATTGTTATTATTTAACTAGGCTCAGTCTCGTTCGATGACTTGAACTCGTTACTTGCAAGGATTAATTCTGATAGTGGTAGATAGATAAAAAACAAAAGTAAATAAATGACAGCAATGTAATTTTGATTTTTATATAATATGATTTAAAGTAGACCCCGGGACCATAGTTTTTACTAGAGCCTTCTCTCTTGAAACAATAGCATACGATGAGTAACAAATTACTGTTGGGCAATTGATAGAAAAGCGCATAGTTATGATGTTATTCATGGCAATGATCATATATATAGGCATCACATCCATGACAAGTAGGCCGACTCCTGCATGCATCTACTACTATTATCCACTAATCAACCACTATCTAGCATGCATCTATGGTATTAAGTTCAGAACAAACAGAGTAACGCCTTAAGCAAGATGACATAATATAGACAAATTAAACTCAGGAAATATGAATAAACCCCATTGTTTTATCCTTAGTAGCAGCAATACAATACGAGCCTCGCTACCCCTTCTATCACGAGATGAGGAAACCACAAGATTGAACCCAGTACAAAGCACCTCTCCCAATGAAGATAAATCATCTAGTTGGCCAAACCAAACGGATAGATCGGAGGGAAATAGAAAGCTATCATAATCATGCATAATAAAGTTCAGAAAAGACTCAATTACTTTCAATGAATAGTCTAATTATAAACCCACGATTCATCGGATCACAACAAACACACCGCAAAAGAAGATTACATCGGATAGAACACCATGAAGATCAAGGAGAACATTCTATTGAAGATCAAAGACAGAATAAGCCATCTAATTACTAGTTATGGACCCATAGTTCTATGGTGAACTAATCATGCATTATTGGAAGGCGTTAGGGATGATGTAGAAGCCCTCCGTGATCGATTCCCCCTCCGACAGAGTATCGGAAAAGATCTCTAGATGGGATCGTTGAAGAACAGAAGCTTGTGGCGGCAGAAAAATTGTTTTGGATGGCTCTCTGGCAGTTTCCCAATATTGGACAATTTATAGAAGTGGACTTAAGTCAGACGGAGCCACGTTGGGCCGATAAGGCATCAGGGAGCGCCCTATTGCCTTGTAGTCTCCTGTGTTATCGTTTGGTCTCCTCCCGAAGCTTCTAGGTTCTCTTTTGTCCAGAAAAAAATCGTCAAAATGTTTCGTAGTGTTTGGACTCCGTTTGATACTGATTTTCTGGAAAAAAAACAAAAACAGGCAAAAAACAATAACTGGCACTAGGCACTTGGTTAATAGGTTAGTTCCCAAAACTAATACTCCCTCCATTCCGAATTACTTGTCTTGGATTTGTCTAGATATGGAGGTATCTAGCACTAAAATGAGTCTAGATACATCCGTATCTAGACAAATCCAAGACAAGTAATTCGGAACGGAGAGAGTATAAAATAGCATAAAAATGCATATAAAGTATCCAAGATTGATAATATAATAGCATTAAACAACCAAAAAATATAGATACGTCAGAGACATCACCCTCCACCTGCACCCTCCAACCCCAGTCGAGCTTCGTTAGGCAGCCGCCGGACCCACCTCCACACGCCCCAGCTAGGGGAAGAAGCATCTGGAGCAACGCGCACCACACCATCCGTGCGCGCCCAAGCCCCACCATACCTGATCCAACACCTCCCTCCATGCACCTAGCCCCGTGCCGCCTGCCGGGACCCGGATCCAAACCTTACCGGAATGGCCGGATCTGGATGGGATTTGGCCTGCCCGTAGCCACCCATGAGGACTCCCCGCAACCACTACACTTCAGTAGAACGCAAGAGCACCACCAACTCGCCACCAGGCGACTGTGTCGCAAGCCCTCGCGCCCGCTGCCATGCTGCTAGGCCATGCGTCAGCCAGCGCCTCTGCTCGCAGGAAGTCTCGTGCCCTCCAAGATCCGAGCGGAGAGGAAAGAGACAGACCCTCCCCCCTTCCGCCTAAGCCGGCGGCGGGGGAGGGTGGCCGAGAGAGGCAGGATGGGTGGGCGGCCGCGGGTAGGGTTCCTCCCGTGTCACGCATCGCAGGATGCGTCGTGGGAGGTGATGGTAGCTGGAACTGTTGGGGAACGTGGTAATTTCAAAAAAATCCTACGCACACGCAAGATCATGGTGATGCATAGCAACGAGAGGGGAGAGTGTTGTCTACATACCCTCGTAGACCATAAGAGGAAGCGTTATGAAAACGTGGTTGATGTAGTCGTAAGTCTTCATGATCGACCGATCTAGCACCGAAGGTATGGCACCTCCGCGATCTGCACACGTTTGGCTCAATGACGTCCTGCGAACTCACGATCCAGTAGAGCTTCGAGGGAGAGCTTCGTCAGCATGACGACATGATGATGGTGATGATGTTGCTACCAGAACAGGGCTTTGCCTAAGCACCGCTACAATATTACCGAGGTGGATTATGGTGGAGGGGGGCACCGCACACGGCTAAAAGATCAATGATCAACTTGTGTGTATATGGGGTGCCCCCTCCCCCGTATATAAAGGAGTGGAGGAGGGGAGGGGCCGACCCTCTCTATGGCGCGCCCTAGGGGAGTTCTACTCCCATCGGGAGTAGGATTTCCCCTTTCCATGTAGTAGGAGTAGGAGAGAAGGAAGGGGAGGAGAGGATAAAGGAAAGGGGGGGGGGGTCGGCCCCCTCCCAATTCGGATTGGGCAAGGGGGGCGCACCTCCCACCTTTTTCCTTCCCTTTCCTCTTTTCCACTAAGGCCCAATAAGGCCCATATACTCCCCGGGGGGTTCCAGTAACCTCCCCGTACTCCGGAAAATGCCCGAACTCATCCGGAACCATTCCGATGTCCAAACATAGGCTTCCAATATATCAATATTTATGTCTCGACCATTTCGAGACTCATCGTCATGTCCATGATCAAATCTGGGACTCCGAACTACCTTCGGTACATGAAAACACGTAAACTCGTAATACCGATCAACACCGAACGTTAAGCGTGCGGATCCTACGGGTTCGAGAACTATGTAGACATGACTGAGACATGTCTCCGGTCAATAACCAATAGTGGAACCTGGATGCTCATATTGGTTCCTACATATTCTACGAAGATCTTTATCGGTCAAACCGCATAATGATATACGTTGTTCCCTTTGTCATCGGTATGTTACTTGCCTGAGATTCGATCGTCGGTATCTCAATACCTAGTTCAATCTCGTTACCGGCAAGTCTCTTTACTCGTTCTGTAATGCTACATCCTGTAACTAACTCATTAGCTACATTGCTTGCAAGGCTTATAGTGATGTAAATTACTGATAACCCACAAGTATAGGGGATCACAACAGTTTTCGAGGGTAGAGTATTCAACCCAAATTTATTGATTTGACACAAGGGGAGCCAAAGAATATTCTCAAGTATTAGCAGCTGAGTTGTCAATTCAACCACACCTAGAAACTTAATATCTGCAGCAAGGTATTTAGTAGCAAAGTAATATGATAGTAGTGGTAATGGTAGCAAAAGTAATATTTTTGGTGTTTTATAGTGATGATAACAATAACAACGGAAAAGTAAATAAGCGAAGAACAATATATGGAAAGCTCGTAGGCAATGGATCGATGATGGAGAATTATGCCGGATGCGATCGATCATGTAACAGTAATAACCTAGGGTGACACAGAACTGGCTTCAGTTCATCAATGTAATGTAGGCATGTATTCCGAATATAGTCATACGTGCTTATGGAAAAGAACTTGCATGGCATCTTTTGTCCTACCCTCCCGTGGCAGCAGGGTCCTATTAGAAACTAAGGGATATTAAGGCCTCCTTTTAATAGAGTACCGGACCAAAGCATTAACACATAGTGAATGCATGAACTCCTCAAACTACGGTCATCACCGGGAGTGGTCCCGATTATTGTCACTTTGGGGTTGCAGGATCATAACACATAGTAGGTGACTATAGACTTGTATGATAGGATCAAGAACTCTCATATATTGATGAAAACATAATAGGTTCAAATCTCAAATCATGGCACTCGGGCCCTAGTGACAAGCATTAAGCATAGCAAAGTCATAGCAACATCAATCTCAGAACATAATGGATACTAGGGATCAAACCCTAACAAAACTAACTCGATTACATGATAAATCTCATCCAACCCATCACCGTCCAGCAAGCCTATGATGGAATTACTCACATACGGCGGTGAGCATCATGAAATTGGTGATGGAGGAAGGTTGATGATGACGATGGCGACGGATTCCCCTCTTCGGAGCCCCGAACAGACTCCAGATCAGCCCCCCGAGAGAGTTTAGGGCTTGGCGGCGGCTCCGTATCGTAAAACGGGATGAATCCTTCTCTCTGATTTTTTTCTCTCCGAAAGTGAATATATGGAGTCAGGGTTGAGGTCGGTGGAGCGCCAGGGGGCCCACGAGGCAGGGGGTAGGCGCGCCCCCACCCTCGTGTACAGGTGGAGGCCCCCCTGACGTGGATTCTTCTTCCAATATTTTTTATATATTCCAAAATAATTCTCCGTGAAGTTTTAGGTCATTCTGAGAACTTTTATTTCTGCACAAAAATAACACCATGGCAATTCTGCTGAAAACAGCGTCAGTCCGGGTTAGTTCCATTCAAATCATGCAAGTTAGAGTCCAAAACAAGGGCACAAGTGTTTGGAAAAGTATATACGACGGAGACGTATCAACTCCCCCAAGCTTAAACCTTTGCTTGTCCTCAAGCAATTCAGTTGATAAACTGAAAGTGATAAAGAAAAACTTTTACAAACTCTGTTTGCTCTTGATGTTGTAAATATGTAGAGCCAACATTCAAGTTTTCAGCAAAGATTATGAACTAACCATATTCACAATAACATTTAGGTCTCATGTTTACTCATATCAATGGCATAATCAACTAGCGAGCAATACTAATAAATCTCGGATGACAACACTTTCTCAAAACAATCATGATATGATATAACAAGATGGTATCTCGCTAGCCTTTTCTGAGACCGCAAAACATAAATGCAGAGCACCTTTAAAGATCAAGGACTGACTAGACATTGTAATTCATGGTAAAAGAGATCCAGTCAAGTCATACTCAATGTAAACTAACAGTAATGAATGCAAATGACAGCGGTGCTCTCCAACTGGTGCTTTTTAATAAGAGGGTGATGACTCAACATAAAAGTAAATAGATAGGCCCTTCGCAGAGGGAAGCAGGGATTTGTAGAGGTGCTAGAGCTTGATTTTGAAATAGATATGAATAATATTTTGAGCGGCATACTTTCATTGTCAACATAACAACCAAGAGATGGCGATATCTTCCATGCTACACACATTATAGGCGGTTCCCAAACAGAATGGTAAAGTTTATACTCCCCCTCCACCAACAAGCATCAATCCATGGCTTGCTCGAAACAACGAGTGCCTCCAACTAACAAGAGTCCCGGGGGAGTTTTGTTTGCAGTTATTTTGATTTGATTTGCATAAAGCATGAGACTGAGCATCCCGGTGACCAGCCATTTTCTCGTGAGTGAGGAGTGGAGTCCACTCCTCTTGAGAATAACCCGCCTAACATGGAAGATACAGACAACCCAAGTTGATACATGAGATATTCGAGCATACAAAACAGAATGTTTATTTGAAGGTTTAGAGTTTGGCACATACAAATTTACTTGGAACGATAGGTAGATACCGTATATAGGTAGGTATGGTGGACTCATATGGAATAACTTTGGGGTTTATGGAATTGGATGCACAAGCAGTATTCCCGCTTAGTACAAGTGAAGGCTAGCAAAAGACTGGGAAGCGACTAGCTAGAGAGCGACAACAGTCATGAACATGCATTAAAATTAATCAACATCGAATGCAAGCATGAGTAGGATATAATGCACCATGAACATAAATATCGTAGAGGCTATGTTGATTTTGTTTCAACTACATGCGTGAACATGTGCCAAGTCAAGCCACTCGAATCATTCAAAAGAGGATACCACCCTATCATACCACATCACAACCATTTTAATAGCATGTTGGCATGCAAGGTAAACCATTATAAGCTCCTAGCTAATTAAGCATGGCATAAGCAACTACAATCTCTAATTGTCATTGCAAACATGTTTATTGATAATAGGCTGAATCAGGAACGATGAACTAATCATATTTAAAAAAACAAGAGAGGTCGAGTTCATACCAGCTTTTCTCATCTCAATAAGTTCATCATATAATCATCATTATTGCCTTTCACTTGCACGATCGAATAGTGTGGATAATAATAATAGTGCACATGCATTGGACTAAGCTGGAATCTGCAAGCATTCAATTCAAGAGAGAAGACAAGGTAATGGGCTCTTTATTAGATCAACAATAATGCATATAAGAGCCACTCAACATTTTCATTATGGTCTTCTCCTCTCGACCCCCAAAGAACAAGAAAGAAATAAAACTATTTACATGGGAAAGCTCTGTAGGATCGAAAGTATGTCTAGAGGGGGGGGTGATTAGACTACTTAACCAAACAAAAACTTAACCTTTTCCCAATTTTAGTTCTTGGCAGATTTTAGCTATTGTAGGACAAGTCAAGCAATCATCACACAATTCAAGCAAGCATGCAAAGAGTATATTGGCAGCGGAAAGTAAAGCATGCAACTTGCAAGAATGTAAAGGGAAGGGTTTGGAGAATTCAAACGCAATTGGAGACACGGATGTTTTTCCCGTGGTTCGGATAGGTGGTGCTATCCTACATCCACGTTGATGGAGACTTCAACCCACGAAGGGTAACGGTTGCGCGAGTCCACGGAGGGCTCCACCCACAAAGGGTAACGGTTGCGCGAGTCCACGGAGGGCTCCACCCACAAAGGGTAATGGTTGCGCGAGTCCATGGAGGGCTCCACCCACGAAGGGTCCACGAAGAAGCAACCACCCACAAAGGGTCCACGAAGAAGCAACCACCCACAAAGGGTCCACGAAGAAGCAACCTTGTCTATCCCACCATGGCCATCGCCCACGAAGGACTTGCCTCACTAGCGGTAGATCTTCACGAAGTAGGCGATCTCCTTGCCCTTACAAACTCCTTGGTTCAACTCCACAATCTTGTCGGAGGCTCACAAGTGACACCTAGCCAATCTAGGAGACACCACTCTCCAAGAAGTAACAAATGGTGTGTAGGTAATGAACTCCTTGCTCTTGTGCTTCAAATGATAGTCTCCCCAACACTCAACTCTCTCGCATAGGATTTGGATCTGGTGGAAAGAAGATTTGAGTGGAAAGCAACTTGGGGAAGGCTAGAGATCAAGATTCATATGGTAAGAATGGAATATCTTGGTCTCAACACATGAGTAGGTGGTTCTCTCTCAGAACATATGAGTTGGAATTGTGTATGTGTTCTGATGGCTCTCTCCATGAATGAAGAGGAGGTGGAGGGGTATATATAGCCTCCACACAAAATCCAACTGTTACACACAGTTTTCCAATCTTGGTGGGACCGAATCAACAAACTCGGTCGGACCGAAAAGGTAAACCTAGTGACCGTTAGAGATTTTCGGTGGGACTGACATGCAACTCGGTAGGACCGATATGGTTAGGGTTTGGGCATAACGTAATCTCGGTGAGACCGACACAAAATCGGTGGGACCGATTTTGGTAATTAGCTAACCAGAGGGTTGGTCAGGCAAACTCGATGGGACCGATTTGCTCTTTCGGTGAGACCGAAAAGTTACAAAAAGGAAACACTGAATTTACATTGCAATCTCGGTGGGACCGATTCGCTCTTTCGGTGAGACCGAAAAGTTACGAAAGGGAAACAGAGAGTTTGCAATCCCATCTCAGTGAGACCGAGATCCCTATCGGTAGAACTGAATTGCTAGGGTTTGGCAGTGGCTTATGACAAATGAAACTCGGTGGCGCCGGATAGAAAGAATCGGTAGGACCGAGTTTGGCTTAGGGTTTAGGTCATATGTGGATATGGGAAAGTAGTTGAGGGTTTTGGAGCATATCACTAAGCACATGAAGCACGAGGCTCATTAAGCAACACCTCATCCCTCCTTGATAGTATTGGCTTTTCCTAAAGACTCAATGTGATCTTGGATCACTAAAATATAAAATGAAGAGTCTTGAGCTTTTGAGCTTGAGCCAATCCTTTGTCCTTAGCATTTTGAGGGTTCCACTTTCACATCCATGCCATGCCAATCATTGAGCTTTCCTGAAATAGTCATCTTGGAATAGCATTAGCTCAATGAGCTATATGTTGTTATGAATTACCAAAACCACCTAGGGATAGTTGCACTTTCAATCTCCCCCTTTTTGGTAATTGATGACAACATATAGATCAAAGCTTCGACAAATGATAATAAGCATGAAATATATCGTCGCTTTGAGAAGTATGTGACAAGTGAGAGCTCCCACTAAATTTGTGCATATTTAAAATTTTCTTTGGACTGCAAATGCACAAAGAGTTAGAGTCATGGGTTACTCTTCCATGTCACATACATCTTGGTGGAGCACTTAAAACGATAAGAATGAAATACATGCACTCATCATCAAGAATAGTGAATGATCACATACGATAGATAAGATATATCAAGCATACATAAGTGTAGCTTATGATCAAACACATGATCATCAATGTCTCACGAGCAATGACATAGTATCTCAAGCACTCAAAAGCAAACAAAGTTCGAAAAACCACCAAATAAAGCAAGAGAGAAAAAAGCAACACTCTCTCTCTCGAAGCCTATGATCTATACATTTTCTCCCCCTTTGGCAACAAGTTACCAAAAAGTTCCTAGAAAATGCATAGTGCTAAGTCAACACTCAGGCTTGATCTTCAGGTGGTGGTGATGTCCGGAGCACTCCAAGGACGAAGCCTTTTGTAGACGTGGTTGGAGTTGAGGCTGAAGTGGACGGTGGAGCTGGTGGAACTGAGGCTGTAGCTGGTGCAGAAGTGGTGGCTCTGGTGTCAGCAACTGGCACTGCATATGATCTCTGAGCTCTTGGCGCTCTGGCAAATGCATCAGTTGTAGTCTTGCCTCTCCTCTCCTGCATGTCATCCTGAAGTTGTTCCACTGCAGACTGAATCTCTGTTACTTTGACATCCAAGTCATAGAACTTTTGTTCCATGATTCTCTCTAGGCTCTGCTGATTCTGAGTGAGGGTGGCCAGTCCTTGCTCAATCCTCAGTGTGGATGCAATCAAGTAACCAAGCTGCTCTTGTTTGGTTTTCAAGAAATACTCAGATGCCTCCTCTTGAGTTGGCATCTTGGCAGCTTTCTCCTTCCTTGCCTTCTCCTTCTTTGCTTGTGCTTGTGCAGATGATGGTTCATTCTCAGTCATGACCACTTGATTATCTTCAAAATCTGGACGGATGGGCAGGTGTTCCTTGTCCAGTAAGTATATGCCTATGCCCATCTTTGAGTTGATGAGCTTCTGAATCTGTGGGGCATATCCACAACTCCTCTTCTGGTCTGCTGCAGTCCTCTTGATGGTCTCTACCATGAGGCTCATCACCTTGAACTTCTGTGGCACATCAAATATATGAAGCAAATTTATTGCATGGCCTCTGATCATCTTGTGATCTCCAGACTTGGGCAACAAGGTGTGCCTCAGTATCCAATTGATAGTTGGCAGCCCTGACAGAAGATAGTGCACTGAGCCAAATTTGAAAGTTTCAAGAGCCTCGTTTGGAATTTCCTTGTACATATTGGACATAGAGTTGTGGTCCATCTTCTTCTTGGCATAAATGTCCAAGTCATCTGCTTGCTCCTCTGGGGCATTAATGAGCTGTGCCCACTCAGCAACTGTTGACTGATATCTGGTTCCTTCTGACATCCATACAATCCTCCCATCTGGATAAAAATGTGTTGTGGAGTAGAACTGCATGATAAGCTCCTCGTTCCACTTTGTGAGCTTCTGCCCAACAAAATCTGCTACTCCACAAGCATTGAAGCTGTCATACACTCCAGGGTAGTGTTCTTCATTGTCCTTGATGTATTGCCAGTCAACCCATCTCATATCACAGACTATTGGCTTCTTATCAAGCAGCACTGTCTCATAGAAGTCTTGCTGTTCCTTGGTGTGAAATCTGTAATCCACAATAGTTCTTCTCCTTGAAGCATACGGGTCTGGTTCTCTTCACTTCCTCAACCCCGAGTCTCTCCTGAGCTTCATATCCTCAGCCACAGGATGAGCATCGTTGTGGTCTGGGATCTTGGGCTTGAGTTTTCTGAGAACTTGCTCTTCATCATCTTCTTCAGCAGCTTCAGGCACTGGGGCCTTGTTCTTCTCAGCAGCTAGGATGCTTCTTGTATTCCTCTTTGGTGCTGTCTTGACCTTTGATGCAGCCTTGGGTGCTTCCTTGGGCTTAGATGCAGTAGCCCCTGATTTGATAGCATCACCCATTAGCTTGGGTGCCTTAGGTGCTGGTGCAGCAACCTCTTCTTCTTCCTCTTATTCCACGATGGAAGCCTTTCCAAGCACTCTGGCTACGGTCTTCTTCACGCTTTCCTTCCTTTTCTTGCCTTCAGCAGCAACTGGCTCTATGGGAGTGGGCTTCTCAAAAATCTTGATTGAAGCTCTGGCCTTTGGCATAGGCTGCCTGCCTGCTGGCCTTTTGATCTTTAACCCTGGCTTTGTGCCCTGAGCTGGCTCAATTCTCTTGGAAGTTGCTTCCTCTTCCTCTGCCACATAATCTTCATCCTCAGAATCTGAAGTTCTCTTCTTCCTCTGTCTGGTGGCAGATTTTGGCAAATTGCTTGGGGTACTTCTGCTGCCATCATCTGAAGAGCTGGAGGGACTAGTGCCCTCACTCATCTGCACTTGCTGCTCTGACAAGTTCTGGCTGTCACTCTGATCAGACATGTTGCAAACTCTGACTGCTAACCCTGTGAATAGGTTATAGATGAGATAGAGTGGATGAGCATCACAAAATGCAGAGATTTTTGCAAAAGAATGACTCAAAAACTTAGTTTTAGTTTCCCACCGAAATCATCTCGGATCTACCGATTTTTAAACTCGGTGATACCGAAGCAGTTTTGGAACCTAAACTAGTGAACTCGGTCAGACCGAGTCACAGTTCGGTGGCACCGAGACTGCTAGGGTTTCACAGAGTTCCAAAATCGGTCACACCGATAAGTAATTCTCGGTCAGACCGAGTCTCACTTGTGCAATGGCATAAGCCAAATCGGTGGGACCGAGTTTTTCAACTCGGTGGGTCCGAGATGGTTTTGGCGGAAACCTAACCCTAAAATTTTCGAATCAAAACTAATCTACGAACGCATTGACTGGATAGGAGTGTTTCAATCGTGGCAAGAATCATGATGATCACAATGTGCTAAGAATCAGATTGGGGAATAGCACAAAGATCGAGTCCATACCCTAGTTCGGCGGAGACTCGCTACGGCGGCAACGGCGGGGTAGAATTCCGTTGACGGTGATGGAGACCAGCGACTGGAGGCGGCTGGCGGCGAGGAGACGATCCGGAGACCAAGTTGGCAGAGCAGGCTATCGCGCGGGCGAAGGGGTTCGGAGAAATTTCCAAATTTTTTGCCCGTGACTATATATAGCCCGACCCTGTAGGTGTGACCGAGTGGAACGACTCGGTGGCACCGAGATGCAAAACTGTACACAATTATTGCAACTCGGTGTGACCGAATGGTTCAAATCGGTTGCACCAAGATCGAAAACATAGATCAACTTAATGATCTCGGTAGGACCGAAAGTGGGGTATCGGTCAGACCGAGAATCATAAAGAGGTTTTGGAAGTTTAAGTCTATGACGAATCGGGGACTCCGAGCGCTCCTCACACAGAGTGGTTCGAATCTGACTTGATCAAATTTTGTGATGTAGCATGAATAGAGTTTGAGACGAGAAAAGCATAGATAGCTAGAGGAGGTTCTTAGGCATTCTTGTCCATCCACTAGGCAAAAGGAAATAAAACCGAACAATCAAAACAACAAGTGGATGTCCTCGAATGAGTAAAATATGCAACCAGCATGCTCACACAATAAGATGGCAAATGAAATATGTGACTAGGCATGCACAACCAATTCTAGCATCTACCAAGCAATTTGCGATGACAAGGTCATCTATATATGAGTATATTGACTTAGGAGTCAAGTGAGAACACTTGATCATAGGTCATACTCATCGTTTAAGCTCAAGTGGGGTTACCACTTTTACATAAAGCATTGTTGTGTTCACATCTTTAGAGTTGCTTTAGCTCAAGTCTTGGAGTAAAGCTCCCCCTAGATGTGATATCCCCCCTTAGAGGGATGAACTAACCTCGGGTTTTGTCGATGATGACTTCATGTAGATGTTGAAGATGTGGATGCTCAATGTTGATGTAGATCACTTGGAGCTATCCCTTTGAGTGAATTGCACTTTCAATACCTACATGGGTTAGTCCCGCAAGGAACAAACAAGGATATCCATAGACATAGAGTGATGCACACACAAGATGATGTCCATGAAAACTTTTAGGTTACCTTGTCCCTTGTCTTACCAACAAGAGGGTTTGTGACTCCTTGAACTAGTGCAAGATGTGGAAGTTGATTGCACTTGTTCTTGCCAAAATGATAAGAGTGAAGTATGTTGGCGGAGTCACCCTCAAGAACTCTCTAGTTCTTCTTCTTTTGGATCCACACCATCTTGATGGGAATCCTTGGAGTTGTAGTCGTACTTGATGAAGTGGAACTTGAATTAGTCTTGGGAATCCACTTGACTAAGGTCTTAGGACCTTCTTCAAATGCATCAATTTCCTCTTGAAGCTTGTCCTTGCCTTTTTGCTTGTAGTCTTGTGGTGGAAGATCATCTTGAGCTTGTGTCCCCTTGAAAGAAGTATCATACTTTTCTTGTTGAGGAACAAACTTTGTCTTGGGGTATTGATCTTCTTCCCACTCAACTCCATTGGCATTGAACTTTCGTTCAAAACCGACACCTTGATTCTTCCGGTGCATTCCTTGCTTGCGCACAATTTCCTCGAATTGCTTACTCCCGGCAAGGCTTTTGTACACTACTTTCTCTATAATTCCCTTCAATAAGCTATTTTCTTGCTCAAGTGTAACTTGGCTAAGAGAATCATTAGTGGAATCAAGAGAACTACTAGAAGCAACAATATTGGATTTAGCATGATCATTGTTACTGCTAGAGGAAGAATCTTTCTTGTTCTTGTTACTAGACTTGACTTGAGGCATGTAAGTGGATAAGAGTAAACACTTGGCAATGTAAGGAGAACTTTTCTTGTGGAGATCATCATTGATTGCTTTTAAGAACTCATGCTCTTGCTCAAGATTGAGCTTTTCAAAGCGCAATTTCTCATGAGCTCTTAAAAGTTCTCGATGATCTTCGAAGATAGTTTCATGAGCTAACTTAAGAGTGTTTAGTTATTTAGTTAGAGCCTCAATCTTCTCCTTATCATTGTCATTTGTTTTATCTTGATTAGCATGATTAATTGACGTTTCATCATAGTATTCATCACTAGAGTTGTCAACAAGCAAATCATCACCTAACAAGTCATCTTCATCACTATTGAAATCAACATACTCGGGGTGTGTTACCTTAGGACCTTTGGTCATGAAGCATCTTCCAATTCCTTCATTTGGTGAGTCAATGATGTCGTAGGAGTTGGTTGACACAAGTGCTAGACTGGCAACACCTTCATCTTGAGTATCTTCGGAGTCCGAGTGATAACTTCTCTCAGAGTGGCTGTCGGAGTCGGAGCCGGATACCCATTCACCAACATGAGCTTGATGTCTTCATTTTGTGTAGCTCCTTGATGATTTTTCCTTCCTTTCCGAATCCTTGCTTCTCCGTGAGTATCTTCGTTCATAACGATCATCTCTACTCCTTCTCTCTCTTGGTGGTGATTCTTTGCTTCTTCTTTTTGGAGAATCTTCTCTTCTCTTGTAGGGAGCCGTACACTCATTGGAATAGTGTCCGGGTCTTCCACAACTGTAGCAGTTTCGCTCTTGACTAGAAGATCTTTTGTCATTGTAGGACCTTGACTTGAAGCTTCTATCTTTGCTTCTACTCTTGTAGAACTTGTTTAAGTTCTTCACCATTAAGCTCAATTCTTCATTGAAGTTTTGTTTCTCACTTGATGATGTAGGGGCTTCACATGAGGCTTTGTAGGCACCACTTGATTTGTTGTGAAGTTCCTCTTTATCCTTAAGTGACATCTCATGAGCAACAATTCTTCCAATCACCTCCGTTGGCTTGAGATCTTTGTAATTGGGCATCATTTGGATCAATGTGCACACGGTATCATATTTTCCATCCAAGGCTCTTAGAATCTTCTTGATGATGAATCTATCGGTCATCTCTTCACTTCCTAAGCCGGCAATCTCATTTGTGATGAGAGCAAGCCTAGAGTACATTTCAGCGACACCTTCACCATCCTTCATTTTGAACTTGTCAAGTTGACTTTGAAGCACATCCAACTTGGATTCCTTGACGGAGTCGGTACCTTCGTGCATATCAATCAAAGTGTCCCAAATTTCCTTTGCATTCTCAAGACGGCTGATTTTGTTGAATTCTTCGGGGCACAATCCGTTGAAGAGAATATCACAAGCTTGAGCATTGTATTGCAACATCTTCAACTCATCCGCGGTAGCTTCACGGTTTGGTTCTTTCCCATCAAAGAAGTCACCTTGCAAACCAACACACACAATAGCCCAAACGGCGGGGTTATGTCCAAGAATATGCATTTTCATTTTATGCTTCCAACTAGCAAAATTAGTACCATCAAAGTAAGGACCTCTACGGTGATAATTTCCCTCGCTAGACGCCATACTCTCCTAGGTTGTGAAACCAAGGATATGACCACCAAAAGCTATGAAGATCAAAGCAAATGGAGACCAAAGCTCTGATACCACTTGTAGGATCGAAAGTATGTCTAGAGGGGGGGTGATTAGACTACTTGACCAAATAAAAACTTAACCTTTTCCCAATTTTAGTTCTTGGCAGATTTTAGCTATTGTAGGACAAGTCAAGCAATCATCACACAATTCAAGCAAGCATGCAAAGAGTATATTGGCAGTGAAAAGTAAAGCATGCAACTTGCAAGAATGTAAAGGGAAGGGTTTGGAGAATTCAAACGCAATTGGAGACACGGATGTTTTTCCCGTGGTTCGGATAGGTGGTGCTATCCTACATCCACGTTGATGGAGACTTCAACCCACGAAGGGTAACGGTTGCGCGAGTCCACGGAGGGCTCCACCCACAAAGGGTAACAGTTGCGCGAGTCCACGGAGGGCTCCACCCACGAAGGGTCCACGAAGAAGCAACCACCCACAAAGGGTCCACGAAGAAGCAACCACCCACAAAGGGTCCACGAAGAAGCAACCTTGTCTATCCCACCATGGCCATCGCCCACGAAGGACTTGGCTCACTAGCAGTAGATCTTCACGAAGTAGGCGATCTCCTTGCCCTTACAAACTCCTTGGTTCAACTCCACAATCTTGTCGGAGGCTCCCAAGTGACACCTAGCCAATCTAGGAGACACCACTCTCCAAGAAGTAACAAATGGTGTATAGGTAATGAACTCCTTGCTCTTGTGCTTCAAATGATAGTCTCCCCAACACTCAACTCTCTCTCATAGGATTTGGATCTGGTGGAAAGAAGATTTGAGTGCAAAGCAACTTGGGGAAGGCTAGAGATCAAGATTCATATGGTAGGAATGGAATATCTTGGTCTCAACACATGAGTAGGTGGTTCTCTCTCAGAACATATGAGTTGGAATTGTGTATGTGTTCTGATGGCTCTCTCCATGAATGAAGAGGAGGTGGAGGGGTATATATAGCCTCCACACAAAATCCAACCGTTACACACAATTTTCCAATCTCGGTGGGACCGAATCAACAAACTCGGTCGGACCGAAAAGGTAAACCTAGTGACCGTTAGAGATTTTCGGTGGGACTGACATGCAACTCGGTAGGACCGATATGGTTAGGGTTTGGGCATAACGTAATCTCGGTGAGACCGATTACACAAAGTCGGTGGGACCGATTTTGGTAATTAGCTAACCAGAGAGTTGGTCAGGCAAACTCGGTGGGACCGATTTGCTCTTTCGGTGAGACCGAAAAGTTACAAAAAGGAAACACTGAATTTACATTGCAATCTCGGTGGGACCGATTCGCTCTTTCAGTGAGACCGAAAAGTTACGAAAGGGAAACAGAGAGTTTGCAATCCCATCTCGGTGAGACCGAGATCCCTATCGGTAGAACTGAATTGCTAGGGTTTGGCAGTGGCTTATGACAAATGAAACTCGGTGGCGCCGGATAGAAAGAATCGGTAGGACCGAGTTTGGCTTAGGGTTTAGGTCATATGTGGATATGGGAAAGTAGTTGAGGGTTTTGGAGCATATCACTAAGCACATGAAGCAAGAGGCTCATTAAGCAACACCTCATCCCTCCTTGATAGTATTGGCTTTTCCTAAAGACTCAATGTGATCTTGGATCACTAAAATATAAAATGAAGAGTCTTGAGCTTTTGAGCTTGAGCCAATCCTTTGTCCTTAGCATTTTGAGGGTTCCACTTTCACATCCATGCCATGCCAATCATTGAGCTTTCCTGAAATAGTCATCTTGGAATAGCATTAGCTCAGTGAGCTATATGTTGTTATGAATTACCAAAACCACCTAGGGATAGTTGCACTTTCAAGCTCCCAACAAGCAAAAGAAAAATGTGGGTTTTGTTTTTAGTTACTACTACAAGCAAGGAAAGTAAACTAATTAAAAGCTACAAGTATTTTTTTGTTTTTCTTTAGGTTTATTAAACACACAAGAAGAAAGCATAAAAAGGAAAATAAACTAGCATGGATGATACAATGAAAAAGTATGAGCACCGATGTCAGGACCCCGACTCGATGTCACATCGATCTAGCCGGTAACACCTCATATCACTTTGCGGCCTCACGCACGGTATCCTCACGGGTGTCGCCTTACCTTTGCCCGGGACCGTTTGCGCCTTTTGGCTCACGTATATGATAGCGTCGCTAGCATCCATATGATAAAGAGCCCGGGCTGACATGACTAGTCGTAAACCCAAAGTGGCACAGACCTACAGGGACAGGCATCCATGACCCATCTTCAATCGTGTCGGTCATCAGCAAGTGGGTCCGGGCTGTAGCACTGGGCTAGCAGGACTCCGGTAAACCGGGCTGTAGCGGGCTAACAGGACTCCGGTACTCAAAGCGTGACATTTCCCCGAAGGGACAGACACAGGAACGAAGAAGGACACATGCCGGCCAGCCTAGGTGTTCCAGAGCAGTAGCAAGCTACCATGGCTCAGCGGTAACACTAGGAGACATTTCCCGGTAAGAGAGGCTACTAAAGATAAACAACTAGATAGTCAGATCCCACACATACCAAGCATTTCAATCATACACACAATATGCTCGATATGTGCAAATACAACGAAGCATCACAACATGACTCTACGACACAAGTACTTTATTTAAGGCTCAAAGAGTCATACATAACATACACCAAGGTACGGGTCTCACGACCCAACATACAAGTCATACAGTCATACAAACCAGCAGCGGAAGTAACTTGTCTGAGTACAGACAACTAGTAAAATAAAGGAGGCTTGGAAAGCCTAGCTATACTACAAGGTCCTTCACAAGCTCAGGGTCACCACCTGGGTCTTTAGCCTACTCGTTGATGTCAACGTCTACATAGAACCCATCAGAAGGGGTTGCAGCGTCTTCTGTAAAAATGTAAATTATAGCAACATGAGTACAAAGGTACTCAGCAAGACTTACATCAGATCCTACATACATGCTTAGTATCAAGAAGGGTTGGTGGAGTTATTGCAGCAAGCCAGCTTTGACTCTTGGCTAGACTATCCTACGAGACTCCAACTTGAAATGGTTTTGCGCACACGAGTCCACTACTCACCACTTCAATACACTACCGAGGATCCACCTCCGTCTTCCTACGGAAGAGCCATCCTCGGCACTCACACTTATCTTGAGGCTTTTAATAGTTTCCATTTACTTGTCTATGAACTGTATAGGCAACCAAGTAGTCCTTTACCGCGGACGCGGCTATTCGAATAGATTATGATAACCCTGCAGGGGTGTACTTCTTCATACATGTTTCCACCACTTAGCGTCTGCACACGACATGTGCTCGGCAGACTTCAAGCGAAAGCCGACGTGGGTGTAGACCACGACCTACCTAAACACTTAAGCCTCTAGTCCAGGTTTATCGCCTATTCAGGTTCCATCCGCAGGGAGTCCGGCCGGGGTTTCCCATACGGCCCCGAATGATGTGAACAGGGTTTCCGAGATACCTAACGGGTATTCGGTACACCGTGCCACGTACCTACCGCATCACAGCCCACCCCTACGGTCAGCGCTGTCCACGGCCTCCAGTAGGCTACAAACACCAGAAACTACTTGCAACTCCTGGACAGAGAGCTAGGGTGAATAAGAAGTCGAGCGGGGTCATATTTCAGGGCCCAATGCATGGTAGTAGCTGTATCTTAAATCACGCATACAGATCTCAGTGCTTAAGGTCGGCTTCAATGAAACAACCCACCATGTACTCCTACATGGCCTCTCATCGATACCTTTACCAAATCGTGTTCACCACACCACTCTCATTACCGAGATAAACATTTCACTCTAGCCCATCACCCAGATGAACCAGACCTGACACGACTCTAAGCATAGCAGGCATAGCAAGGTAGGAACAACACATACATATGGCTCAAACAACTCCTACACATGCTAATGGGTTTCATCTAGTTACTGTGGCAATGACAGGTCATGCAGAGGAAATGGGTTCAACTACCGTAGCACACAGCAGTTTGAAACACGTTGTCTTAATGCAGTAAAAGAGAGCAGGAGCGAGAACATGGGATTGTATCGATATGATCAAATGGTTGGTTGCTTGCCTGATGGTTCGATGCACTGATACGGTTCTTCGTTAGGGTAATCAGGGTACTCTTCGGGGACAGAACCTGCCGCAGAGAGCACCGATACACAAACATTACCAAACAGTATGCAACAATATGATGCATGCATGAAACATGGCAATATGAGTGTGTTGGGCTAATGCAACTAAAACCAGAAGGGTTTGAACCAATTTGAATCAAAGATTCAAATTACAAACTCAAACATGGCCTTTTAAAGTGCTTTTCCTTGTTCTGTTAAAAACATCAATTTAACTTGTTTGATCATGCATGAAAATAGTACAGATGGATAGATTGGATTTTTCTGATCATTTTTCATATATAATTTGTCCAATTTGGAGTTACAGAATAAAAGTTATGAATTTTTGAAGTTTAAATAATATTCTGGAATTTCCTGATTTAAATTAAATCCAGAAAATCAATTACTGCGTCAGCCTGACGTCAGTGTGACGTCAGCAGGTCAACGGAACAGGTCTGGGTCAAACCTGACAGTGGGTCCCGCATGTCAGGGTGATTATTTTAATTAAAACTTAATTAAAACTAATCATGTTTAATTAACAGGGCTGGGCCCCACCTGTCATTGACTCAGGGGAGTCAACCAGGGCCCACCCGTGGTCAAACCCGGGTCGGCTGCACCGGCGTTTAGCCGCCGGCGAGCCCGACGCGGCGGCGGGAGTGGTTTTGGCCATTTCGGCCACCAAATGGGCCGCGGAGACCACCGGAGGGGAGCTGAGGACAAACCGCAGCTCTTGGCGGAGTCCGTTGAGGTCGGGGTGGCCGGAGTTGGCGCCGGCGACGACTTTGGCGGCCACCGGGGCTCGGTCGGAGGTGAACTTGGCGCTAGAGGGGTCGGTGAGGCTCGTGGAGTAGCTAGCTAGGTGTTGCGGGACTCGGTGAGTAAGATGGACACCATCTTGTGGCCGGAGTGTGGCCGGAAGCACGTCGGCGACGAGGTCCGCGGCGGTGCGGGCGTGTGATCCTCGTGTGGTGGCTACACGGCTCAGGAATGAGAGAGAGAGGGTCGGAGGAGTAGCTAGGCTCACAGCGCTCCCGTAGAGGCCACCGGTGAGGTCGGGGACGAGCTGAGGCGGCGACGGCGTTGAAGGGGATCTCCGGTGACGGTGAGCTCGGGCGAGGTCGGTGCGGTGGTCTCGGGCCGCACGAGCACACGGGGCTCGGCTAGCTCGATGAAGTGGACGGCGGCGGAGCTCCTGGACACGGTGGCACAGCGTGGGGTGGACGAAGGGCGTGGCTACGGCGAGGGGGTGGCGGCGATGGCGT
>NC_041382.1:527962862-527972922 GCF_002162155.2 Triticum dicoccoides
GCGAGGGGGAGGAGCTGGAGAGGAGAGGGGGTGTCTGGGGGGTTCGGGGGAGAGAGGGAAGCCGATCCACGGCGTTAGCCGGGCGAGGGAGGCGGCGAGGCGGCGAGCAGCTGCGTGGCGAGCTGCGGTGCCGCCGCCGAGCACCTTGGCTGCCTGCCTGGCGAGCCAAGCAGCTCGCTGGAGCGGTGGCCGGGCTGGGCCGGCCAGGTGGGCTGGCTGGTGGGCCTGCGGTGGCGCCAGGTAAGTTTTCCCCTTTTTTCTGTTTCTGTTTTCTTTTTTAATATATCTGCAACTTTGTTGAATTTAATAAAATACCTAGGCAACTTCAAAAATCACCAAATTACTCCTGGTCCATAGTTGGATTATTCCCAACATGAAACATTTTAGTTTGGAGATATTTGAGCATTTAAATATTTTATATAATTTTAAATGCCCAAATTCAAATATTTATGATTTAATTCAAAAACCCTAAGATGGCCTAGGAAAATGTGCACCACTTTTGGCAGAGGTTCTGAACCAAGACAAAAATGATGGGCATTTTAGAAGGGCATTTCAGGTTCATTGAAAAAGTTTTTAGTAACCCTAGTTGGTTTCAGAGGGGACTGGGGGTTCTGTCATCCCCATTTCAAGTTTCTGATGAAAAAGTAAACATGATGCAACACTCTAATGCATGGCTAACTGGGATGTGACAACTCACCCCCACTCAAAAGAATCTTGTCCCGAGATTTGGGTTCCTCCGGGAAGAAGGCGGGATACTCGAGCCGAAGACGATCCTCCCTTTCCCAAGTTGCTTCATCCTCAGAATGGTGCGACCATTGAACCTTGAGAAACTTGATATTATGACGTCGAGTGACACGCTCGGCCCGATCGAGGATACGAATGGGGTACTCTCGGTATGTAAGATTATCTTGGAGATCAAGCGTTTCGTAGTCCACTGCACGGATAGGATCCGAGAAGCAACGCCTGAGTTGAGAAACGTGGAAGACATCGTGGACTCTGGAGAGATGCGGAGGTAGTTCCAGCTGGTAGGCAACTTCTCCTCGTTTGGCGAGAATGCGAAAAGGTTCAATGTAACGAGGAGCCAATTTGCCTTTGATACCAAAACGATGGGTTCCCTTCAAAGGGGTGACCCGAAGATAAGCCTTCTCGTTAACCTCGAAAGTCATAGCCTTATGTTTTCGGTCATATTGACTCTTTTGACGAGATTGGGCTGTTTTCAACTTTTCACGAACGATGCGAACTTGTTCTTCTGCTTCCTGAATCATATCCGGGCCAAAGAATTGTCTTTGCCCGGTCTCTGACCAGTTAAGGGGTGTTCGACACCGTCGTCCATACAGAACTTCAAAAGGGGCTTTACCCAAGCTAGATTGATAGCTGTTGTTGTAAGCGAATTCGGCAAATGGAAGGCACTTCTCCCAGTCCATTCCGAATGAGATAACAGAGGCTCGAAGCATGTCTTCTAGAATCTGGTTGACGCGTTCCACTTGACCACTCGACTGAGGGTGGAAAGCAGTGCTGAAGGAGAGACGGGTTCCCATAGCATTTTGGAAACTTTCCCAAAATCGAGAGGTGAAGAGACTTCCTCGATCCGAGTTAATTTCCAAAGGAACACCATGGAGAGACACTATTCGGGAGATGTATAAGTCTGCCAGCTGACTAGCGGTTATACTCTCACGAACAGGTAAGAAATGGGCTACTTTGGAAAGACGATCGACAACGACAAAGATAGCATTATTCCCTCTCTTGGTCCTGGGAAAACCGGTAATGAAATCCATACCAATTTTATCCCATTTCCATTCAGGAATAGCTAAGGGTTGAAGGGTGCCAGCAGGCCGTTGGTGCTCTGCTTTTACACGACGACAGACGTCGCAATTTGCAATATACTGAGCAATTTCTCTCTTCATCCTAGTCCACCAGAACCTCTGGCGTAGGTCCTGATACATCTTAGTGCTACCGGGATGAATGGTGAGAGGAGATTCATGAGCTTCCTTAAGGATCAAACGCCTCAGGTTTCGCACTTTGGGAACCACTAGTCGATTCCCGAAGTATACGACCCCTTGATCATTAATGGAGAAGCAATTCGCAATTCCTTTCTGAATGTTTCTCTTGATGCGGGAGATTCCCGGATCTACCTTCTGTGCTTTGATAATCTGATCCGTAAGGGTAGGTTTTGCCACCAAGGTGGAAAGAAAACCTTGAGGAACAATGTGAAGGTTAAGCTTCCGAAATTCCTCATGGAGAAGCGGTTGACTTTGTTGTAGCATAAGATTGTTACAATAAGATTTACGACTTAGCGCATCAGCCATGACGTTGGCTTTCCCTGGGGTGTAGGTTATCCCTAGGTCAAAGTCTGTGATCAGCTCAACCCAACGTCTTTGCCTGAGATTCAGATCCGGTTGGGTGAAAATGTACTTCAGACTTTGGTGATCAGTGAATATTTCGCAACGATTACCGAGGAGGTAATGTCGCCAGGTCTTAAGTGCATAGACTACAGCTGCAAGCTCTAGATCATGAGTAGGATAATTCTCCTCGTGTGGGTGCAATTGCCGTGAAGCGTAGGCAATTACGTGTCGATCTTGCATGAGAATGCAACCTAGTCCTTGTCGCGAGGCGTCGCAGTAGATAACAAAGTCCTTAGAGAAGTCTGGCGGTACCAGTACGGGAGCAGAAGTCAAGCGTCTTTTCAGTTCCTGAAAGCTGTGCTCACATTGTGGAGTCCACTCGAACTTCTTATCTTTCTTGAGGAGTTCGGTTAGAGGTTTGGCAACCTTGGAGAAATTCTCGACAAAGCGACGACAATAGCTCGCTAAGCCCAGAAAGCTCCGAACTTGCTTGACCGATTCAGGTGGAGTCCAATTAAGGACGGCTTGAACTCGCTCAGGGTTAACAGCAATACCTTTACCAGATATTACATGACCCAGATAGGTCACTTCTGACAACCAGAATTCACATTTAGAAAATTTGGCATAAAGGCGATGCTCTCGAAGTTTCTGCAGCACTAGCCTTAGATGCTCGGCATGTTCTTCCTCGTTCTTGGAGTAGATGAGTATATCATCGAGGTAAACCACGACGAATTTATCCAAATACTCCATGAAGATTGAGTTCATTAACCGAGAAAAGGTGGCTGGAGCGTTGGTTAATCCGAAGGACATGACGGTGTACTCGTATTGGCCATAACGAGTAACAAAGGTCGTTTTAGGAATGTCCCCGTTCCTGATTTTGATTTGATGGTAGCCCAACCTCAAATCCATCTTGGAGAAGACTGAGGATCCAGCGAGCTGATCGTACAGGTCGTTGATCCTGGGAAGTGGATATTTGTTCTTGATTGTGACCAAATTGACAGGTCGGTAATCTACAACCATCCGGTCCGTACCATCCTTCTTCTTGACGAATAGGACGGGGCAAGCCCACGGAGATGAGCTAGGTCGGATGAAACCCTTTTTCAAGGACTCATCGAGTTGTTTCTTAAGCTCGGCTAGTTCTAGGGGGGCCATCTTATAGGGTCTTCTAGCAATCGGAACGGTTCCGGGGATGAGGTCTATTACGAACTCAACATCCCTGTCAGGTGGAACACCTGGCAATTCCTCTGGGAAGACATCCGGGAAGTCACGGACTACCGGCACGTCCTCAAGGTCTGGCAAAGGGCTGGCGTTAAGAGAATATAATTGTCGCTTGGCTATTCGGGTTAGGACATTGACTATCTTGCCCGAAGGGTGAGTGAGTTGAACAGTCCTAGAGAAGCAATCAATTTTGGCTTGATGAGCTGACATCCAGTCCATACCCAAAATGATATTAATATCTGAAGATTTAAGGGCTATCAAAGACGCGAGGAAAACAAGTCTGTCGACTTGGATTTCATTTCCATGGCTTACTCTAGAAGTTTGCCATTTGGATCCCGGAGTTTGAATTACCATGGAGGTTGGCATATCACCGAATGCGACGTTATGCAAACGAGCATAATTTTCAGATATAAAAGAATGAGAGGCTCCTGTATCGAAAAGAACAGATGCCGGGTGGCAATTAACAAGAAGCGTACCGAGAACGACGTTGAGATTCTCTTGAGCTTCTTCGGCAGAGATACAGTTGACATGGCCACGTGAAGCGGTGACCGGCTTGGCGTGGAATATTTTTCCTGTCGGCTTGCCACGGCCAACAGCTTTAGCAGACTGGTTGGGGTTAGTCTGGGGGCACTCACGCATATAGTGACCAGATTCCCCACACTTGAAACAAGTCACGGAGCTGGTACGTGGAGGAACATTGTTGGTTGGACCCCCATAGGGCTTGGCCGGTGCAGACTGTTGAACGGGGCGAGGCGCCTGGAAGGATGGCCTCGGTGTGAACCTGGGTGGCAGGGCGGTGTTGGGTACCCACACGCGGCGCTTCTGAGGACCAGCACCGGATGAGGAACCCATGTCACGGCCATGCTTGCGTGTTGCGTCATAGTCAGTCTGACCAGTTTCAGCACTGATGGCTTTGTTGACAAGTTTCTGGAAGGATGTGCACTCATGCAGACGGAGGTCGCGGCGAAGCTCAGGACTAAGGCCCTTACGGAACCTTGCTTGCTTCTTGGCATCAGTAGACACTTCCTCAGTTGCATATCGTGCGAGATTACCAAACTCCCTGCTGTAAGCATCCACAGAGAGTCGGCCTTGGGTGAAACTGCAAAATTCTTCACGTTTACGGTCCATGAGACCCTCCGGAATGTGATGTTCACGGAAAGCCTCACTGAACTCAGCCCAAGTAGTGACATGGCCCGCCGGGCGCATAGCTCCATAATTCTCCCACCATAGACTGGCGGGGCCTTCGAGATGATATGCAGCAAAGGTGACCTTGTCAGCCTCCGCTACCAGCGCAGAACGCAGTTTGTGAGAGATACTGCGAAGCCAGTCATCAGCGTCGAGAGGCTCGACGGAGTGGTGGAACGTGGGTGGATGTAATTTGATAAAATCACTGAGTGACACCACGTTAGTCCTCTGATGGTGTGCTGTGTTCTGTTCAATACGCTCCAACAAACGGTTGGTCTCCCGCTTGTTTCTCTCAGCTTCCATCATAACCTCGGCTAGTGAAGGAGGATGAGGCAGATTTGCATCCCTGGCTTCACTGCCTTCGGCCTGCTCTTGAGAAGCAGGGTTAGCGCGCGTGTTGACCATCCTAGGTAAACAAGACAATGATTTAGTCAGGATGATAAAATTCCGACATAGGGTAGAAATGTAAGGAATAACTCGAAATGCAAGATGATCATCCGTATGACATGGTAGATACAGAAACTGCTTCTTTATTCCATCGTCATACACACCATACAGGGTTTAGTACAAGACCAAACAAAGTACTATTACGGTGAGGAAAGGATTACATCTCATCGGAGGCATTCCAAGCTCCTATACATTATTCTTCTACACCTCCGGAAAGAGTACAAACTAGGTCATATCCCACGAGTCACGCGGGACGATAGACGACACAGCTAGTGCGAACTAGTGATACTACCACTAACTCAGACCGATCCGTAGTAGTCCTCGTAGAAGTCACCTCCATAGCCTGGAAGCTCAACATGATCATCCGGAAACAGACGATCTCGCGGAGCTTGTGGACCATAGGGGCTAGGATGAGGCCTTGGACCAACAGATGGTGGCCTGCGGGGACCGCGAGGTGGGGTGATGCCTCCTACATCACGCCAAACCATCACGTCTGGCAGAGCAGATCTCACAGGATAGAGATCGCGCATATCTGAATATCCAGCTTGCACCGCTGGTGCGAACCGAGTCAAAGTGGCCCAGTGGTCAGCACGGGTATTGAAGAGCTCTAACCTCAAGGCCCGATTTTCACGGTCCTTATCCTCGAGCATCTCAGCAGTGGTGCGAGTCCGTGAATCCTCCTGAGTGGGGTCAGCATAAATAGCCTGGAGATACCCTTGTGCTCCCGGAAGTGATCCTGGCATATACCGGAAATCAGAGTCCCGAAATAGACCAGATCTGACTCGCATAATGGTCATCATAGAGTAGGCGGCGTCCTGCACAGCCATCTCAATGGTAACCCCGAGTCCATAAGAGCAGTGAAGAGGCTCGGTGGATCCAGGATAAGATGGAAATATCCTGACAGAGCAGAGATACTGGCTTTGATTAAAGTCTCGGAATTGCTCTTCGACCGTGTACTCAGGATACCAGCGGTATCCAGCCTCAGTCATTACCCTGACCAACTTGGCAGTATGTCCGGGTACATCTAGGCATCAAGTCAGGCGAACCACTTGATTGAGGTTGCGAGTGGCCATCTGAAAGCACAGTCATAATGCAAGGGCATTAGAATTCTAGCGAAATTTCGGCAGCATAACAGCTGTAAATGCTCAAGAAGGATTTTGAGACATTTGACAAAGGATTTCATACACACTCAACATCATCATATCAAAGTTCTGAATCCATTCTAGCAACATAATATGGTAGTAGAACTGAACTAGGCTTGTATCCATCAAACTTATAAGGTACTACTGATTAGTAACACGTGATCCTGATAGAGAGAGTAGATCCTAATTCCTTAACCCCCGGTAGAAGAATGGACTGACTCAGATCAGAATGTCATAAGATAAAGGAGTAAAAAGAGCCTTACGTTCCAACCCACAAACAATTCCACTACATATAACTAAAGAATTTCTAGACTCAACATCGACCAGTTTGGCTTGGAGAACCTACAGGCAGTCCGGCTCTGATACCAACGCTGTCAGGACCCCAACTCGATGTCACATCGATCTAGCCGGTAACACCTCATATCACTTTGCGGCCTCACGCACGGTATCCTCACGGGTGTCGCCTTACCTTTGCCCGGGACCGTTTGCGCCTTTTGGCTCACGTATATGATAGCGTCGCTAGCATCCATATGATAAAGAGCCCGGGCTGACATGACTAGTCGTAAACCCAAAGTGGCACAGACCTACAGGGACAGGCATCCATGACCCATCTTCAATCGTGTCGGTCATCAGCAAGTGGGTCCGGGCTGTAGCACTGGGCTAGCAGGACTCCGGTAAACCGGGCTGTAGCGGGCTAACAGGACTCCGGTACTCAAAGCGTGACATTTCCCCGAAGGGACAGACACAGGAACGAAGAAGGACACATGCCGGCCAGCCTAGGTGTTCCAGAGCAGTAGCAAGCTACCATGGCTCAGCGGTAACACTAGGAGACATTTCCCGGTAAGAGAGGCTACTAAAGATAAACAACTAGATAGTCAGATCCCACACATACCAAGCATTTCAATCATACACACAATATGCTCGATATGTGCAAATACAACGAAGCATCACAACATGACTCTACGACACAAGTACTTTATTTAAGGCTCAAAGAGTCATACATAACATACACCAAGGTACGGGTCTCACGACCCAACATACAAGTCATACAGTCATACAAACCAGCAGCGGAAGTAACTTGTCTGAGTACAGACAACTAGTAAAATAAAGGAGGCTTGGAAAGCCTAGCTATACTACAAGGTCCTTCACAAGCTCAGGGTCACCACCTGGGTCTTTAGCCTACTCGTTGATGTCAACGTCTACATAGAACCCATCAGAAGGGGTTGCAGCGTCTTCTGTAAAAATGTAAATTATAGCAACATGAGTACAAAGGTACTCAGCAAGACTTACATCAGATCCTACATACATGCTTAGTATCAAGAAGGGTTGGTGGAGTTATTGCAGCAAGCCAGCTTTGACTCTTGGCTAGACTATCCTACGAGACTCCAACTTGAAATGGTTTTGCGCACACGAGTCCACTACTCACCACTTCAATACACTACCGAGGATCCACCTCCGTCTTCCTACGGAAGAGCCATCCTCGGCACTCACACTTATCTTGAGGCTTTTAATAGTTTCCATTTACTTGTCTATGAACTGTATAGGCAACCAAGTAGTCCTTTACCGCGGACGCGGCTATTCGAATAGATCATGTTAACCCTGCAGGGGTGTACTCCTTCATACACGCTCTCACCACTTACCGTCGTTTACACGACATGTACTCGGCAACCTTCAAACGGAAGCCCAACGTGGGTGTCGGCCACGACCTACCTAATCACCTAAGCCTCCAGTCCAGGTTTATCGCCTATCCAGGTTCCATCCGCAGGGAGTCCGGCCGAGGTTTCCCATACGGCCCCGAACAATGTGAACAGGGTTCCCGAGATACCTAACGGGTATTCGGTACATCGTGCCACGTACCTACCGCATCACAGCCCACCCCTATGGTCAGCGCTGTCCACGGCCTCCAGTAGGCTACAAACACCAGAAACTACTTGCAACTCCTGGACGGAGAACTAGGGTGAATAAGAAGCCGAGAGGGTCCATTGGTTTCGGGCCCAATGCATGGTAGTAGCTGATTCTTAAATCACACATACAGATCTCAGTGCTTAAGGTCGGCTTCAATGAAACAACCCACCATGTACTCCTACATGGCCTCTCATCGATACCTTTACCAATCGTGTTCACCACACCACTCTCATTACCGACATAAACATTTCACTCTAGCCCATCACCCAGATGAACCAGACCTGACACGACTCTAAGCATAGCAGGCATAGCAAGGTAGGAACAACACATACATATGGCTCAGACAACTCCTACACATGCTAGTGGGTTTCATCTAGTTACTGTGGCAATGACAGGTCATGCAGAGGAAATGGGTTCAACTACCGTAGCACACAGCAGTTTGAAACGCGTTGTCTTAATGCAGTAAAAGAGAGCAGGAGCGAGAACATGGGATTGTATCGATATGTTCAAATGGTTGGTTGCTTGCCTGACGGGTCGGTGCACTGGTATTGCTCTTCGTCGGGGTTATCACGGTACTCCTCGGGGGCAGAACCTGCCGCAGAGAGCACCGATACACAAACATTACCAAACAGTATGCAACAATATGATGCATGCATGAGACATGGCAAAATGAGTGTATTGGGCTAATGCAACTAAAACCAGAAGGGTTTGAACAAATTTGAATCAAGGATTCAAATTTCAAATTCAAATATGGCCTTTTAAAGTGCTTTTCCTTGTTCTGCTTGAAACATCAATTTAACTTGTTTGATCATGCATGGAAATAGTACAGATGGATAGATTGGATTTTTCTGATCATTTTTCATATATAATTTGTCCAATTTGGAGTTACAGAATAAAAGTTATGAATTTTTGAAGTTTAAATAATATTCTGGAATTTCCTGATTTAAATTAAATCCAGAAAATCAATTACTGCGTCAGCCTGACGTCAGTGTGACGTCAGCAGGTCAACGGAACAGGTCTGGGTCAAACCTGACAGTGGGTCCCGCATGTCAGGGTGATTATTTTAATTAAAATTTAATTAAAACTAATCCTGTTTAATTAACAGGGCTGGGCCCCACCTGTCATTGACTCAGGGGAGTCAACCAGGGCCCACCCGTGGTCAAAGTCAAAGCCAGCGACGCCGGCGTTTAGCCGCCGGCGAGCCCGACGCGGCGGCGGGAGTGGTTTTGGCCATTTCGGCCACCAAATGGGCCGCGGAGACCACCGGAGGGGAGCTGAGGACAAACCGCAGCTCTTGGCGGAGTCCGTTGAGGTCGGGGTGGCCGGAGTTGGCGCCGGCGACGACTTTGGCGGCCATCGGGGCTCGGTCGGAGGTGAACTTGGCGCTAGAGGGGTCGGTGAGGCTCGTGGAGTAGCTAGCTAGGTGTTGCGGGACTCGGTGAGTAAGATGGACACCATCTTGTGGCCGGAGTGTGGCCGGAAGCACGTCGGCGACGAGGTCTGCGGCGGTGCGGGCGTGTGATCCTCGTGCGGTGGCTACACGGCTCAGGAATGAGGGAGAGAGGGTCGGAGGAGTAGCTAGGCTCACAGCGCTCCCGTAGAGGCCACCGGTGAGGTCGGGGACGAGCTGAGGCGGTGACGGCGTTGAAGGGGATCTCCGGCGACGGTGAGCTCGGGCGAGGTCGGTGCGGTGGTCTCGGGCCGCACGAGCACACGGGGCTCCGCTAGCTCGATGAAGTGGACGGCGGCGGAGCTCCTGGACACGGTGGCACGGCGTGGGGTGGACGAAGGGCGTGGCTACGGCGAGGGGGTGGCGGCGAT
>NC_041382.1:527973488-527979117 GCF_002162155.2 Triticum dicoccoides
GCGAGGGGGAGGAGCTGGAGAGGAGAGGGGGTGTCTGGGGGGTTCGGGGGAGAGAGGGAAGCCGATCCACGGCGTTAGCCGGGCGAGGGAGGCGGCGAGGCGGCGAGCAGCTGCGTGGCGAGCTGCGGTGCCGCCGCCGAGCACCTTGGCTGCCTGCCTGGCGAGCCAAGCAGCTCGCTGGAGCGGTGGCCGGGCTGGGCCGGCCAGGTGGGCTGGCTGGTGGGCCTGCGGTGGCGCCAGGTAAGTTTTCCCCTTTTTTCTGTTTCTGTTTTCTTTTTTAATATATCTGCAACTTTGTTGAATTTAATAAAATACCTAGGCAACTTCAAAAATCACCAAATTACTCCTGGTCCATAGTTGGATTATTCCCAACATGAAACATTTTAGTTTGGAGATATTTGAGCATTTAAATATTTTATATAATTTTAAATGCCCAAATTCAAATATTTATGATTTAATTCAAAAACCCTAAGATGGCCTAGGAAAATGTGCACCACTTTTGGCAGAGGTTCTGAACCAAGACAAAAATGATGGGCATTTTAGAAGGGCATTTCAGGTTCATTGAAAAAGTTTTTAGTAACCCTAGTTGGTTTCAGAGGGGACTGGGGGTTCTGTCATCCCCATTTCAAGTTTCTGATGAAAAAGTAAACATGATGCAACACTCTAATGCATGGCTAACTGGGATGTGACAACCGACAACTAGCGATGAGTGTGTGAACATGAATGTAATGTCGGTGAGAAATACGTACTCCCCCATGCTTAGGCTTTTGGCCTAAGTTGGTCTCTGGCCACGGCTGGCCTGACGGATATCCAAAGTAATAGTTGGGGTCGTACTATGAAGAAGCCTCGGATTGCCACTGGTTGGCAATCACCTCCGGATCCCACTAGTAATCAGACTGTCGTGGAGGATCAAATTGTGGTTCTGGCTCTGGCTCTGTAGCTGATGTAGGGTTCTGGTAGGCATGAATGGCCTCCAACGAAATAAGGTACTTGCCTACAGATAAATCAAACAAGGAAGGAGCAGGCAAGGTAATAGTCTCAGGATGATTTTTACCAAATATTAATTTGTACTTAACAATAAAATCATGTGCTACCATACTCTTATAATCTAGATAAACAGGAGGCGGCAAATTTTCTTTTTTCTCATAATGCCTAATAGGTATGTTATAGTATGCAGCGAGGCGCGAGGCGAAGATTCCTCCCAAGATGGGGCCCTTAGTACGGTTAAGGTTTAACCGCTTTGCAGCAATAGCGCCCATACTAAATGTGTCATCACGAAATAAGGCATGGCACAAAATAACAATATCAGGGGCACTCAGGTTTCCACAGTTTCCGCGCCCAATTAAGCATCTACTAGCAAATATAGCAAAGTAACGTAGAATAGGAAAGTGTATGCTAGTAATTTGTGCGTCGGAAACCTTCCTCGTTTCCCCTACAGCAATGGTATCAATAAACCCATCTACATCATCACGATGTGGTTCCTCTATGATGCCCAAAAAGGGCAACTTGCAAACCTCACAAAATTCACGAAGGGTCATCTCCTTATACTCATCATATAAATAAAAATCCACCATAGGTGGTGACCTCCTAGAATGGAAATGAAAATTTTGCACAAAGATATTAGTGAGTAAGAGATACTGTTCGCGTTGGTCGCGGGGGAAGTCCGTGAGGCTTGCATTCTCAGCCACATCATAAATCCCGGCTGCTCTCAAGAAATCATCACAAGGCCATTCACACGGCCGAACCTCCATGGTGCGAGGCAGATTATATTTAGGCCTCTCTTTTTCTTCACTTTGCTTATCCTTCGAGCTTCGGCTCGAAGAGCCCCTCAAAAATCTCTTCATCTTTTTCTGAAAATTTCTGAAATTTGTAGTAACTTCAAAATAAAAGTGAACCAAACTCAACAAAATTGATAGCAACTACTCCTACAAGTGCCTAGAGACTATATCATGCATTAGAACTACTTGGAACCATATAAATTTGACATGCAAGCTCAAGAACATGGTCACTGATGTCTACTACATGACCTTCTTCTTGTAGACGTTGTTGGGCCTCAAGAACATGGTCACTGATGTCTACTACTCCTACACGTGTAGAGGTTTGTAGGACAATAGCAAATTTCCCTCAAGTGGATGACCTAAGGTTTATCAATCCGTAGGAGGCGTAGGATGAAGATGGTCTCTCTCAAGCAACCCTGCAACCAAATAACAAAGAGTCTCTTGTGTCCCCAACACACCCAATACAATGGTAAATTGTATAGGTGCACTAGTTCGGCGAAGAGATGGTGATACAAGTGGTATATGGATGGTAGATAAAGGTATTTGTAATCTGAAAATATAAAAACAGCAAGGTAACGAATGATAAAAGTGAGCGTAAACGGTATTGCAATGCGTTGAAACAAGGCCTAGGGTTCATACTTTCGCTAGTGCAAATTCCCTCAACAATAATAACATAATTGGATCATATAACTATCCCTCAACATGCAACAAAGAGTCACTCCAAAGTCACTAATAGCGGAGAACAAACGAAGAGATTATGGTAGGGTACAAAACCACCTCAAAGTTATTCTTTCCAATCAATCCGTTGGGCTATTCCTATAAGTGTCACAAACAGCCCTAGAGTCCGTACTAGAATAACACCTTAAGACACAAATCAACCAAAACCCTAATGTCACCTAGATACTCCAATGTCACCTCAAGTATCCGTGGGGTATGATTATATGATATGCATCACACAATCTCAGATTCATCTATTCAACCAACACATAGGACCTCAAAGAGTGCCCCAAAGCTTCTACCGGAGAATCACGACGAAAACGTGTGCCAACCCCTATGCATAGGTTCATGGGAGGAAACCGCAAGTTGATCACCAAAACATACATCAAGTGAATCACGTGGTATCCCATTGTCACCACAGATACGCACGGCAAGACATACATCAAGTGTTCTCAAATCTTTAGAGACTCAATCCGAAAAGATAACTTCAAAGGGGAAACTCAAACCATTACAAGAGAGTAGAGGGGGAAGAAACATCATAGGATCCAAATATAATAGCAAAGCTCGCGATACATCAAGATCGTATCACTTCAAGAACATGAGAGAGAGAGAGAGAGAGATCAAACACATAGCTACTAGTACATACCCTCAGCCCCGAGGGAGAACTACTCCCTCCACATCATGGAGAGCACCGAGATGATGAAGATGGCCACCGGAGAGGGATTCCCCCTCTGGCAGGGTGCCGGAACGGGTCTAGATTGGCTTTCGGTGGCTACGGAGGCTTCTGGCGGCGGAACTCCCGATCTATTGTGCTCCATGGTAGTTTTAGGGTATATGGAGATATATAGGCGGAAGAAGTACGTCAGGGGGGCCACGAGGGGCCCACGAGGGTGGAGGGCCCGCCCAGGGGGTGGGGGCGCCCCCTACCTCGTGGCTTCCTCGAAGCTCCGTTGACGTGGACTCCAAGTCTCCCGGGTTGCTTTCTTTCCAAAAATAAGTTCCGTGAAGTTTTAGGTCAATTGGACTCCGTTTGATTTTCCTTTTCTTCGAAACTCTAAAATTGGCAAAAAAACAGAAACTGGCACTGGGCTCTGGGTTAATAGGTTAGTCCCAAAAATCATATAAAATAGCATATAAATGCATATAAAACATCCAAGGTTGATAATATAATAGCATGGAACAATAAAAAATTATAGATATGTTGGAGACGTATCAGTCACCTAGGCAGCACAAATTTGCAATGAACAAAGCGCTAGAACAAAAACTAATTGGACCATTGGAGGAGTCACATACCAAGGAACAATCCCCCAAAGCAGTTTTGTGAGAGGTGCTTTGAGCAAGGAGATCGAAAATCACAGCAAAATGAGCTAGAACTCGTGCTTGAGCTGGTTGGTGATTTTTTTGGGAGGAAGAAGGAGTGTGTGGTGGCTGGAATAAGTGGAGGGGAGCCATCATGGGCCCATGAGGCAGGGGGCGCGCCCAGGGGGGTGGGCGCGCCCTGGACCCTCGTGGCCAGGTGCTTGCTCCCCCTGATGAGTTTTCAGTGCCAGATATTCTCAAATATTCTAGAAAAAATCATATTTAATTTTCAGGGCATTTGAAGAACCTTTATTTTCGGGGTATTTTTTATCGCATGGATAATTCAGAAAATAGGCAGAAAATACTATTTTTGCTTTATTAATATAAATAAAAGAAAGTAAAAAAGAAGGATACAAAGAGTTGTGTTTTCTAAATTCATCCATCTCATGCTCATCAAAAGGAATTCACTAACAAGGTTGATCAGGTCTTGTTAACAAACTCATTCTGAATAACATGGAACCGGAGAATTTTCGAATAATACTAGGTTACCTCAACGGGGATAAGCATGTCCCCAACAATAAGGATATCATATTTCTTCCTGACAGTAGGAAGAGGGAATTCAAGACCTCTAATAGTAATAGTTGGAATTTTTTCCAATAGAATTGATACTGTGGACTTGAGGTTGTTTCTCGAAAAGTGTACCATATGCTCATTACCATTAACACGAAAAGTGACATTGCCTTTGGTGCAATCAATAACAGCCCCTGCAGTATTCAAAAAGGTCTTCCAAGAATAATAGACATACTATCATCCTCGGGAATATCAAGAATAACAAAGTCCGTTAAAATAGTAACGTTTGCAACCACAACAGGCACATCCTCACAAATACCGACAGGTATAGCAGTCGATTTATCAGCCATTTGCAAAGATATTTCAGTAGGTCTCAACTTATTCAAATCAAGTCTACGATATAAAGAGAGAGGCATACCACTAACACCGGCTCCAAGATCACATAACGCAGTTTTAACATAGTTTCTTTTAATGGAGCATGGTATAGTTGGTACTCCTGGATCTCCAAGTTTCTTTGGTATTCCACCCTTAAAAGTATAATTAGCAAGCATGGTGGAAATTTCAGCTTCTGGTATCTTTCTTTTATTAGTGTAACATCCCAAATTTTCAATTTGGGATGTTATACAATAGATCATCACTGCATATCATATTTATTTGCATTTTGGGTTGATCCTAGAAATTGTACGCAACTTAAGGACCCTCGGAGAGAGTTGGGGATTTCGTTATTTTCATATTTGAGTTTTCTCAAATTTTGAAAATAGGATCATTTGGTTTTATTTATTTTATCTTCAATTATTTCTATTATAAAAATTATGAGAGAGTGAATAAAATGACTTTCCCAAAATAAAGAAATATTGAGGATTTAAATTAAAAAATCAAATAAGGTTTTATTCTGGAGTTTTTCGTGGTTTTATTTGAATTTAGGAAAAATTGCACGCTTTCAAAAATTGCATTTAGGGCCAAGAAAATTTTCATCCTGTTCTAAATATTTTATTTAGATGGTGAAAATTTGTTTTGGCAATTTTAGATTTTTATTTATTTTTCTAAAAAATTTCTTAGTTTCGGCGAAATTGTTTTTTTTTTAAAACCCGTGCCCGACTCGGCCGAAGGATGAGCCGAGCCAGGCCGGCCCGCCAGGCCACCGCCTCCCTCGCCGAGCTGCCGCCGGACTCGGGGGGACCGAGCCGGGCCTCCGCCGCCGACCCCCTCCGCAAGCAAGGCCGCCCCCTCTCTTAAATAGCCATCCCCCCCTGGGAGCCCCGAGT
>NC_041382.1:527979980-527999939 GCF_002162155.2 Triticum dicoccoides
CTGCGCCGCGCCGCACGCCGCCGCCCTGCTGCCTCTGCCCCGCTGCCGCCGCTGCTGCCGACCGGAAGCCCCGCCAGAGCCCCGCCCGACCGAGCCGAGGTAGCCGCCCCGTCGCCCGGTTTTCTGAGAAAAACCGATTTGGTTTTTTTAGAAAACCCTAGTTTTCGTTTTTTAAAATAGATCGGTTTTTTCTGGTTTATTTATTTAGCGAGAGTTCGCTCGCCCGTTCATTTTAACGAACGTGTTCATCGTTTAGTTCGAGAAAACAAACGCTCGTTCGTTATTCTGTTCGTCGATTTTCTTTTTCTCGGATTATTCCGCGATTATTTCTGATCGCGATTTCTGATCTGATTTTCGTTCTAGTTTAACTTTTCGCTCGTTTATCGGAATCAGGCGATTCAAGCGCCTGGAGTTTCGTCTCGAAACCCTCTTTCCGTTTAATCAAGTCAAACAAGTTTTTGCCTCAGTATAATTTGACCTAGATCCAGAATAGTAAACGGAGCTTGTTTCGTTTGCCGTTTGTCTTTCGTTGCTTCATTTGATTTGATTCTTTTTGCCAACCGGAGTGCTTAAATTGAACTATCTGGTTAGATCTCTTATTCGAGTTTTACCTGTGCATTAGATGAGTACTTATTGTATGCTTGTTTGTTTGTGATAGAGTACCCGGAGTGCGCCGCTTGCTACTTCGAATCGCTAGGTTTTGCGGATCATCAGCAAGGCAAGTAACACTTTGATCATACTTCCTATTACCCAGTTTTATTGCATTAGATCAATCCTCACACCATTGCATGATTAGGATCTAATTAAATTGTGGGTTTGGGAAGTAGATGAGGTAGTACCTATTACCTATTTTATTATCAAACCTTTGGGAGTTACTTCTACATTTGCTTATTATGCCATGCTATGCTAGTAGATGTGGATAGGGTGAGTGTATCCACGACAGATGTGAGATTGTTAAATTAATGGTTTATCTAAGGTGGCAACTTAAACACACATCTGGGTGGACTGAGGCACCTGGGTATTCCAGCGATTGCCTGTTTTTCTTTTGGACCGCCACCCAGGCTCAAAGGGATCATGAGATTATTCATACTAGAAACTTCTGTGTGCAGCCACAAGCTACTATGGGCTCTAGCATAGTTGACTAAGTTGTGCGAACTCTTACAGTGGTAGACTAGCAGATGTAGGGGATGTAGGTCGGTATGGTCTACCTGTTCGTAAGGTGCAAGCGCTTCTGAAAGACTATGTCTCGGTCATCCGTTTCTCAAACATCATGTAGTGCGTGAATCCCAACGGAGGAGATCGAGTCTTGTGGGGAAAAGTGTGCAAACCTCTGCAGAGTGTATAAACTAATCATGGTTAGCCGTGTCCCCGGTTATGGACATCTTGAGTATCTAGTACTTGGATTATCATGTGAATCTCATCATGTTACTCTAAATTAATTTGTTTGGTTTTTATGAAATTGCTTAATTGGGATTGAGAGGGTGTCTACACTCTCAATGTTTAACAACTACCATGATAGTTAAATAAAATTTATTCCTTTGCAGTAGGGAAAATTGGCTTTATGCAAAACTGTAACCATAGAGCTTTCCACCAACCAAATATGCATGTAGTATAGTCTTATTCTTTCATTGCTCTCTATGTGTTACATTGCCAGCATATTCCATGTGCTGACCCGTTTCGGGCTGCAACTTTCATGTTGCAGACTTTTCAGACGACGAGTAAGGTGCTTTTAGGTCGTGGTTCTATACTCAATGATGCCGTTGGAGTTGATGGACTCACTTATCTTCCAAGCCTTCCACTGTTATTGTTATTAGATGGCCTTAAGCCATATTTATTATAATAAGTTATCTTTTGAGTCACTCGATGTAATAAGTGTGTGATTGCTACTTTGTTATAAATCCTTCAAGTACTGTGTGGTGTCAGCATTACTGATCCAGGGATGACACCGGAGCACAGAGATTGGACCGTTTGAGGTCTGGTCACTACAAGATGGTGTCAGAGCACACGCTGACTGTAGGACACGACCACTAAGCTAAAGCCCTAGATTACTACTCTCTCTTCTCATTATGACTCCTCATCTTTTCTACTCTTTTAGGATGGCGGATGCAAGGAACAAGTTCACCCAGCCGGATGAAGATACACCCTTTGGACGTCACCTGAAGGAAGTCACTAAGTACCTGAACATCGGAGTACCAAGCTTCACTGGAACCTACAACGCCACTATACCTGAAGAGGAGCGCTGGATGGTTCAAGTTCAAGTTCCAGGAAGGACGTTCATGCCAGTCACCGAGCCCATAGAGTTTTCCTTTGATGCACCGACATGGAGTCTAGGAAGGAACTTGGCAGCTCACATCGCCATGGGACGTATTGGAGAAGTTTACCGCAATGATCTCAAGGATACTATCTACCAGATTTGTGGGCGCCGAGATGAGCACTGGGAGATGATCAGCACCAAGAAGGATAGATCAATTACAGCTTTTATCCAGGAGTTGAACCAGCACATTCGATGTCAGGAGAACCAAATGTGCGCCGACATGATAGATCTAAAGAAGACAAGAACAAGAATCAAGGAACTGGAGGAAGAACTAGAGGCTACGCGTGAAGATTATGAAGAGGAAATCAAAGTACTAGTGGAGAAGAATGACGACCTGATCAAGAAGATCGAAATATTTATGGAGGCCCTACACCAGTAGAAGAAGACGAAGAACCCAAGGAGATTCGCCCTAAAGACTACATCATCATCGACGACACCGACTCGGATCTAGATGATAGTGATGATGACTATGTTGATGAAGCTAGAGCAGATATCATGGAGTTTGCAACCGAAGAATATTTCTAGTAGACCACCTCATCAGTAGTAGTAGTCCACCATGTAAATATAGTAGTCCGAGCACTTTTGTGATAGTTAGATTGATTGTATGCCCTTGTTTGATTGAATGAAGTAAATTGTTTGTTTTGCCTCATGTGCATATGGGTAGTGTTTTCTCTCTAGACCCCCTCTATTCTTAATATCATCTTTTCTAAACCCTCAGATGCCTCCGAGACATGACCCCGGATTTACCTTCCCGCCGAAGCTCACTCAGTTGATCCAGCAGCAGAACACATTGATGCAGTTGCTAGTCCAGAATCAGAATCAGGGGAAGAACAACAACCCACCACCACCACCACCACCTGTTGATCACTTAGCCCGTTTTCTTAGGCTGAATCCGCCGGTGTTCCCTAGTAGCACCGAGCCGATAGTAGCAGATGATTGGCTCCGCAAGACAGATAGGGAGTTGACCATGGCAGGATGCACAGATGCAGAAAAGGTGAAGTTTGCCGCACATCAGCTTGAAGGACCTGCAACATCATGGTGGGAGAATTTCACAGCCACTTTCCCTATCGACACTATCACATGGGACCAGTTTCAGTAAGCTTTTCATACTGCCCATGTTTCAGCTGGAGCTATGGCCATGAAGAAGCATGAGTTTCGCAACTTGCGCCAAGAAGGACGAACAGTTGGCCAGTATGTGGAGGACTTTAGTAAGCTAGCACGTTATGCCCCAGATGACGTTGCTACGGATGCAGCTAAGCAGGAGAAGTTTCTGGAAGGACTGAATGATGAGTTGAGCATGCAATTGATAGTAGCAACCTTCAACAACTACCAGGAGTTGGTAGATCGTGATCTTATGATTGAAGGGAAACAACAATAGATTGAGAACCGCAAGAGGAAGTATGGACAAGGGAAGTACAATTCTGGAGCTCAGCAGAAGCCACATTTTACCCCTAGACCGGGAGGACACTTTCAGCATACCCATGGAGGAGGTAGCTCGCACAATCATAATGGCCCCAAGAATGGTAATGGGAATGGAGGAAGCAACGGCCAGAACCGCACCAACCCATCAACCACAGGGGGAGAGACCTGAGCCAAGTCACTTGTTTTAAGTGCCAGAAGACCGGAGATTATGCCAATGAATGTCCTGAATCCCAGAATGGAAGTGGCAATGGAAGCTCTGGGAAGAAGCCGAACCCTTTCAATAGGGGACAGGTGAACCACGTTAATGTGGAGGAGGTTGAAGAGCAGCCGGATGCAGTAATCGGTAAGTTTTTGGTTAAGTCATTTACTGCACTCGTTCTTTTTGATATTGGTGCATCGCATTCATACATCTCAAGGGGATTTGTGGATAAGTATAAACTGCCAACCCAAGCCCTTAGGTCACCCATGTTAGTAACCTCGCCGGGACCTAATGGTAACCATGTGTTTCCCTCGGACCTAATGGTATTGTAATCCCAAGGATAGGATGTGATATTAGGCATGGATTGGTTATCGAAGTATGAAGGGAACATTGAATGCGCCAGTAAGTCAATTTTGCTTACAACACCAGAAGGAAGAAGGATCAAGTATGTATCCTGGCATGTGCCGAAGAGGACTCAAGTAAATTCCCTAATAGGAGTTGTGCAGGAGGAAGTACCAGTGGTAAAGGATTTCCCTGACCTATTTCCAGAGGAGTTGCCAGGCATGCCACCGGATAGAGATATTGAGTTTTTGATTGAGCTTTTGCCAGGCACAGGGCCAATATCTACGAGACCATATAGGATGCCTGCAAAGGATTTGGAAGAGATTAAGAAGCAGATTAAAGAGTTATTGGATAAGGGTTATATTCGCCCAAGTTCTTCACCTTGGGGATCGCCGGTACTTCTAGTGGAGAAGAAGGATGGATCGTTAAGGATGGTTGTTGATTATTGAGGATTGAATGAAGTAACCATCAAGAACAAGTACCCACTACCGATGATCAATGATCTATTTGATCGATTGCAAGGAGCTAAGGTATTTTCCAAGATCGATCTGCGATCAGGATACCACCAGTTGAAGATTCGAGAACAGGATATACCTAAAACAGCTTTTACCACCAGGTACGGGCTGTATGAGCATATCGTTATGTCATTTGGTCTGACTAACGCACCCGCATATTTTATGAACATGATGAACAAAGTATTTATGGAGTTCTTGGACAAGTTCGTCGTAGTGTTCATTGATGATATCCTAGTTTACTCGAAGAATGAAGAGGAGCATAAGGAGCATTTGCGTTTGGTACTTGGAAAGCTCAGAGAACACCAGTTATATGCCAAGTTTAGCAAATGTGAGTTTTAGTTGAAGGAAGTTGGATTCCTCGGACACGTTATATCTAGAGAAGGTATAGCAGTAGATCCCACCAAGGTTGACACTGTGACAAATTGGGAAGCCCCAACAACAGTTGGAGAGATCTGGAGTTTTCTTGGACTCGCAGGATACTACCAGAGATTCATCGAAAATTTCTCGAAGATTGCGAAGCCTATGACAGAATTGTTGAAGAAAGATACCAAGTTCAAATGGACTGAAGAATGTGAGGCTAGTTTCCGGGAGTTGAAGAAACATTTGGTTACATCACCAGTGTTGATTTTGCCAGATCAGACCAAGGATTATGAGGTGTATTGCGACGCTTCACGTCGAGGACTTGGAGCAGTGCTTATGCAGGAAGGAAGAGTTGTTTCATATGCCTCACGACAGCTTAAGCCTCATGAGTTGAATTATGCCACGCATGATTTGGAGTTAGCAGCCGTAGTGCATGCGTTGAAGACTTGGAGACATTTTCTCATTGGAAACCATTGTGAGGTGTACACGGATCACAAGAGTTTGAAGTACATCTTCATGCAGAAGGAGTTAAATCTCAGGCAAAGGAGATGGTTGGAGCTCATCAAGGATTATGATATGAGATTGCATTATCACCCTGGAAAGGCTAACGTGGTAGCTGACGCGTTGAGCCATAAAAGTCATGTCAACACCTTAATGATGGGAGGTTTACCAAGAGAGTTAGCCGAGAATCTTAGTGAGCTATGTTTGGAGATAGTTCCAAGAGGCTATGTAGCAGCATTGGAGATTCAGTCTACTTTTATGGATAAGATCAGAGAGCCCAGAAGACTGAAAAGGAGATTTCTTCTATTAAGGAGAAAATGAGCAAAGGAAAAGCTAAAGGATTTCGTGAGGATGAGCACGATACCCTATGGTTTGAAGACCGTGTTTATGTGCCCAATGACCCAGAGATCAGGAAGTTGATTCTGCAAGAGGCCCATGATTCACCATATTTGATTCACGCAAGAAATACCAAGATGTATCTGGATTTGAAGGATATTTTCTGGTGGACCAGAATGAAGAAGGATATCGCGGAGTATGTAGCAGTTTGTGATGTATGTCAAAGAGTAAAGGCAGAGCATCAGAAGCCAGCCAGATTGCTACATCCATTGCCAATACCCGAATGGAAGTGGGATAAGCTAGGCATGGATTTTATTACAGGTTTGCCCATAACTCGTTCAGGCTATGACTCGATTTGGGTAGTAGTCGATCATTTGACAAAGGTAGCTCATTTCATCCCAGTGAAGACTACCTATACTAGTGCCAAGTTGGCAAAGATATACATGACCAGGATCGTATGTCTGCATGGAGTTCCAAGGAGCATTGTATCAGATAGAGGAACCCAGATTACCTCAAAGTTCTGGAATCAGTTGCACGAAACTTTGGGTACCAGGCTAGAATTCAGTACAGCTTTCCATCCGCAGACAGATGGACAAGCCGAGAGAGTCAATCCGATTTTGGAGGATATGCTGAGAGCTTGTGTGCTAGATTATGGATCTAGTTGGGACAACAATTTGCCATATGCAGAGTTCTCTTACAACAACATTTATCAATCCAGTTTGAAGATGGCCCTTTCGAAGCCTTGTACGGAAGGAGGTGCAGAACCCCGTTGTCATGGGATGAAGTTGGAGACCGACAATTGTTTGGACCGGATCTGATTAAGGAGTCTGAACAGAAGGTGAAATTGATTCGTGATAGGCTCAAGGTAGCCCAGTCCAGGCAGAAGAGCTACGCAGATTCTAAACGCAAGGAGACAGTTTACGAAGTCGGATACCGAGTTTATCTCCGAGTATCTCCACTTCGAGGAGTTAAGCGCTTTGGAGTTAAGGGAAAGTTAGCGCCACGTTTTGTAGGACCATACAAGGTTTTGGAGCGTATGGGAGAAGTAGCTTATAAGTTGGAATTGCCCGAAGGATTGTCAGGAGTTCACGACGTGTTCCACGTTTCCTAGTTAAAGAAGTGCCACGCGGAGATGGCTGATATACCACTGAGAGATACAGTGCCACTGGAAGCGATTCAGTTGGACAGTGATTTGACCTATGAGGAGAAACCAGTTAAGATTCTTGAGTATGCCAACCGAGTAACCCGCAACAAGGTTATCAAGTTTTGCAAAGTTCAGTGGAGCCAACACACGGAGGATGAAGCCACCTGGGAGCGAGAGGAAGATTTGCTGAAGGACCACCCTCACCTATTCTCTAGCCAACCCGAATCTCGAGGGCGAGATTCATCTTAAGGGAGGTAGGTTTGTAACATCCCAAATTTTCAATTTGGGATGTTATACAATAGATCATCACTGCATATCATATTTATTTGCATTTTGGGTTGATTCTAGAAATTCTACGCAACTCAAGGACCCTCGGAGAGATTTGGCAATTTCGTTATTTTCATATTTGAGTTTTCTCAAATTTTGAAAATAGGATCATTTGATTTTATTTACTTTATCTTTAATTATTTCTATTATAAAAATATGAGAGAGGGAATAAAATGACTTTCTCAAAATAAATAAATATTGAGGATTTAAATAAAAAATCAAATAAGGTTTTATTCTGGAGTTTTTCGTGGTTTTATTTGAATTTAGGAAAAATTGCACGCTTTCAAAAATTGCATTTAGGGCCAAGAAAATGTTCATCTTGTTCTAAATATTTTATTTAGATGGTGAAAATTTGTTTTTGGCAATTTAGATTTTTATTTATTTTTCTAGAATTTTTCTTAGTTTCGGTGAAATTGTTTTAAAAAAAACCATGCCCGACTGGGCCAAAGGCCCAGCCGAGCCAGGCCGGCCCGCCAGGCCACCGCCTCCCTTGCCGAGCTGCCGCCGGACTCGGGGAGACCGAGCCGGGCACGCCTCCGCCGCCGACCCCCTCCCCAAGCAAGGCCGCCCCCTCTCTTAAATAGCCACCCCGGGGCACCCCTGGGAGCCCCGAGTCGCCACCCACCACCCCGCCGCTGCTACCACCGCACGCCGCCTATGCCGCACCGCACGCCGCCGCCGCTGCTGCCGCTGCCCCGCTCCCACCGCTGCCCACCGGAAGCCCCGCAGGAGCCCCGCCGGACCGAGCCGAGGTAGCCGCCCCGCTGCCCGGTTTTCTAAGAAAAACCAATTTGGTTTTTTTAGAAAACCCTAGTTTTCGTTTTTTAAATAGATCGGTTTTCTTTCGGTTTATTTATTAAGCGAGCGTTCGCTCGTCCGTTCGTTTTAACGAACGTGTTCATCGTTTAGTTAAATTTGTTCTGTTCGTCGTTATTCTTTTTCTCGGATTCTGTCCGAGCCTAGGGTGATCCGTTCGTTCGTTATTATGTTTGTCGTTTTTCTTTTTCTCGGATTATTCTGCGATTATTTCTGACCGCGATTTCTGATCCGATTTTCGTTCTAGTTTAACTTTTTGCTCGTCTATCGGAATCAGGCGATTCAAGCGCCTGGAGTTTCGTCTCGAAACCCTCTTTCCGTTTAATGAAGTCAAAAAAGTTTTTGCCTCAGTAAAATTTGACCTAGATCCAGAATAGTAAATGGAGCTTGTTTCGTTTGTCGTTTGTCTTTCGTTGCTTGGTTTGATTTGATTCTTTTTGCCAACCGGAGTTCTTAAGTTGAACTATCTGGTTAGATCTCTTATTCGAGTTTTACCTATGCATTAGATGAGTACTTATTTTATGCTTGTTTGTCTGCGATAGAGTACCCGGAGTGCGCCGCTTGCTACTTCGAATTGCTAGGTTTTGCGGATCATCAGCAAGGCAAGTAATACTTTGATCATACTTTCTATTACCCAGTTTTATTGCATTAGATCAATCCTCACACCATTGCATGATTAGGATCTAATTAAGTTGTGGGTTTGGGAAGTAGATGAGGTAGTACCTATTACCTGTTTTATTATCAAACCTTTGGGAGTTACTTCTACGTTTGCTTATTATGCCATGCTATGCTAGTAGACGTGGATTGGGTGAGTGTATCCATGACAGATGTGAGATTGTTAAATTAATGGTTTATCTAAGGTGGCAACTTAAACACACATTTGGGTGGATTGAGGCACCTGGGTATTCCAGCGATTGCCTGTTTTTCTTTTGGACCGCCACCCAGGCTCAAAGGGATCATGAGATTATTCATACTAGAAACTTCTGTGTGCAGCCACAAGCTACTATGGGCTCTAGCATAGTTGACTAAGTTGTGTGAACTCTTACAGTGATAGACTGGCAGATGTATGGGATGTAGGTTGGTACGGTCTACCCGTTCGTAAGGTGCAAACGCTTCTGAAAGACTATGTCTCGGTCATCCGTTTATCAAACATCATGTAGTGCGAGAATCCCAGTGGAGGAGATCGAGTCTTGTGGGGAAAAGTGCGCAAACCTCTGCAGAGTGTATAAACTAATCATGGTTAGTCGTGTCCCCGGTTATGGACATCTTGAGTATCTAGTACTTGGATTATCATGTGAATCTCATCATGTTACTCTAAATTAATTTTGTTGGGTTTTTATGATAATGCTTAATTGGGATTGAGAGGGTGTCTACACTCTCAATGTTTAACAACTACCATGATAGTTAAATAAAATTTATTCCTTTGCAGTAGGAAAAAATTGGCTTTACGCAAAACTGTAACCATAGAGCTTTCTACCAGCCAAATATGCATGTAGTATAGTCTTATTCTTTCATTGCTCTCTATGTGTTACATTGCCAGCATATTCCATGTGCTGACCCGTTTCGGGCTGCAATATTCATGTTGCAGACTTTTCAGACGACGAGTAAGGTGCTTTTAGGTCGTGGTTCTATACTCAGTGATGCCATTGGAGTTGATGGACTCACTTATCTTCCAAGCCTTCCGTTGTTATCGTTACTAGATGGCCTTAAGCCATATTTATTGTAATAAGTTCTCTTTTGAGTCACTCAATGTAATAAGTGTGTGATTGCTACTCTATTATAAATCCTTCAAGTACTGTGTGGTGTCAGCATTACTGATCCAGGGATGACACCGAAGCACAGAGATTGGACCGTTTGAGGTCTGGTCGCTACAATTAGTAACAATATCTTTCATATATTTAGCATAAGGATTCATTTTAAGCATATCAGTCAAATGCATATGCAAAAAGATAGGTCTAATCATTTCAGCAAAGCGCTCAAAATCCTCATCATCCTTTTTCTTGGATGGTTTAGGAGGAAAAGGCATGTGTTTCTGAATCCATGGTTCTCTTTCTTTACCGTGCTTCCTAGCAACAAAGTATCTCTTATCATAATGTTGATTCTTCGATTGTGGGTTATCAAGATCAACATCAGGTTCAATTTCTACATCATTATTATTGCTAGGTTGAGCATCAACATGAACATCATCATTAACATTATCACTAGGTTCATGTTCATTACCAGATTGTGTTTCAGCATCAGAAATAGATATATCATTTGGATTCTCAGGTGTTTCAGTAATAGGTTCACTAGAAGCATGCAAACTCCTATCATTTTTCTTTTTCTTCCTATTAGAAGGAGTAGGTGCATCTACATTATTTCTCTGAGAATCTTGCTCAATTCTCTTAGGGTGGCCCTCGGGATACAGAGGTTCCTGAGTCATTTTACCACCTCTAGTCATAACTCTAACAACATTATCATTTTTCTTACTATTTAATTCATTGAGCAAATCATTCTGAGCTCTAAGTACTTGTTCTACTTGAGTGGTAACCATAGAAGCATGTTTACTAATAAGTTTTAGTTCACCTTTAACATTAGCCATATAATCACTCAAGTGTTCAATCATATAAGCATTATGTTTCAATTGTCTACCAACATAAACATTAAATCTTCTTGCTTAACCATAAAGTTATCAAATTCATCCAAAAATTGGCTAGCAAACTTAGTAGGAGGGATTTTAGCTTTATCATATCTATAGAGAAAATTTACCTTTACTACCTGTGTCGGGTTATCAAGACCGTGTACTTCTTCAACAGGCGGTAAATTAAGACCATGTATTTCTTCAATAGGAGGTAAATTCTTAACATCTTCAGCTTTAATGCCTTTTTCTTTCATAGATTTCTTTGCCTCTTGCATATCTTCAGGACTGAGAAATAGAATACCCCTTTTCTTAGGAGTTGGTTCAGGAATTGGATCAGGAAGTGTCCAATTATTTTCATTAGTCAACATATTATTCAATAGAATTTCAGCTTCATCTCGTATTCTTTCCCTGGAAACACAACCAGCACAACTATCTAGGTGGTCTCTAGAAGCGTCAGTTAGTCCATTATAAAAGATATCAAGTATTTCATTTTTCTTAAGAGGATGATCAGGCAAAGCATTAAGTAATTGGAGAAGCCTCCCCCAAGCTTGTGGGAGACTCTCTTCTTCAATTTGCACAAAATTATGTATTTCCCTTAAAGCAGCTTGTTTCTTATGAGCGGGGAAATATTTAGCAGAGAAGTAATAAATCATATCCTGGGGACTACACACACAACCAGGATCAAGAGAATTAAACCATGTCTTAGCATCACCCTTTAATGAGAACGGAAATAATATAAGGATATAATAATAGCATGTTTTCTCATCATTAGTGAACACGGTGGCTATATCATTTAATTTAGTAAGATGTGCTACAACAGTTTTAGATTCATAGCCATAGAAAGGATCGGATTCAACCAAAGTAATTATATCAGGGTCGACAGAGAATTCATAATCCTTATCAGTAACAAAGATAGGTGAAGTAGCATAAGTAGGATCATATTTCATTCTAGCATTCAGAGTTTTTTGTTTCAGCTTAGCTAATAATTTCTTAAGATCACTCCTATCATTGCAAGCAAGAAAATCTCTAGCAGTTTCTTCATCCATAACATAGCCCTCAGGCAACACGTAACTCATATCTAGGGGGAGAATCTTCATCATCACTTTCATCAATATTATCAGTTTCAATAATTTCATTCTCTCTAGCCCTAGCAAGTTGTTCATCCAGAAATTCACCAAGTGGCACAGTAGTATCAAGCATAGAAGTAGTTTCATCATAAGTATCATGCATAGCAGAAGTGGCATCATCAATAACATGCGGCATATTAGAATTAATAGCATAAGCAGGTTTAGGTGTCGCAAGCTTACTCAAAACAGAAGGTGAATCAAGTGCAGAGCTAGATGGCAGTTCCTTACCTGCCCTCGTAGTTGAGGAATAAATTTTGGTTCTTGGATCTTTCAAGTTCTTCATAATGATAAGCAGATATAAATCCCAAGTGACTCCAGGAATACAGCTATGCTCCCCGGCAACGGCGCCAAAAAATAGTCTTGATAACCCACAAGTATAGGGGATCGCAACAATTTTCGAAGGTAGAGTATTCAACCCAAATTTATTGATTCGACACAAGGGGAGCCAAAGAATATTCTCAAGTATTAGCAGCTGAGTTGTCAATTCAACCACACATAGAAACTGAATATCTGCAGCAAGGTATTTAGTAGCAAAGTAATATGATAGTACTGGTAACGGTAGCAAAAGTAATATTTTTGGTGTTTTATAGTGATGATAACAATATCAACGGAAAAGTAAATAAGCGAAGAACAGTATATGGAAAGCTCGTAGGCAATGGATCGGTGATGGAGAATTATGCCGGATGCGATCGATCATGTAACAGTCATAACCTAGGGTGACACAGAACTAGCTCCAGTTCATCAATGTAATGTGGGCATGCATTCCGAATATAGTCATCCGTGCTTATGGAAAATAACTTGCATGACATCTTTTGTCCTATCCTCCCGTGGCAGCGGGGTCCTATTGGAAACTAAGGGATATTAAGGCCTCCTTTTAATAGAGTATCGGACCAAAGCGTTAACACATAGTAAATACATGAACTCCTCAAACTACGGTCATCACCGGGAGTGGTCCCGATTATTGTCACTTTGGGGTTGCCGGATCATAACACATAGTAGGTGACTATAGACTTGCAAGATAGGATCAAGAACTCTCATATATTGATGAAAACATAATAGGTTCAGATTGGAAATCATGGCACTCGGGCCCTAGTGACAAGCATTAAGCATAGCAAAGTCATAGCAACATTAATCTCAGAACATAGTGGATACTAGGGATCAAACCCTAACAAAACTAACTCGATTACATGATAAATCTCATCCAACCCATCACCGTCTAGCAAGCCTATGATGGAATTACTCACGCACGACGGTGAGCATCATGAAATTGCTGATGGAGGAAGGTTGATGATGACGATGGCGACGGATTCCCCTCTCCGGAGCCTTGAACGGACTCCAGATCAGCCCTCCCGAGAGATTTTAGGGCTTGGCGGCGGCTCCGTATCGTAAAACGCGATGAATCCTTCTCTCTGATTTTTTTCTCCCCGAAAGTGAATATATGGAGTCAGGGTTGAGGACGGTGGAGCGTCAGGGGGCCCGCTGAAGGAAATATGCCCTAGAGGCAATAATAAAGTTATTATTTATTTCCTTATATCATGATAAATGTTTATTATTCATGCTAGAATTGTATTAACCGGAAACATAATACATGTGTGAATACATAGACAAACAGACTGTCACTAGTATGCCTCTACTTGACTAGCTCGTTGATCAAAGATGGTTAAATTTCCTAACCATTGACATGAGTTGTCATTTGATTAATAGGATCACATCATTGGGAAAATGATGTGATTGACCTGACCCATTCCGTTAGCTTAGCACCCGATCGTTTAGTATGTTGCTATTGCTTTCTTCATGACTTAGACATGTTCCTATGACTATGAGATTATGCAACTCCCGTTTACCGTAGGAACACTTTGTGTGCTACCAAACGTCACAACGTAACTGGGTGATTATAAAGGTGCTCTACAGGTGTCTCCGAAGGTACTTGTTGAGTTGGCGTATTTCGAGATTAGGATTTGTCACTCCGATTATCAAAGAGGTATCTCTGGGCCCTCTCGGTAATGCACATCACTTAAGCCTTGCAAGCATTGCAACTAATGAGTTAGTTGCGAGATGATGTATTACGGAACGAGTAAAGAGACTTGCCGGTAACGAGATTGAAACTAGGTATTGAGATACCGACGATCGAATCTCGGGCAAGTAACATACCGATGACAAAGGGAACAACGTATGTTGTTATGCGGTCTGACCGATAAAGATCTTCGTAGAATATGTGGGAGCCAATATGAGCATCCAGGTTCGGCTATTGGTTATTGACCGGAGACGTGTCTCGGTCATGTCTACATAGTTCTCGAACCCGTACGGTCCACACGCTTAACGTTTCAATGACAGTTATGTTATGAGTTTATATGTTTTGATGTACCGAAGGTTGTTCGGAGTACCGGATGTGATCACGGACATGACGAGGAGTCTCGAAATGGTCCAGACATGAAGATTGATATATTGGAAGCCTATGTTTGGATATCGAAAGTGTTCCGGGTGAAATCGGGATTTTACTGGAGTACCGGGAGGTTACCGAAACCCCCCGGGAGGTTAATGGGCCTTAGTGGGCCTTTACGGAGAAGAGGAGAGGCGGCCAGGGCTTGGGAGTAGGACTCTTCCTGGCGCGCCCTCTCTCCTGGCCGACCGCACCCCCCTTGCTCCTTTATATACAGGGGCAGGGGCACCCTAGAGACACAACAATTGATTGTTTGATCTTTTAGCTGTGTGCGGTGCCCCCCTCCACCATAGTCCACCTCGATAATACTGTAGCAGTGCTTAGGCGAAGCCCTGCGTCGATAGAACATCATCATCATCACCACGCCGTCATGCTGACGCAACTCTCCCTCAACACTCGGTTGGATCAGAGTTCGAGGGACGTCATCGGGCTGAACGTGTTCTGAACACGGAGGTGTCGTGCGTTCGGTAATTGATCGGTCGGATCATGAAGACGTACGACTACATCAACCGCGTTGTGCTAACGCTTCCGCTTTCGGTCTACGAGGGTACATGGACAACACTCTCCCCTCTCGTTGCTATGCATCACCATGATCTTGCGTGTGCGTAAGAATTTTTTTGAAATTACTACGTTCCCCAATAGTGGTATCAGAGCCAGGTTTTATGCATAGATGTCATATGCACGAGTAGAACACAAGGGAGTTGTGGGCGATATAAGTCATACTGCTTACCAGCATGTCATACTTTGGTTCAGCGGTATTATTGGATGAAGCGGCCCGGAACAACATTACGTGTACGCTTACGCGAGACTGGTTCTACCGACGTGCTTTGCACATAGGTGGCTGGCGGGTGTCAGTTTCTCCAACTTTAGTTGAACCGAGTGTGGCTACGCCCGGTCCTTGCGAAGGTTAAAACAGCACCAACTTGACAAACTATCGTTGTGGTTTTGATGCGTAGGTAAGAACGGTTCTTGTTAAGCCTGTAGCAGCCACGTAAAATTTGCAACAACAAAGTAGAGGACGTCTAACTTGTTTTTGCAGGGCATGTTCTGATGTGATATGGTCAAGACATGATGCTAAATTTTATTGTATGATATGATCATATTTTGTAATCGAGTTATCGGCAACTGGCAGGAGCCATATGGTTGTCGCTTTATTGTATGCAATGCAATCGCCCTGTAATGCTTTACTTTATCACTAAGCAGTAGCGATAGTCGTAGAAGCATAAGATTGGTGAGACGACGACGATGCTACGATAGAGATCAAGGTGTCGCGCCGGTGACGATGGTGATCATGACGGTACTTCAGAGATGGAGATCACAAGCACAAGATGATGATGGCCATATCGTATCACTTATATTGATTGCATGTGATGTTTATATTTTATGCATCTTATCTTGCTTTGATTAACAGTAGCATTATAAGATGATCCCTCACTAAATTATCAAAGTATAAGTGTTCTCCCTGAGTATGCACCGTTGCGAAAGTTCTTCGTGCTGAGACACCACGTGATGATCGGGTGTGATAGGCTCTACGTTCAAATACAACGGGTGCAAAACAGTTGCACACGCGGAATACTCAGGTTAAACTTGACGAGCCTAGCATATAACAGATATGGCCTCAGAACACGGAGACCGAAAGGTCGAGCATGAATCATATAGTAGATATGATCAACATAGTGGTGTTCACCATTGAAACTACTCCATCTCACGTGATGATCGGACATGGTTTAGTTGATATGGATCACGTGATCACTTAGAGGATTAGAGGGATGTCTATCTAAGTGGGGGTTCTTAAGTAATATGATTAAATGAACTTAAATTTATCATGAACTTACTACCTGATAGTATCTTGCTTGTCTATGTTGATTGTAGATAGATGGCCCGTGCTGTTGTTCTGTTGAATTTTAATGCGTTCCTTGAGAAAGCAAAGTTGAAAGATGATGGTAGAAATTACACGGACTGGGTCCGTAACTTGAGGATTATCCTTATTGCTGCACAGAAAAGTTACATCCTGGATGCACCGCTAGGTGTACCACCTGCACCAGCAACTGCAGACATTGTGAATGCCTGGCAGTCACGTGTTGATGACTACTCGATAGTTCAGTGTGCCATGCTTTACGGCTTAGAACCAGGACTTCAATGATGTTTTGGACGTCATGGAGCATATGAAATGTTCCAGGAGTTGAAGTTAACATTTCAAAAGAATGCCCGGATTGAGAGATATGAAGTCTCCAATAAGTTCTATGGCTGCAAGATGGAGGAGAATAGTTCTTTCAGTGAGCATATACTCAAGATGTCTGGGTACTGCAATCACTTGATTCAACTGGGAGTTAATCTTCCGGATGATAGCATCATTGACAGAATTCTCCAATCACTGCCACCAAGCTACAAGAGCTTTGTGATGAACTATAATATGCAAGGGATGGATAAGACAATTCCCGAGCTCTTCGCAATGCTAAAGGTAGCGGAGGTAGAAATCAAGAAGGAGCATCAAGTGTTGATGGTCAATAAGACCACCAGTTTCAAGAAAAAGGGCAAAGGGAAGAAGAAGGGGAACTTCAAGAAGAACAGCAAGCAAGTTGTTGCTCAGGAGAAGAAACCCAAGTCTGGACCTAAGCCTGAGACTGAGTGCTTCTACTGCAAGCAGACTGGTCACTGGAAGCGGAACTGCCCCAAGTATTTGGCAGATAAGAAGGATGGCAAGGTGAACAAAGGTATATGTGATATACATGTTATTGATGTGTACCTTACTAATGCTCGTAGTAGCACCTGGGTATTTGATACTGGTTCTGTTGCTAATATTTGCAACTCAAAACAGGGGCTACGGATTAAGCAAAGATTGGCTAAGGATGAGGTGACGATGCGCGTGGGAAATGGTTCCAAAGTCGATGTGATCGCAGTTGGCACGCTACCTCTACATCTACCTTCAGGATTAGTATTAGACCTAAATAATTGTTATTTGGTGCCAGCGTTGAGCGTGAACATTATATCTGGATCTTGTTTGATGCGAGACAATTATTCATTTAAATCAGAGAATAATGGTTGTTCTATTTATATGAGTAATATCTTTTATGGTCATGCACCCTTGAAGAGTGGTCTATTTTTGTTGAATATCAATAGTGGTGATACACATATTCATAATCTTGAAGCCAAAAGATGCACAGTTGATAATGATAGTGCAACTTATTTGTGGCACTGCCGTTTAGGTCATATCGGTGTAAAGCGCATGAAGAAACTCCATACTGATGGACTTTTGGAACCACTTGATTATGAATCACTTGGTACTTGCGAACCGTTCCTCATAGGCAAGATGACTAAAACGCTGTTCTCCGGTACTATGGAGAGAGCAACAGATTTGTTGGAGATCATACATACAGATGTATGTGGTCCGATGAATGTTGAGGCTCGTGGCGGATATTGTTATTTTCTCACCTTCACAGATGATTTAAGCAGATATGGGTATATCTACTTAATGAAACATAAGTCTGAAACGTTTGAAAAGTTCAAAGAATTTCAGAGTGAAGTTGAAAATCATCGTAACAAGAAAATAAAGTTTCCACGATCTGATCGTGGAGGAGAATATTTGAGTTATGAGTTTGGTCTTCATTTGAAACAATGCGGAATAGTTTCGCAACTCACACCACCCGGAACACCACAGCGTAATGGTGTGTCCGAACGTCATAATCGTACTTTACTAGATATGGTGCGACCTATGATGTCTCTTATTGATTTACCGCTATAGTTTTGGGGTTATGCTTTAGAGACGGCCGCATTCACGTTAAATAGGGCACCATCGAAATCCATTGAGACGACGCCTTATGAACTGTGGTTTGGTAAGAAACCAAAGTTTTCATTTCTGAAAGTTTGGGGCTGTGATGCTTATGTGAAAAAACATCAACCTGATAAGCTCGAACCCAAATCGGAGAAATGTGTCTTCATAGGATACCCAAAGGAGACTGTTGGGTACACCTTCTATCACAGATCCGAAGGCAAAACTTTTGTTGCTAAATTTGGAGTTTTTCTAGAGAAGGAGTTTCTCTCAAAAGAACTAAGTGGGAGGAAAGTAGAACTTGATGAGTTAACTGTACCTGCTCCCTTATTGGAAAGTAGTTCATCACAGAAACCGGTTTCTGCAACACCTACACCAGTTAGTGAGTAAGTTAATGATGATGACCATGAAACTTTAGATCAAGTTGTTACTGAACCTCGTAGGTCAACCAGAGTGAGATCTGCACCAGAGTGGTACGGTAATCCTGTTCTGGAAGTTATGTTACTAGACCATGGCGAACCTACGAACTATGAAGAAGCGATGGTGAGCCCAGATTCTGCAAAATGGCTTGAGGCCATGAAATCTGAGATGGGATCCATGTATGAGAACAAAGTGTGGACTTTGGTTGACTTGCCCGGTGATCGGCAAGCAATTGAGAATAAATGGATCTTCAAGAAGAAGACTGACGCTGGCGGTAATGTTACTATCTATAAAGCTCGACTTGTTGCAAAAGGTTTTCAACAAGTTCAAGGGATTGACTATGATGAGACCTTCTCACCCGTAGTGATGCTTAAGTCTGTCTGAATCATGTTAGCAATTGCCGCATTTTATGATTATGAAATTTGGCAAATGGATGTCAAAACTGCATTCCTGAATGGATTTCTAGAAGAAGAGTTGTATATGATGCAACCGGAAGGTTTTGTCGATCCAAAGGGAGCTAACAAAGTGTGCAAGCTCCAGCGATCCATTTATGGACTGGTGCAAGCCTCTCGGAGTTGGAATAAACGCTTTGATAGTGTGATCAAAGCATTTGGTTTTGTACAGACTTTTGGAGAAGCCTGTATTTACAAGAAAGTGAGTGGGATCTCTGTAGCATTTCTAATATTATATGTGGGTGACATATTGTTGATTGGAAATGATATAGAATTTCTGGATAGCATAAAGGGATACTTGAATAAGAGTTTTTCAATGAAAGACCTCAGTGAAGCTGCTTATATATTGGGCATCAAGATCTATAGAGATAGATCAAGACGCTTAATTGGACTTTCACAAAGCACATACCTTGACAAAGTTTTGAAGAAGTTCAAAATGGATCAAGCAAAGAAAGGGTTCTTGCCTGTGTTACAAGGTGTGAAGTTGAGTAAGACTCAATGCCCGACCACTGCAGAAGATACAGATAAAATGAAAGGTGTTCCCTATGCTTCAGCCATAGGCTCTATCATGTATGCAATGTTGTGTACCAGACCTGATGTGTGCCTTGCTATAAGTCTAGCAGGGAGGTACCAAAGTAATCTAGGAGTGGATCACTGGAAGCCTATGTTTGGATATCGGAAGTGTTCCGGGCGAAATAGGGATTTCACCAGAGTACCGGGAGGTTACCGGAACCCCCCGGGAGGTTAATGGGCCTTAGTGGGCCTTTACGGAGAAGAGGAGAGGCGTCCAGGGCTGGGTCGTGTGCCCCTCCCCCCTAGTCCGAATAGGACAAGGAGAGGGGGGCGCCCCCCCCC
>NC_041382.1:528000219-528091767 GCF_002162155.2 Triticum dicoccoides
TCTCTCCCTCCTCTTTCCCCCTCCCAAGTCCTAATCCAACTAGGAAAGGGGGGAGTCCTACTCCTGATGGGAGTAGGACTCCTCCTGGCGCGCCCTCTCTCCTGGCCGGCCGCACCCCTGCTCCTTTATATACAGGGGCAGGGGGCACCCTAGAGACACAACAATTGATCGTTTGATCTTTTAGCCGTGTGCGGTGCCCCCCTCCACCATAGTCCACGTCGGTAATACTGTAGCGGTGCTTAGGCGAAGCCCTGTGTTAGTAGAACATCATCATCGTCACCACGCCTTCGTGCTGACAAAACTCTCCCTCAACACTCGGTTGGATCGGAGTTCGAGGGACGTCATCGGGCTGAACGTGTGCTGAACTCGGAGGTGCCGTGTGTTCGGTACTTGACCGGTCGGATCATGAAGACGTACGACTACATCAGTTGCGTTGTGCTAACGCTTCCGCTTTCGGTCTACAAGGATACGTGGACAACACTCTCCCCTCTCATTGCTATGCATCACCATGATCTTGCGTGTGCATAGGAATTTTTTTTGAAATTACTACGTTCCCTAACACCCACGAGGCAGGGGGGTGTGCCCAGGGGGGTAGGGCGCGCCCCCACCCTCATGGATAGGTGGAGGCCCCCCAGACGTGGATTCTTTTTTCTAGTATTTTTTATATATTCCAAAATAATTCTCCGTGAAGTTTTAGGTCATTTCGAGAACTTTTTTTCTGCACAAAAATAACACCATAGCAATTCTGCTCAAAACAGCGTCAGTCTGGGTTATTTCCATTCAAATCATGCAAGTTAGAGTCCAAAACAAGGGCAAAAGTGTTTGGAAAAGTAGATACTGTTGGGGAACATAGTGATTTCAAAATTTTCCTATGCACACGCAAGATCATGGTGATGCATAGCAACGAGAGGGGAGAGTGTTGTCCATGTAGCCCCGTAGACCGAAAGCGGAATCGTTAGCATAACGCGGTTGATGTAGTCGTACGTCTTCACGATCCGACCGATCCAAGTACCGACCGCACGGCACCTCCGAGTTCGGCACACGTTCAACTCGATGACGTCCTGCGAACTCCGATCTAGCAGAGCTTCACAGGAGAGTTCCATCAGCACGACGGCGTGGTGACGGTGATGATGTTGCTACCGACGTAGGGCTTCGCCTAAGCACCGCTACGATATGACCGAGGTGGAATATGGTGGAGGGGGGCACCGCACACGGCTTGGAGAGATCAACTGATCAACTTATGTGTCTAGAGGTGCCCCCTGCCCCTGTATATAAAGGAGCAAGGGGGGAGGCCGGCCGGCCCTCTATGGGCGCACCAGGAGCAGGAGTCCTCCTCCTAGTAGTAGGACTCCCCTTTCCTACTCCTACTAGGAGGAGGAAAGGAAGGAGGAGAAGGAGGAAAGGGGGGGCGCCCCCCTAGTCCAATTCGGTTTGGGCTAGGGGGCCGCGCACCCTGCCTCCTCTCATCCACCACTTGGGCCATGAGGCCCATTACTTCTTCCTCGTATTCCCGTAACTCCTCGGTACCCCCGAAAATACCCGAATCACTCGGAACCTTTCCGATGTCCGAATATAGTCGTCCAATATATAGATCTTTACGTCTCAACCATTTCGAGACTCCTCGTCATGTCCCCGATCTCACCCGGGACTCCGAACTACCTTCGGTGCATCACATAAACTCATAATACAATCGTCACCGAAACTTTAAGCGTGCGGACCTTATGGGTTCGAGAACTATGTAGACATGACCGAGACATGTCTCCGGTCAATAACCAATAGTGGAGCCTGGATGCTCATATTGGCTCCCACATATTCTACGAAGATCTTTATCGGTCAGACCGCATAACAACATACGTTGTTCCCTTTGTCATCGGTAAGTTACTTGCCCGAGATTCGATTGTCGGTATCTCAATACCTAGTTCAATCTCGTCACCGGCAAGTCTCTTTACTCGTTCCGTAATACATCATCCCGCAACTAACTTATTAGTTGCAATGCTTGCAAGGCTTAAGTGATGTGCATTACCGAGAGGGCCCGGAGATACCTCTCCGACAATCGGAGTGACAAATCCTAATCTCGAAATACGCCAACCCAACAAGTACCTTCGGAGACACCTGTAGAGCACCTTTATAATCACCCAGTTACGTTGTGACGTTTGGTAGCACACAAAGTGTTCCTCCGGTAAACGGGAGTTGCATAATCTCATAGTCATAGGAACATGTATAAGTTATGAAGAAAGCAATAGCAACAAACTAAACGATCAAGTGCTAAGCTAATGGAATGGGTCAAGTCAATCACATCATTCTCCTAATGATGTGATCCCGTTAATCAAATGACAACTCATGTATATGGCTAGGAAACATAACCATCTTCGATTAACGAGATAGTCAAGTAGAGGCATACTAGTGACACTCTGTTTTGTCTATGTATTCACACATGTATTATGTTTCCGGTTAATATAATTCTAGCATGAATAATAAACATTTATCATGATATAAGGAAATAAATAATAACTTTATTATTGCCTCTAGGGCATATTTCCTTCAGATACGATGGAGACGTATCAATTACCGAGAGGGCCCACAGATACCTCTCCGATAATCGGAGTGACAAATCCTAATCTTGATCCATGCCAACTCAACAAACACCATTGGAGAAACTTGTAGAGCACCTTTATAATCACCCAGTTATGTTGTGACGTTTGGTCGCACACAAAGTGTTCGTCCGGTACTCGGGAGTTGCATGATCTTGAAGGAAATATGCCCTAGAGGCAATAATAAAGTTATTATTTATTTCCTTATATCATGATAAATGTTTATTATTCATGCTAGAATTGTATTAACCGGAAACATAATACATGTGTGAATACATAGACAAAACAGAGTGTCACTAGTATGCCTCTACTTGACTATCTCGTTAATCGAAGATGGTTATGTTTCCTAGCCATATACATGAGTTGTCATTTGATTAACGGGATCACATCATTAGGAGAATGATGTGATTGACTTGACCCATTCCATTAGCTTAGCACTTGATCGTTTAGTTTGTTGCTATTGCTTTCTTCATAACTTATACATGTTCCTATGACTATGAGATTATGCAACTCCCGTTTACCGGAGGAACACTTTGTGTGCTACCAAACGTCACAACATAACTGGGTGATTATAAAGGTGCTCTACAGGTGTCTCCGAAGGTACTTGTTGGGTTGGCGTATTTCGAGATTAGGATTTGTCACTTCGATTGACGGAGAGGTATCTCTGGGCCCTCTCGGTAGTGCACATCACATAAGCATTGCAACTAATAAGTTAGTTGCGGGGTGATGTATTACGGATCGAGTAAAGAGACTTGCCGGTAACGAGATTGAACTAGGTATTGAGATACCAACGATCAAATCTCGGGCAAGTAACATACCGATGACAAAGGGAACAACGTATGTTGTTATGCGGTCTGACCGATAATGATCTTCGTAGAATATGTGGGAGCCAATATGGGCATCCAGGTTTGGCTATTGGTTATTGACCGGAGACGTGTATCGGTCATGTCTACATTGTTCTCGAACCCGTAGGGTCCGCACGCTTAAGGTTTCGATGACAGTTATATTATGAGTTTATGAGTTTTGATGTACCGAAGGAGTTTGGAGTCCGGGATGATATCGGGGACATGACGAGGGGTCTCGAAATGGTCAAGACGTAAAGATCGATATATTGGACGACTATATTCGGACATCGGAAAAGTTCCGAGTGATTCGGGTATTTTTCGGAGTACCAGAGAGTTACGGGAATGCGTATTGGGCCTTATTGGGCCATACGGGAAAGAAGGAAAAGGGCCTCAAGGGTGGTCGCACCCCTCCCCTTGGTCTGGTCCGAATTGGACTAGGGAAGGGGGGCGCCCCCTTCCTTCCTTCTCCTTTTCCCTTCCTCTTTTCCTATTCCATATGGGAGGTGGAATCCTACTAGGACTAGGGAGTCCTAGTAGGACTCCACACTTGGCGCGCCCCCTCCTAGGGCCGGCCTCCTCCTCCCTTGCTACTTTATATATGGGTGCAGGAGGGCACCCCAAAGACACAACAACTGATCCTTGAGATATTTAGCCGTGTGCGGTGCCCTCCTCCACCATAATTCTCCATAATATTGTAGCGGTGCTTAGGCGAAGCCCTGCGACGGTAGAACATCAAGATCGTCACCACACCATCGTGCTGACGGAACTCTTCCCCGACATTCTGCTGGATCAGAGTCCGGGGATCGTCATCGAGCTGAATGTGTGCTAGAACTCGGAGGTGCCGTAGTTTCGGTGCTTGATCGGTCGGGCCGTGAAGACGTACGACTACATCAACTGCGTTGTGCTAACGCTTCCACTTCTGGTCTACGAGGGTACGTAGACAACACTCTCCCCTCTCGTTGCTATGCATCACCATGATCTTGCGTGTGCGTAGGAATTTTTTTGAAATTACTACGTTCCCCAACAGTGGCATCCGAGCCTAGGTTTTATGCGTTGATGTTATGCACGAGTAGAACACAAGTGAGTTGTGGGCGATATAAGTCATACTGCTTACCAGCATGTCATACTTTGGTTCGGCGGTATTGTTGGATGAAGCGGCCCGGACCGACATTACGCGTACGCTTACGCGAGACTGGTTCTACCGACGTGCTTTGCACACAGGTGGCTAGCGGGTGTCAGTTTCTCCAACTTTAGTTGAACCGAGTGTGGCTGCACCTGGTCCTTGCGAAGGTTAAAACAGCACCAACTTGACAAACTATCATTGTGGTTTTGATGCGTAGGTAAGAACGGTTCTTGCTAAGCCCATAGCAGCCACGAAAAAATTGCAACAACAAAGTAGAGGACGTCTAACTTGTTTTTGCGGGGCATGTTGTGATGTGATATGGTCAATACATGATGCTAAATTTTATTATATGAGATGATCATGTTTTGTAACCGAGTTATCGGCAACTGGCAGGAGCCATATGGTTGTTGCTTTATTGTATGCAATGCAATCGCGCTGTAATGCTTTACTTTATCACTAAGCGGTAGCGATAGTCGTGGAAGCATAAGATTGGTGAGACGACAATGATGCTACGATGGAGATCAAGGTGTCGCACCGGTGACGATGGTGATCATGATGGTACTTCGAAGATGGAGATCACAAGTACAATATGATGATGGCCATATCATATCACTTATATTGATTGCATTTGATATTTATCTTTTATGCATCTTATCTTGCTTTGATTGATGGTAGCATTATAAGATGACCCCTCACTAAATTATCAAAGTATAAGTGTTCTCCCAGAGTATGCACCGTTGCGAAAGTTCTTCGTGCTGAGACACCACGTGATGATCGGGTGTGATAGGCTCTACGTTCAAATACAACGGGTGCAAAACAGTTGCACACGCGGAATACTCAGGTTAAACTTGACGAGCCTAGCATATAACAGATATGGCCTCGGAACACGGAGACCGAAAGGTCGAGCGTGAATCATATAGTAGATATGATCAACATAGTGATGTTCACCATTGAAACTACTCCATCTCACGTGATGATCGAACATGGTTTAGTTGATATGGATCACGTGATCACTTAGAAGATTAGAGGGATGTTTGTCTAAGTGGGAGTTCTTAAGTAATATGATTAATTGAACTTTAATTTATCATGAACTTAGTCCTGGTAGTATTAGCATATCTATGTTGTAGATCAATTGCTCGCGATATTGCTCCCCGTTTAATTTTTTTATATATATTCCTAGAGAAAACTATGTTGAGAAATGTTAGTAGCAATGATGCGGATTGGATCCGTGATATGAGGATTAATCTCATTGCTGCACAGAAGAATTATGTCCTTGATGCACCACTAGGTGACAGACCTATTGCAGGAGCAGATGCAAACGTTATGAACGTTTGGCTAGCTCAATATGATGACTACTTGATAGTTCAGTGCACCATGCTTAACGGCTTAGAATCGGGACTTCAAAGTCGTTTTGAACGTCATGGACCATATGAGATGTTCCAGGAGTTGAAGTTAATATTTCAAGCAAATACCCGAGTTGAGAGATATGAAGTCTCCAACAAGTTCTATAGCTAAAAGATGGAGGAGAATAGCTCAAGAAGTGAGCGTGTGTTCAGATTGTCTGGGTACTACAATCACTTGAATCAAGTGGGAGTTAATCTTCCAGATAAAATAGTGATTGACAGAATTCTCTAGTCACCATCACCAAGTTAGTAGAACTTCGTGATGAACTATAGTTTGCAAGGGATGATGAAAACGATTCCCGAGCTTTTCATGATGATGAAATCGATGAAGGTAGAAATCAAGAAATAGCATCAAGTGTTGATGATTAACAAGACCACTAGTTTCAAGAAAAGGGCAAAGGGAAAGAAAGGGAACTTCAAGAAGAATGGCAAGCAAGTTGCTGCTCAAGTGAAGAAGCCCAAGTCTGGTCCTAAGCCTAAGACTAAGTGCTTCTACTGCAAAGGGACTGGTCACTGGAAGCGGAACTGCCCCAAGTATTTGGCGGATAAGAAGGATGGCAAAGTGAACAAAGGTATATTTGATATACAGATTATTGATGTGTACTTTACTAGTGTTTATAGCAACCCCTCAGTATTTGATACTAGTTCAGTTGCTAACAATAGTAACTCGAAATGGGAGTTGCAGAATGAACAGAGACTAGTTAAGGGTGAAGTGACGATGTTTATTGGAAGTGGTTCCAAGATTGATATGATCATCATCGCACACTCCCTATACTTTCGGGATTAGTGTTAAACCTAAATAAATGTTATTTAGTGTTTGCATTGAGCATGAATATGATTGGATCATGTTTATTGCAATACGGTTATTCATGTAAGTTAGAGAATAATTGTTGTTCTGTTTACATGAATAAAACCTTCTATGGTCATACACCCAATGAAAATGGTTTGTTGGATCTCGGTCGTGGTGATACACATTTTTATAATATTGAAACCAAAAGATGCAAAGTTAATAATGATGGTGCAATTTATTTGTGGCACTGCCGTTTAGGTCATATTGGTGTAAACCGCATGAAGAAAATCCATGCTGATGGGCTTTTGGAATCACTTGATTATGAATCAGTTGATGCTTGCGAACCATGCCTCATGGGCAAGATGACTAAGACTCCGTTCTCCAGAACAATGGAGCGAGCAACAGATTTGTTGGAAATCGTACATACTGATGTATGTGGTCCGATGAATATTAAGGCTCATGGCAGGTATCATTATTTTCAGATCTTCACAGATGATTTGAGCAGATATGAGTATATCTACTTGATGAAACACAAGTCTGAAACATCTGAAAAGTTCAAAGAATTTCAGAGTGAAGTGGAGAATCATCATAACAAAAATAAAAGTTTCTACGATATGATCGCAGAAGTAAAATATTTGAGTGACGAGTTTGGCCTTCAGTTAAAAACAATGTGAAATAGTTTCACTACTCACGCCACCTGGAACACCACGTCATAATGGTGTGTCCAAACGTCATAACCGTACTTTATTAGATATGGTGTGATCTATGATGTCTCTTACCGATCTACCACTATCGTTTTCGGGTTATGCATTAGAGACAGTTGCATTCACTTTACATAGGGCACTATCTAAATCCGTTAAGATGACACCGTATGAACTATGGTTTGGCAAGAAACCTTAGATGTCGTTTCTTAAAGTTTGAGGTTGCAATTCTTATGTGAAAAAGTTTCAACCTGATAAGCTCAAACCCAAATCGGAGAAGTGCGTCTTCATAGGATACCCAAAAGAAAATGTTGGGTACACCTTCTATCACAGATCCGAAGGCAAGATATTCTTTGCTGAGAATGTGTCCTTTCTAGAGAAGGAGTTTCTCTCAAAAGAAGTGAGTGGGAGGAGAGTAGAACTTATGAGGTAACTGTACCTGCTCCCTTATTGGAAAGTAGTTCATCACAGAAATTTGTTCCTGTGACTACTACACCAATTAGCGAGGAAGCTAATGATGATGATCATGTAACTTCAGATCAAGTTACTACCGAACCTCGTAGGTAAACCAGAGTGAGATCTGCACTAGAGTGGTACGGTAATCATTTTCTGGAAGTCATGTTACTTGACCATGACGAGCCTACGAACTATGAGGAAGCGATGATGAGCCGAGATTCCGCGAAATGGCTTGAGGCCATGAAATCTGAGATGAGATCCATGTATGAGAACAAAGTATGGACTTTGATTGACTTGCCCATTGATCGGTGAGCCATTGAGATTAAATGGATCTTAAAGAGGAAGACGGACGTTGATAGTAGTGTTACTATCTACAAAGCTAGAATTGTCGCAAAAAGGTTTTCGACAAGTTCAAGGTGTTGACTACGATGAGAGTTTCTCACTCGTATCTATGCTTAAGTCTGTCCAAATCATGTTTGCAATTGCCGCATTTTATGAAATCTGCCAAATGGATAAACAAAACTGCATTCCTTAATGGATTTATTAAAGAAGAGTTGTATATGATGCAACCAGAAGGTTTTGTCAATCCTAAAGGTACTAACAAAATATGCAAGCTCCAGCGATCCATCTATGGACTGGTGCAAGCATCTCGGAGTTGGAATATATGCTTTGATAAGTTGATCAAAGCATATAGTTTTATACAGACTTGCGGTGAAGGCTGTATTTACAAGAAAGTGAGTGGGAGCACTACAGTATTTCTGATAAGTATATGTATGACATATTGTTGATCGGAGATAATGTAGAATTATTCTGCAAAGCATAAAGGAATGTTTGAAAGGATTTTTTTTCAAACAAAGACCTTGGTGAAGCTGCTTACATATTGAGCATCAAGATCTATAGAGATAGATCAAGACGCTTGATAAGTTTTTCAATGATTACATACCTTGACAAGATTTTGAAGTAGTTCAAAATGGAACAATCAAAAAGGAGTTCTTGCCTGTGTTACCAGGTGTGAAGTTGAGTAAGACTCAATACCCGACCACGGCAGAAGATAGAGAGAGAATGAAAGTCATTCCCTATTCCTCAGCCATAGGTTCATAAAGTATGCCATGTTGTGTACCAGACCTATTGTATACCCTGCCCTGAGTTTGGCAAGTGAGTACAATAGTGATCTAGGAGTAGATCACTGGACATTGGTCAAAATTATCCTTAGTGGAATAAGGATATGTTTCTCGATTATGGAGGTGACAAAAAGGTTCGTCGTAAAGGGCTACGTCGATGCAAATTTTGACACTGATCCAGATGACTCTAAATCTCAATCTGGATACATATTGAAAGTGGGAGCAATTAGCTAGAGTGGCTCCGTGCAGAGCATTGTTGACATAGAAATTTGCAAAATACTTACGGATCTGAATATGGCAGACCCGTTGACTAAACTTCTATCACAAGCAAAACATGATCACACCTTGGTACCCTTTGGGTGTTAATCACATAGCAATGTGAACTAGATTATTGACTCTAGTAAACCCTTTGGGTGTTGGTCACATGTCGATGTGAACTATGGGTGTTAATCACATGGTGATGTGAACTATTGGTATTAAATCACATGGTGATGTGAACTAGATTATTGACTCTAGAGCAAGTGGGAGACTGAAGGAAATATGCCCTAGAGGCAATAATAAAGTTATTATTTATTTCCTTATATCATGATAAATGTTTATTATTCATGCTAGAATTTTATTAACCGGAAACATAATACATGTGTGAATACATAGACAAACAGAGTGTCACTAGTATGCCTCTACTTGACTAGCTCGTTGATCAAAGATGGTTAAGTTTCCTAACCATTGACATGAGTTGTCATTTGATTAACGGGGTCACATCATTAGGGAATGATGTGACTGACTTGACCCATTTCATTAGCTTAGCACTTGATCATTTAGTTTGTTGTTATTGCTTTCTTCATGACTTATACATGTTCCTATGGCTATGAGATTATGCAACTCCCGTTTACCAGAGGAACACTTTATGTGCTACCAAACGTCACAATGTAACTGGGTGATTATAAAGGTGCTCTACAGGTGTCGTCGAAGGTACTTGTTGGGTTGGCGTATTTCGAGATTAGGATTTGTCACTCTGATTGTCGGAGAGGTATCTTTGGGCCCTCTCGGTAATGCACATCACATAAGCCTTGCAAGCATTGCAACTAATAAGGTAGCTGCGGAATGATGTATGATGGAACGAGTAAAGAGACTTGCTGGTAATGAGATTGAACTAGGTATTGAGATAACGACGATCAAATCTCGGGAAAGTAACATACCGATGACAAAGGGAACAACGTATGTTGTTATGCGGTCTGACCGATAAAGATCTTCGTAGAATATGTGGGAGCCAATATGAGCATCCAGGTTCCGCTATTGGTTATTGACCGGAGACATGTCTCGGTCATGTCTACATTGTTCTTGAACCCGTAGGGTCCGCACGCTTAAGGTTTCGATGATAGTTATATTATGAGTTTATGAGTTTTGATGTACCGAAGGAGTTCAGAGTCCCGAATGATATCGGGGACATGACGAGGAGTCTCGAAATGGTCGAGACGTAAAGATCGATATATTGGACGACTATATTCGGACATCGCAAAGGTTCCGAGCGATTCGGGTATTTTTCAGAGTACCGGAGAGTTACACAAATACGTATTGTGCCTTATTGGGCCATACGGGAAAGAAGGAAAATGGCCTCAAGGGTGGCCGCACCCCTCCCCTTGGTCTGGTCTGAATTGGACTAGGGAAGGGGGCGCCCCCTTCCTTCCTTCTCCTTTCCCTTCCTCTTTTCCTATTCCATATGGGAGGTGGAATCCTACTAGGACTAGGGAGTCCTAGTAGGACTCCACACTTGGCGCGCCCCCTCCTAGGGCCAGCCTCCTCCTCCCTTGCTCCTTTATATACGGGTGCAGGGGGCACCCCAAAGACACAACAATTGATCCTTGAGATCTATTAGCCGTGTGCGGTGCCCTCCTCCACCATAATTCTCGATAATATTGTAGCGGTGCTTAGGCGAAGCCCTGCGACGGTAGAACATCAAGATCGTCACCGTGCCGTCGTGCTGACGGAACTCTTCCCCGACATTCTGCTGGATCAGAGTCCGGGGATCGTCATCGAGCTGAACGTGTGCTAGAACTCAGAGGTGTCGTAGTTTCGATGCTTGATCGGTTGGGCCGTGAAGACGTATGACTACATCAACCATGTTGTGCTAACGCTTCCGCTTCCGGTCTACGAGGGTACGTAGACAACACTCTCCCCTCTCGTTGCTATGCATCACCATGATCTTGCGTGTGCGTAGGATTTTTTTTGAAATTACTACGTTCCCAACAGATCTCATAGTCATAGGAACATGTATAGTTATGGAGAAAGCAATAGCAACAAACTAAACAAATCATTGTGCTAAGCTAACAGATGGGTCAAGTCAATCTCATCATTCTCTAATGATGTGATCCCGTTAATCAAATGACAACTCATGTCTATGGTTAGGAAACATAACCATCATTGATTCAACGAGCTAGTTAAGTAGAGGCAAACTAGTGACACTCTATTTGTCTATGTATTCACACATGTACTAAGTTTCCGGTTAATACAATTCTAGCATGAATAATAAACATTTATCATGATATAAGGAAATATAAATAACAACTTTATTATTGCCTCTAGGGCATATTTCCTTCAGGAACTGCGTCGGTATTTCCCTGGAGAGGGAGGGATGATGTAGCACAGCAACGGTAGGTATTTCCCTCAGTTATGAAACCAAGGTATCAAACCATTAGGAGAACCAAGCAACACAACATAAGCAGCACCTGCCGACAAATAACAACACCTCGTAACCCGACGTGTTAAAGGGATTGTCAATCCCTTCCGGGGTACGGCGCCTCAATATAGGCAAACGGACATGAGGTAAATTGTAGTAGATTGATAGATCGAACGCCAAATAAAATAAATTGCAGCAAGGTATTTTTATATTTTTGGTTTAATAGATCTGAATAAAAATGCAAAGGGAAAGTAGATCGCAAGGCAAATATATGAGAAAGAAGACCCGGGGGCCGTAGGTTTCACTAGTGGCTTCTCTTAAGAAAAATAGCAAACGGTGGGTAAACAAATTACTGTTAGGCAATTGATAGAGCTTCGAATAATTATGACGATATCCAGGCAATGATCATTACATAGGCATCACGTCCAAGATTAGTAGACCGACTCCTGCGTGCATCTACTACCATTACTCCACACATCGACCGCTATCCAGCATGCATCTAGTGTATTAAGTTCATGGAAAAATGGAGTAATGCAATAAGAACGATGACATGATGTAGATAAGATCCGTTTATCTATATGGCGGTAGATATAGATCTTGTCTTTTTATCCTTAGTAGCAATGATACATACGTGTCAGTTCCCTTTCTGTCACTGGGATCAAGCACCGTAAGATCGAACCCACTACCGTGCACCTCTTCCCATTGCAAGATAATTAGATCAAGTTGCAGACAAAACCCAAATATCGGAGAAGAAATAAGAGGCTATAAGAGATCATGCATAAAAGAGATCAAAGAAACCCAAATACTTTCATGGATATTAAAACATAGATCTGATCATAAACTCGAAGTTCATCGACCCCAACAAACACACCACAAAAAGAGTTACATCATATGGATCTCCAAGAGACCATTGTATTGAGGATCAAGAGAGAGAGATGAAGCCATCTAGTTACTAACTACGGACCCGAAGGTCTACAAAGAACAACTCACGCATCATCGGAGAGGCACCAATGGAGGTGGTGAACCCCTTCATGATGGTGTCTAGATTGGATCCGGTGATTCTGGACTCTGCGGCGACTGGATGAATATTTCGTCAACTCCCCTAGGGTTTTGGTATTTTTGGGGGTATTTATAGAGCAAAGAGGCAGTCTGGGGGCACCCGAGGTGGGCACAACCCACCGGGGCGTGCCAGGGCCTCCTGGCGCGCCCTGGTGGGTTGTGCCCCCCTCGGAGCACCCCCAGGTGCAACCAGGGCCCATTGCCTTCCTTCTGGCCCGTAAAAATCTCTGTAAAGTTTCATGGCATTTGGACTCCGTTTGATATTGATTTTCGGTGATGTAAAAAACATGGGAAAGCAGCAACTGGCACTTGGCACTATGTCAATAGGTTAGTACCAAAAGATGATATAAAATGACTATAAAATGATTATAAAACATCCAAGATTGATAATAAAACAGCATGGACCAATCAAAAATTATAGATACGTTGGATACGTATCAGCATCCCCAAGCTTAACTCCTACTCATCCTCGAGTAGGTAAGTGATAAAAACAGAATTTTTGATGTGGAGTGTTGTTCATCAAGTCATATCATATTTCTTTTCTTTAGAGCATGGACATTTTGACTTTTATATGACTCACATCAATAGTCTAGTTTTGACACAATAATTTAGATACTCAAGCATATCAACAAGCAACCATGTCATTCAAAATATCAATGCTAAAATAAGTTATCCCTAGCCCATCATTGTGATGCCCCGAGACCGATGTGCCAGATGTCCTCCAGTTATTCGCTGTTGTTGCGTTGTCATTGCTTGCGTGTCATGCATTGCATATCATGTCATCATGTGCATTTCATTTGCATACGTGTTCGTCTCACGCATCCGAGCTTTTTCCCCGTTGTCCGTTTTGCATTCCGGCGCTCCGTTCTCCTCTGGTGGTCATTTCTACCTTCTTTTCGTGTGGGGGTGTTAAAAATTTCCGGATTGGACCAAGACTTGTCAAGCGGCCTTGGTTTACTACCGGTAGACCGCCTGTCAAGTTTCGTGCCATTTGGACTTCGTTTGATACTCCAACGGTTAACCGAGGGACCGTAAAGGCCTCGTGTGTGTTGCAGCCCAACACCCTTCCAAAGTGGCCCAAAACCCACCTAAACCTCCTCCATCATCTAGAGCGTTCGATCGGGATCGCGTGGCCGAAAACCGCACCTCATTTGGACTCTCCTAGCTCCCTCTATGCCTATAAATATACCCCCTCCGAAATTCACGTTTCCTTCTTCCCCCGAAACCCTAGATCTCTCCCACCGCGCGCCGGACAACGTCCGCCGGTGCCGGACGCGTCCGCTCCGTCCCCGCCGCCACGTGTCGCGCCCACACTCGCCGCCGCCTCGCGCCCACATCGCCGCCGCGCCGGCCAGCCCGGGCCCAGGAGGGGCCCCCGCGGCCCAGATCCGGGCGCCGCCCCGCGTCTTCATCCTCCCCGCAGCCGGTGGCCGAGCTCCCCGAGCCGCGCCGCCGCTGCTCCTTGCCGGCGCGAGCTCGCCGCACCGCAGCTCGCCGGTCGCCGCACTCCTCCCGGCCGGTGGCGCACCTCGCCGCTGCGGCCATCGCCGGCGCCGTCCGCCACCACCTCGGCCTTGCCGCCTCCTCCACGCCGTCGACCCACCCCGGCCGGCCTCCTCCACTCCGGCGAGCTACAGTACCCCGGTGATCCTCGAAATCCGCGCTGGATCTAGATCTGGAAAATATCTCCTCGATTGACTTTCCTCCCGAAACCCTAATTATTTTGCATACTTTGACCTGCTATATCTCCGCATCCGCAGCTCCATCTTGGGCATTTAGCATATGAAAATGTTCGTCTCAGAGAGCACATCATTTCATCTCATTGCATCATTTTCATTTGAGTTAATCTTGATGCCCGAAATGCTGTTGGAAGAGAGCTATTTGAGTTAATTGTCAGATCAGCTGCATCAAATAGCTATTTGTCATTTTTGCCATGATTAATGTATGCATGATATGCCCCTGAGCTCTACATGAGTTTTGTTATATGCTTTGCCATCTTTCCAGAGGTGCTATCCATGTATTTTAGTGATATGTGTGGTGACTAGCACAAGCTTGCAAAGTGGTGCATTCGTTAATGCTGATTTCAGGGACTTAGCAATTCCACCAAGTCCTTGGACTGTTTTTATCAATATGCCATATGTTCATGTTGTTTCCTAGTGATTCGTGCCTCTTTTGAGGATGATCATTAATGATGTTTTGTCACTCTTGTAGTGCTCTATCCATCCATGCCTTTGTTTGCAATTATGGAGTACCCTAACTTGAGTCAATCGAGCTCTACTTTTGCTATTTCGTGAATCTGGGCAGATTGTCTACTTGTTAGCGATTTTGCCGAGGATGTTGTAGTTGATCCGTGCATGCTATGTTGTTGTTCTTGCCATGCCTAGCTTATATAATGTGTATTCTTAATGGGTGTATGCTTATATTGTCATGCTTTGCTCTGTAGCGAGTGCATCGAGCACGTAAACATGCCTACTTGATATCTGTTTTGCATGCTCCAGTTTTTCACTAAGTCTGAGATCTGTTTATGTTTTTGCCATGTTCACATGCTTGTAATTGTATTTTCTGCTCCCTTTTGGCTCAAGGTCACTAAGGGACTTTTGTTAAGCTCTTTGAGTAGCTCCATTCCATGCCTTGCTTTGCCACGTTAAGTTCCTGTAGCATATAGTTTTCATGCTGCAAAGTGTGCTACCTGATCTGAAATTCCAGACAAGTGTTAATTTCACTAAGTCGGAAATCTGGTTACCAATTGCACTTTTGCCATGCTTGTTTGAACCTGCTAATGGATGAATTAGCCGTAGCTCAGTGTTCATCTTTTGTTAAGCTTTATGAATGGATCCCTTCCATGTATTTTGTTGCCATTTTTGAGTGTTGTAGCATGTTCAACTTGTTGCATTTAGATGGCTACTTGTTGTTTATCGCAGACCGGTGCCATATTTGTTTTGCTTGCCATTTCCGAACCGTGCATCCGATTCCAGCGATCTTCATATCGATTTCAACCGAAATCACCTCATCTTTCCAGTGGCACTCTTGGATTTCCATGTTGAGGCCAGGTTCATTCATTCCCTTGCAAATCATGCATATGCATCGCATACCGTATCCCGCATATCATACCATGTTCATGTGTTGGTTGTTTACTATGTTGTGTGCTTCTTTCCGGTGTTTGCTTCTTCGGGTTGGTTCCGGTAAGATCGCATTTCTGAGGACCCATTCGTCTATGTTCGTCTGTCTTCTTCATGGACTCATTCTTCTTCCTTGAGGGATTTCAGGCAAGATGATCATACCCTCGAAATCACTTCTATCTTTGCTTGCTAGTTGCTCGCTCTTTTGCTATGCCTATGCCACGATACCTACCACGCGCTTATCATGCCTCCTATATTGTTGAACCAAGCCTCTAACCCACCTTGTCCTAGCAAACCATTGTTTGGCTATGTTACCGCTTTGCTCAACCCCTCTTATAGCGTTGTTAGTTGCAGGTGAAGATCGAAGTTTGTTCCTTATTGGAACATGGAGATGTTGTTCCTTGTTGGAACCTGTTTACTTGTTGGGATATCACAATATAACTTATTTTAATTAATGCATCTATATACTTGGTAAAGGGTGGAAGGCTCGGCCTTATGCCTGGTGTTTTGTTCCACTCTTGCCACCCTAGTTTCCGTCATATCGGTGTTATGTTCCCGGGTTATGCATTCCTTACGCGGTTGGGCTATAATGGGAACCCCTTGACAGTTCGCCTTGAATAAAACTCCTCCAGCAATGTCCAACCTTGGTTTTACCATTTGCACTAACAACCTACCACCTTCCCTTGGGTTCTGCAGACTCAAGGGTCATCTTTATTCTAACCCCCCCGGGCCAGTGCTCCTCTGAGTGTTGGTCCGACCGAGCAGACTGCGGGGCCACCTTGGGGCAACTTGAGGTTTGGTTTTACTCGTAGGATGTCTCATCTGAGTGTGCCTTGAGAACGAGATATGTGCAGCTCCTATCGGGATTTGTCGGCACATTCGGACGGTGTTGCTGGATTTGTTTTACCATTGTCGAAATGTCTTGTAACCTGGATGCCGAGTCTGATTGGAATGTCTTGGGAGAAGGAATATCCTTTGTTGACCGTGAGAGCTTGTGATGGGCTAAGTTAGGACACCCCTGCAGGGATTTGAACTTTTGAAAGCCGTGCCCGCGGTTATGGGCACATGGGAATTTCTTAATGTCCGATTGTAGAAAACCTGAAGTTGACCTTAATTAAAATGCATCAACCGCATGTGTAACCGTGATGGTCTCTTTCCGGCGGAGTCCGGGAAGTGAACACGGTGTTGGAGTTATGCTTGACGTAGGTTGTTCTAGGATCACTTCTTGATCATAGATTCTCCACCGTGCTTCGCTTTCTCTTCTCGCTCTCATTTGCGTATGTTAGCCACCATATATGCTAGTCGCTTGCTGCAGCTCCACCTCATACCTTGTACCTTACCCATAAGCTTAAATAGTCTTGATCGCGAGGGTGTGAGATTGCTGAGTCCCCGTGACTCACAGATACTTCCAAAACCAGCTTGCAGGTGCCGGTGATGCCATTCTAGGTGACGCAACCGAGCTCAAGGAGGAGCTCGATGAAGATCTTGTCCTTTATGTTGTTTCGTTCTAGTCGATCAGTAGTGGAGCCCAGTTGGGGTCGATCAGGGATCTGTGTAGCTTTTGGGGTAGTCTTCTTTTATTTTGGTTCCATAGTCGGACCTTGATTGTATCTGGACGATGTAATGCTTTATTCATGTAATTGTGTGAAGTGGTGAGTGTAAGCCAACTATGTATCTCTTTCCCTTATGTATTACATGGGTTGTGTGAAGATTACCTCACTTGCGACATTGCTTTCAATGCAGTTATGCCTCTAAGTCATGCTTCGACATGAGGGAGATATAGCCGCATCGAGGGCGTTACAAGTTGGTATCAGAGCCTTCCCCAACCTTAGGAGCCCCCACTGCTTGATCGTTATTAGCAGCCGTTGTTGAGTCTAGAAAAATATTTTGAGTCATTTAGGAATTATATATCAGAGAGTTTAGGAATTCTTTTTACTCCCCAGTCCCTTCATCGCTCTGGTAAGGCATCCTGACGTGGAGTTTTGACTCTTCTCTTCTCAAATTTCACTAAAAAAATTTAGGATCACACGGGTATCTTGGAATCGTTCCGATGGATTTGTGACGAGAACGTTGTTCTTGGTGCCTCCTGTCATTTACGGGTTGTGGCAGTGTCCCGGGGAGTTGAGCTCCGAGGTGTTGTCGTCAAAATTTTATCGTTGCAGTTCTGGAATACCTGAGTTTAGTTTCGCCGACATCGAAAATCTCTTTTATGCAGTTGTTGGTGAGATAACCTCGACGCCACCCAGTACTGGGGCGGGAGTTCGGGAGTATTTCCATAACTCGTATAACGGATGCTTTTCGAAGGTTGGGGTAGACAATTTCCAAAGGTTTCTTGGTTATGTGTTGAAGGATGGATACAGCTGGATGTAGGATTTGCTAGTTTTGGGTGAGATATTATGCTTCCCCTGTATCCCCAACACCTGATTGCATAACCGGAAAATTTCGGGAGTTTATAAGTGGGAATTCAAGTAGCTCTTAGGATATCTTTTCGACAGATGTATGATATGAAATTGGGGTTCGACGTCTAGTGGTCCGCCTATTCACGGTCGATTTTACAGTGGTCTCGTTGTGTCTTAAAGAGTCATTGGCTATGCCGACTCCGGGACGCTTCGTATGTCATGTGCATTGCCTTGTACATGATGGTGCTGTACGATCGAGCCCGTGTAGGCCCCACCACGAAAACTTCGGACGAAATCTCTATCATATGTTTGTTCCGGCTTATTCTGCAAGCCAATCCTTTGTTTTGTTTTTGAGTTGTGGTATTCGAGTTGCTTCGAAGTCAAATGTTGATTCCATACCTTTTCCTAAACGGTGTTCTCATATTCCTATGTGAATACTAATCCTCTTGATCATCGAGATTGTCTTGTCAATCCTTTTTCAATCGGCGTGTTTCTCTTCAAGTGGATCCGATCATTTCAACATCCGCAAGATCAAGTATCAGTTCTTCTCAATGTCGTTTGTTTCATCCATCCCAAGTTGCCTTTGTTTTCCCGCCCACCCACACTTTTTCCTCAAGGACTTGATTTCTTAATCAAGTATCCTTTATTCTTGTGAAGCCTCTCCACTCTTTTTCCGTCAATGTTCTTATCTGGTGATTCTCATGAAGATTTTAACGGAGCCTCAAGGTCATCATCCTTAATTTTTTTTCTTCTCCGGTGGATTCAATTCTAGCTTTGTCGATCATATCATTTCCTTGTTTCAAATGCTTTCTCATGCCGGTGCAATTCTTAATCATTCACTTCTCGTTATTCAATTGTTCCGGAGTGCTCAAGATATTTTGAAGATTCATGTTACCACTCTGCTTTCGTTCAAACTCTTTTGAGGATGTTATATCATTTAAGCCTTTTAATTCAACCGGTGCAATCTCTCTTTTCAAGTAATCGTTCTACGGTGTTTCTTTTGAGTGGGCCCTAACCCACAGGTCTTTTCCCAGGATCTTACCTAACTCTTCTTATTTTCCCGGCGTTACTCTCAAATTCTTTTCCAAGTTTGACGTAAGAATGAGTTATCATCAGTCAAATGGCTTTCTCCTTGATCTTTCAAATTCTTTCATCGTTGGTTCAACCTTTCCAATTTTAATCCCGGAGATCTCAACAATTTGGTGGTGTTTCTCATCGTAATTCTCAGATTTTGGAAGACCGAAGAAGATTCTTCTTTCAATCTTGCTCTTTTCTCTTCAAGATTCGTGATTCTAGCTTTATGCCATTCTCTCATAATTATTTTCGGTTGTGAGAATTCTTTCCACCCATCCGGTGCAATTCAGGAGTCTTTTCAGGTTGATTATCCGGAGTCCATCAATTCAGGTTTATTCATTCTCAGCTTTCAGTTATCATTCTCCAATCTTACCGGTGCTTCGTTCAAGTGATCTATATTCGGCTCGTGATCTCCTCGTTCTCATGTATCTAAATCCTCTCAAGCATCTTCGTTCATTTTATAATTCTTCCCGGTGTTTCTTTATCTTTACTTCGTTCGTTTTCAATTCTTACGGTGGTTCGTTGAAGAGTTTTTCTTCCTTCGTGTATCATATCTATGCATTCGTGCTTTTCAAATTCTACCGGTGGATCGTTGAAGACTTTCTCAAGTTTGTGCTATATCTATCTTAATCCTTTCTACGAGAATAAGTAGTGTGCCAAATCCATTGTATATCATCAATTTAATTGGTGAAGGACAAGCATAACATAATTCTTATTCTTGTTCATACAAGTGATTAATTCCCTATTCCGGAGGTTCTTCAAATTCTTGGTTTCACTTGGTTCATCTCTCTTTTTCTGGAGTTCCAAACTCTCTCAAATATATCGTCGCGAAGATCCATCTAAATCATTACAAGGATTCACCTTGTGTTTTCAACTTCTCTTTCTTCTCGTTATCCTTTTGTTACCGGAGTTCTTCATGAAGGTTCTACATGAGGGTTCATAAAGGATTTAATTCCGTCTAGAAGTTTTTTTCATTGAGATTCTTTTCTGAGGAGCTCATGCTTTCTTCATCCTGTAATCCGGAGTGCAATTGTTTCTCCTTTATCTTTTGAGGTGGTAATATATCATTCTACATTCACAAGATTGAGATATTTAAATCCATCAATCTCTTCATTAAAATTACCATGGGTTATATTTCACCTAAAGCTTTCCCTAAGGATTTTGCTATTTATGGTGCTTATAAATGTCCGAAGTTCTTTATTTATTCTCCCGATGCGATAGTTTCTCGTATCCTTCTTGATATCAAGCCAATTTATTGTTTCGTTAGTGGCAGAATTTCACCTCATAATTTTCAGATGTCTTCCATAAGCCCACTACCAGCTTACTCTTTTCATTGTTGGTTTTCCAACAATTCCGTTTGACCCTTCTCCTAAAATATGCCTTGTCAAGCTCTTTGTGACAGAACTTGGCATTTTATTCTCCATTCTTTTCTCTCAATTACCTATCTTCTATTCTTTCGTTCCGGAGGCTTTGTGATGTTGCTCTCTTCAACCCATCTTTTCGTTTTGTCAGGATCATGTTCTTTTCTTGGTTTATCCGTCTTAACCGGAGTGTTGTGTCCTTTTGCTCAAGTTCTTTCGCCTTATCAAGCCTTGCATCTCTTCTCAACCGGAGTGCTGCCCAAAGTTGTTCTCCCTTGTTCCTCTTTTCAAACTGAGTGTTTTCAACTTCGTTCATCTCCCTCGTATTATTTTCTCGAAATGGTTTAACCTTTTTCAAGGTTCTTTGGTCTCACTCGTTTGTTAAAGGAGCAACTTAGTTTTAACTCTCCGCTTTCTCTTCTGTTGTCCCTCCGGTGCCATTCTAGATCTCGGGACGAGATCCTCTCGTAGTGGTGGAGTGTTGTGATGCCCCTAGACCGATGTGCCATGTGTCCTCCATTTATTCACTGTTGTTGCGTTGTCATTGCTTGCGTGTCATGCATTGCATATCATGTCATCTTGTGCATTTCATTTGCATACGTGTTCGTCTCACGCATCCGAGCTTTTTCCCCGTTGTCCGTTTTGCATTCCGGCGCTCCGTTCTCCTCCGGTGGTCATTTCTACCTTCTTTTCGTGTGCGGGTGTTAAACATTTCCGGATTAGACCGAGACTTGTCAAGCGGCCTTGGTTTACTACCGGTAGACCGCCTGTCAAGTTTCGTGCCATTTGGACTTCGTTTGATACTCCAACGGTTAACCGAGGGACCGTAAAGGCCTCGTGTGTGTTGCAGCCCAACACCCTTCCAAAGTGGCCCAAAACCCACCTAAACCTCCTCCATCATCTAGAGCGTTCGATCGCGATCGCGTGGCCGAAAACCGCACCTCATTTGGACTCTCCTAGCTCCCTCTATGCCTATAAATATACCCCCTCCGAAATTCACGTTTCCTTCTTCCCCCGAAACCCTAGATCTCTCCCACCGCGCGCCGGACAACGCCCGCCGGCGCCGGACGCGTCCTCTCCGTCCCCGCCGCCACGTGTCGCGCCCACACTCGCCACCGCCTCGCGCCCACATCGCCGCCGCGCCGGCCAGCCCGGGCCCAGGAGGGGCCCCCGCGGCCCAGATCCGGGCGCCGCCCCGCGTCTTCATCCTCCCCGCGGTCGGTGGCCGAGCTCCCCGAGCCGCGCCGCCGCTGCTCCTTGCCGGCGCGAGCTTGCCACACCGCAGCTCGCCGGCCGTCGCACTCCTCCCGGCCAGTGGCGCACCTCGCCGCTGCGGCCATCACCGGCGCCGTCCGCCACCACCTCGGCCTCGCCGCCTCCTCCACGCCGTAGACCCACCCGGCCGGCCTCCTCCACTCTGGCGAGCTACAGTACCCCGGCGATCCTCGAAATCCGCGCCGGATCTAGATCTGGAAAATATCTCCTCGGTTGACTTTCCTCCCGAAACCCTAATTATTTTGCATACTTTGACCTGCTATATCTCCGCATCCGCAGCTCCGTTTGGGCATTTAGCATATGAAAATGTTCGTCTCAGAGAGCACATCATTTCATCTCATTGCATCATTTTCATTTGAGTTAATCTTGATGCCCAAAATGCTGTTGGAAGAGAGCTATTTGAGTTAATTGTCAGATCAGCTGCATCAAATAGCTATTTGTCATTTTTGCCATGATTAATGTCTGCATGATATGCCCCTGAGCTCTACATGAGTTTTGTTATATGCTTTTCCATCTTTCCAGAGGTGCTATCCAAGTATTTTTGTGATATGTGTGGTGACTAGCACAAGCTTGCAAAGTGGTGCATTCGTTAATGCTGATTTCAGGGACTTAGCAATTCCACCAAGTCCTTGGACTGTTTTTATCAATATGCCATATGTTCATGTTGTTTCCTAGTGATTCGTGCCTCTTTTGAGGATGACCAGTAATGATGTTTTTTAACTCTTGTAGTGCTCTATCCATCCATGCCTTTGTTTGCAATTATGGAGTACCCTAACTTGAGTCAATCGAGCTCTACTTTTGCTATTTCGTGAATCTGGGCAGATTGTCTACTTGTTAGCGATTTTGCCGAGGATGTTGTAGTTGATCCGTGCATGCTATGTTGTTGTTCTTGCCATGCCTAGCTTATATAATGTGTATTCTTAATGGGTGTATGCTTATATTGTCATGCTTTGCTCTGTAGCGAGTGCATCGAGCACGTAAACATGCCTACTTGATATCTGTTTTGCATGCTCCAGTTTTTCACTAAGTCTGAGATCTGTTTATGTTTTTGCCATGTTCACATGCTTGTAATTGTATTTTCTGCTCCCTTTTGGCTCAAGGTCACTAAGGGACTTTTGTTAAGCTCTTTGAGTAGCTCCATTCCATGCCTTGCTTTGCCACGTTAAGTTCCTGTAGCATATAGTTTTCATGCTGCAAAGTGTGCTACCTGATCTGAAATTCCAGAGAAGTGTTAATTTCACTAAGTCTCAAATCTGGTTACCAATTGCACTTTTGCCATGCTTGTTTGAACCTGCTAATGGATGAACTAGCCGTAGCTCAGTGTTCATCTTTTGTTAAGCTTTATGAATGGATCCCTTCCATGTATTTTGTTGCCATTTTTGAGTGTTGTAGCATGTTCAACTTGTTGCATTTAGATGGCTACTTGTTGTTTATCGCAGACCGGTGCCATATTTGTTTTGCTTGCCATTTCCGAACCGTGCATCCGATTCCGGCGATCTTCATATCGATTTCAATCGAAATCACCTCATCTTTCCAGTGGCACTCTTGGATTTCCAAGTTGAGGCCAGGTTCATTCATTCCCTTGCAAATCATGCATATGCATCGCATATCGCATACCGCATATCATACCATGTTAATGTGTTGGTTGTTTACTATGTTGTGTGCTTCTTTCCGGTGTTTGCTTCTTCGGGTTGGTTCCGATAACGTCATGTTTGTGAGGACCCATTTGTCTGTCTTCTTCATGGACTCGTTCTTCTTCCTTGCGGGATTTCAAGCAAGATGACCATACCCTCGAAATCACTTCTATCTTTGCTTGCTAGTTGCTCACTCTTTTGCTATGCCTATGCTACGATACCTACCACTCGCTTATCATGCCTCCTATATTGTTGAACCAAGCCTCTAACCCACCTTGTCCTAGCAAACTGTTGTTTGTCTATGTTACCGCTTTGCTCAGCCCCTCTTATAGCGTTGTTAGTTGCAGGTGAAGATCGAAGTTTGTTCCTTGTTGGAACATGGAGATGTTGTTCCTTGTTGGAACCTGTTTACTTGTCGGGATATCACAATATATCTTATTTTAATTAATGCATCTATATACTTGGTAAAGGGTGGAAGGCTCGGCCTTATGCCTGGTGTTTTGTTCCACTCTTGCCACCCTAGTTTCCGTCATATCGATGTTATGTTCCCGGATTTTGCGTTCCTTACGCGGTTGGGCTATAATGGGAACCCCTTGACAGTTCGCCTTGAATAAAACTCCTCCAGCAATGTCCAACCTTGGTTTTACCATTTGCACTATCAACCTACCACCTTCCCTTGGGTTCTGCAGACTCAAGGGTCATCTTTATTCTAACCCCCCCCCCCGGGCCAGTGCTCCTCTGAGTGTTGGTCCGACCGAGCAGCTACGGGGCCACCTCGGGGTAACTTGAGGTTTGGTTTTACTCGTAGGATGTCTCATCTGAGTGTGCCCTAAGAACGAGATATGTGCAGCTCCTATCGGGATTTATCGGCACATTCGGACGGTGTTGCTGGATTTGTTTTACCATTGTCGAAATGTCTTGTAACCTGGATGCCGAGTCTGATCGGAATGTCTTGGGAGAAGGAATATCCATCGTTGACCGTGAGAGCTTGTGATGGGCTAAGTTAGGACACCCCTGCAGGGATTTGAACTTTCAAAAGCCGTGCCCGCGGTTATGGGCACATGGGAATTTGTTAATGTCCGGTTGTAGAAAACCTGAAGTTGACCTTAATTAAAATGCATCAACCGCGTGTGTAACCGTGATGGTCTCTTTCCGGCGGAGTCCGGGAAGTGAACACGGTGTTGGAGTTATGCTTGACGTAGGTTGTTCTAGGATCACTTCTTGATCATAGATTCTCGACCGTGCTTCGCTTTCTCTTCTCGCTCTCATTTGTGTATGTTAGCCACCATATATGCTAGTCGCTTGCTACAGCTCCACCTCATACCTTGTACCTTACCCATATGCTTAAATAGTCTTGATTGCGAGGGTGTGAGATTGCTGAGTCCCCGTGACTCACAGATACTTCCAAAACAAGCTTGCAGGTGCCGATGATGCCATTCCAGGTGACGCAGCCGAGCTCAAGGAGGAGCTCGATGAAGATCTTGTCCTTTATGTTGTTTCGTTCTAGTCGATCAGTAGTGAAGCCCAGTTGGGGTCGATCGGGGATCTGGTAGCTTTGGCGGTAGTCTTCTTTTATTTTGGTTCCGTAGTCGGACCTTGATTGTATCTGGACGATGTAATGCTTTATTCATGTAATTGTGTGAAGTGGCGAGTGTAAGCCAACTATGTATCTCTTTACCTTATGTATTACATGGGTTGTGTGAAGATTACCTCACTTGCGACATTGCTTTCAATGTGATTATGCCTCTAAGTCGTGCTTCGACACGTGGGAGATATAGCCGCATCGAGGGCGTTACAATCATTCTCAAACATAAATCCATTCATGAAACACACTCGAATATTACCTACACCCAATACTTGAGCACGATCATATTGCCTCCTAGTTGGTGCTTTTATGAGAGAAGATGGAGACTCAAGTTTCAAAATAAAAATTGCATAAAGTAAAAGATAGGCCCTTCGCAGAGGGAAGTAGGGATTTGTATAGGTGCTAGAGCTCAAAGCAAAAAATTTGAGATAAAAACATTTTGGCAGGTGTATCCATCCCACCAACGAAAACGACTTAGAGTTTCCAATACTTTCCATGCATAGATATATCATAGGCAGTTCCCAAACAGAAAATAAAGTTTATTCCTTTTTCCACCATAACTTTCACTTTCCATGGCTAACCGTATCCACGGGTGCCCTCCATACCAACACTTTCCAAGGAATTTATTATTTGACAACATAAAGTAAATTCATTTCTTTTTTGCATTTCAGGACTGGGCATCCCTAATACCTTTGCCTTACTCTCGTGCAATGAAAAATGAATAAACACTCATCTTGAGAATAACACATCTAGCATGGAAAATATTAGCCACACCTCACCGCTTCGCGAGCGAAACAAACACACAAAAGATAAGTTTATTTTGAAAATTAGAGATGGCACATGCAAATTTGCCTAGAACAGCAAAAGAATATCGCATATAGGTAGATATAGTGGACTCATGTGGCAAAACTTGTTTAAAGGATTTTGGATGCACGAGTAGAGGTCATACTTAGTGCAATATGAAGGCTAGCAAAAGATTGAGAAGCGACCAACCAAGAAACGAATAATCTCATAAGCAAGCATTAAGCATAGTTAACACCAAATAATGCACCACAAGTAGGATGTAATTTTCATTGCATGATTATTGACTTTCGTGCATGCATAGGGAATCACAAACCTTAACACCAATATTCTTACTAGAGCATAATTACTCATGAACATAACTCACATATCACATCATCATATCTCAAAACTATTACTAAGAATCAAGTTTATTTTGTCCAATGATCTTCATGACATTTTTCTTTTCTTTATCCTTCTTGGATATCTATCACTTTGGCAGTAACTTTCATGTGTTGCTTTTCATCAGCTCAAACAAATATAAGTGAAGATCATGAGCATAACAAATTTCTTTCTCTCAAAATAATTTAAGTGAAGCAAGAGAGAATTTCTTAAAAAATTTACTTACTCTCAAACAAATATAAGTGAAGCAAGAGAGCAATTCTTGAAAAATAACAAAGCACACCGTGCTAAAAAAGACATAAGTGAAGCACTAGAGCAAGTCCTAGCTCATAAAAGATTTAAGTGAAGCATAGAGAGCAATTCTAACAAGTCATGACATAATTTTGGCTCTCTAAAAAAGGTGTGTCCATCAAGGATTGATAACTTAAAACACAAAATAAAAAAAGAAAAGACATATCATACAAGACACTCCAAGAAAAACACATATCATGTGACGAATAAAAATATAGTCTCGAGTAAAATACCGATAGTTGTTGGAAGAAAGCGGGGATGCCACTCGGGGGCATCCCCAAGCTTAGTTGGTTTCTCATTCTTGGATAATAGCTTGGGATGCCGGGGCATCCCCAAGCTTAGGCTCTTACATCCTTCCTTCATCCATCGTAAGATAACCCAAAACTTGAAAACTTCAATCACACAAAACTCAACAAAGCCTTCGTGAGATCCGTTAGCATAAGAATAATAAACCACTACTATAAGTGATGTATCAAACCAATTCATATATTGTTTTTAAATTATATCTAATGTACTCCAACTTTTCTATGGCAAAAAATCATCAAAGAAAACCATAGAGCCATCAAAATAAGCACACAACACAAAGAAAACAGAATCTGTCAAAACAGAACAGTCTGTAGTAATCTGACTATTTCGAATCCATCTGTAACCCAAAAAACTCTGAAAAATTAGGAAGGCCCTAGAAATTTGTATATTTATCTACTGCAGGTGGAATGGCTATTTTATCGCTCTCTGGTAAAAATTGAAAATTAATTTCGTGAGCGTAAAAGTTTATGTTTTTTCAGCAAGATCAAACAACTATTGCCCAAAAACATCCTAAAGGCTTTACTTGGCACAAATACTAATTAAACATAAAAACACAATCATAACAGTAGCATAATTGTGCTAACACTCAAGAACAGAAAGCAAAAAGCAAAAATAAATTGTATTCATTGGGTTGCCTCCCAACAAGCGCTATAGTTTTACGCCCTTAGCTAGGCATAAAGCAAGGATCTAAGTTTTGTCATCTTTGGTTCGAGATCCATAAGATGCCCTCATGATTGATTCATAAGGTGGCTTAATTCTAGTTCTAGGAAATGTTACATACCCTTCCTCAAAGGAAACTGGAACTTAATATTGCCTTCTTTCATATCAATCACGGCACCAATAGTGCGTAAAACGGTCTACCAAGAATAATAAGACAAGACGGATTGCAATCAACATCAATAAAATCTATGGGCACATAATTCCTATTTGCAAGAATAAGAACATCATTAATTCTTCCCATAGGCTTTTTAATAGTAGAATCCGCCAAGTGCAAATTCAAGGAACATTCTTCAAGATTGGTAAGACCAAGCACATCACATAAAGATTTCGAAATTGTGGAAACACTAGCACCCAAGCCACACAAAGCAAAACACTCACAATTTTTAATCTTGACTTTGATAGTAGGTTCCTACTCATCATACAATTTTCTTGGAATTGAAACTTCCAATTCCAATTTTTCTTCGAAAGCTTTCATCATAGCATCAACAATATGTTTAGTAAAAGCCTTGTTTTGTTCATAAGCATGGGGTGAATTTATCATGGATTGCAACAAATAAATACAATCAATCAAAGAGAAATTATCATAATTAAAGTCTTTGTAATCCAAAGTAGTGGGTGCATCACTAGCTAAAGTTTTGACCCCTCCAAACCCACTTTCATCAATTCTCAACAAGATTTTCACCCTCCGAAATATTGGGATGCCTTCTACCTAAAGTTGACTCTTCTCCAGTCCCTTTTTCATCATTCTTAACTTTACTAAACAAGGAATCAATAGAAGAAACACCAATCATTTTAAGATCTTCATCACTTTTGCAAGAATAATCACTAGAAAATGCCTTTTCCAAAAATTCTCTTTTAGCTCTAAGCATAGTAGTTCTTTTCTTACTTTCATCCATAGAAACATAAAGAGCTTTAATTGATTCATCTACTTTAGGCACAAAAAAATCATCTTGAGATTTTCCACATCATGAGCTATTCTATCAACACTTCTAGACAAATCATCAATCTTATTCAACTTTTCTTCTATGGAAGTGTTGAAAACTTTTCGTGTATTGATAAATTCTTTAATATTATTATCAATATCAGAGGTGTTCCTATTATTATAAGATTGATTTCCATTGGAATTACCATAATTGTTATAGGAATTACTAGGAAAAGGCCTAGGATCAAAATTTCCTCTATAAGCATTGTTGTTGAAATTATTGTGAGAAATAAAATTCACATCAATGTCATCACTATTTTGCTCAATCAAAGTATACAAAGACATATCATTAAGATCAATAGGAGCACTTCTACTAGCAACCAATTTCATAAGAGCATCAACTTTTTCACTCAAAGAACAAATTTCTTCAACCGGATTAACTTTTTTACTAGTAGGAGCCATTTTGGTATACCATTGCGAATAATTTGTCATGATATTATCAAGCAATTTGGTGGCTTCACCCAAAGTAATTTCCATAAAAGTACCACCCGCGGCGAAATCTAAAAGATTACTAGAAACAAAATTCAATCCCGCATAAAAAAATTGTATGATCATCCAAAGATTTAACCCATGAGTTGGGCAATTCCTTAGCATCATCTTCATCCTTTCCCAAGCTTGCGCAACATGCTCATGTTCAAGTTGCTTGAAATTCATGATGTGGGTTCTATGGGAAATAATTTTTGCAGGAGGAAAATACTTAGTGATAAAAGCATCTTTGCACTTATTCCAAGAATCGATACTATTGCGAGGTAAAGAAGAGAACCAAATTTTTGCAGAGTCACGCAAAGAGAACAAAAATAATTTCATCTTGACCACATCATTTTCCGCATATTTTTTCTTTTGCATATCGCATAATTCCACGTAGGTATTAAGATGGGACGCGGCATCCTCATTAGGAGTACCGGAAAATTGGTCTTTCATAACAAGATTCAGCAAAGCAGTATTATTATCACAAGTCTCCGCACTAGTGGCGGGAGGAGCAAGAGGAGTGCCAATAAAATCATTGTTGTTTGTATTTGAGAAATCACATAACTTGGTGTTCTCTTGAGTCATGATGACCACACAACAAGATTGTACTCAAAAACAGACCCGGCAAAAAAACGGCGAACGGAAAAAAAGAGGCGAATAAAACAAAAAAAAATTGTGAAGTGGGGGAGAGGAAAATGAGAGGCAAATGGCAAATAATGTAAATTACAGGGAGATGAGATTTGTGATTAGGAACATGGTTATGATGAAGATCCTCCCCGACAACGGCGCCGGAAATTCTCCTTGATGGTAGCTGGAACTACGTCGGTATTTCCATGGAGAGGGACTGATGATGTAGCACAGCGACGGTAGGTATTTCCCTCAGTTATGAAACCAAGGTATCGAACCAGTAGGAGAACCAAGCAACACAACGTAAGCAGCACCTGCAGACAAATAACAACACCTCGCAACCCGACGTGTTAAAGGGGTTGTCAATCCCTTCCAGGGTACGACGCCTCAAGATAGGCAAACAGACGTGAGGTAAATTGTAGTAGATTGATAGATCGAACGCCAAATAAAATAAATTGCAGCAAGGTATTTTTGGATTTTTGGTTTAATGGATTTGGATAAAAATGCAAAGGAAAAGTAGATCGCAAGGAAAATATATGAGAAAGAAGACCCGGGGGCCGTAGGTTTCACTAGTGGCTTCTCTCAAGAAAAATAGCAAACGGTGGGTAAACAAATTACTATTGGGCAATTGATAGAACTTCAAATAATTATGACGATATCCAGGCGATGATCATTACATAGGCATCACGCCCAAGATTAGTAGACCGACTCCTGCGTGCATCTACTACTATTACTCCATACATCGACCGTTATCCAGCATGCATCTAGTGTATTAAGTTCATGGGAAAACGTAGTAATGCAATAAGAACGATGACATGATGTAGACAAGATCCATTTATCTATATGGTGGTAGATATAGATCTCGTCTTTTTATCCTTAGTAGCAACGATACATACGTGTCGGTTCCCTTTCTGTCACTGGGATCAAGCACCGTAAGATCGAACCCACTACCGGGCACCTCTTCCCATTGCAAGATAAATAGATCAAGTTGGCCAGACAAAACCCAAATATCGGAGAAGAAATACGAGGCTATAAGAGATCATGCATAAAATATATCAAAGAAACTCAAATACTTTCATGGATATAAAAACATAGATCTGATCATAAACTCGAAGTTCATCGATCCCAACAAACACACCGCAAAAAGAGTTACATCATATGGATCTCCAAGAGACCATTGTATTGAGGATCAAGAGAGAGATATGAAGCCATCTAGCTACTAACTACAGGCCCCGAAGGTCTACAAAGAACTACTCACGCATCATCGGAGAGGCACCAATGGAAGTGGTGAACCCCTCCGTGATGGTGTCTAGATTGGATCTGGTGATTCTGGACTCTGCGGCGGCTGGATGAATATTTGATCGACTCCCCTAGGGTTCTGGTATTTTTGGGGTATTTATAGAGCAAAGAGGCAGTCCGAGGGGCACCCGAGGTGGGCACAATCCACCGGGGTGTGCCAGGGCCTCCAGGCGCGCCCTGGTGGGTTGTGCCCCCCTCAGGGCACCCCCCAGGTGCAACCAGGGCCCATTGCCTTCCTTCTGGCCCATAAATCATCTTCGTAAAGTTCCGTTGCATTTGGACTCCGTTTGATATTGATTTTCTGTGATATAAAAAACATGGAAAAACAACAACTAGCACTTGGCACTATGTCAGTAGATTAATACCAAAAAATGATATAAAATGACTATAAAAAGATTGTAAAACATCTAAGATTGATAATAAAACAACATGGAATAATAAAAAATTATAGATACGTTGGAGACGTTTCAGGAGGCTAGCGGGGTCTATGTGTTCAGGTTGGCTAGTAGCTGGCTCAACAATGCATGCCAACTGACCCTAGTTACAGTTGCTTTCAGACCATGTAGTTGCAGCCGGGTTGCAAAATACTTGCAGTAGTATGTCTAGTGGTGCATGATACGTCCATTTTGCATCATGTTTTCTTAATGTTATTTATAATGTCTTTATCCATAATAATGCTTTTTGGAGTAATTCTAATGCCTTTTCTCTCATAATTTGCAAGGTACACACCAAGAGGGAGAATACCGGCAGCTGGAAATATGGACCTGAAAAAGCTACGTCAGGCTACCTATTCTGCACAACTCCAAATGAGTCGAAACTTCACAGGGATTTTTTATGGAATATATAAGAATTATTGGAGCAAATAACTATCATAGGGGGGCCACCAGGTGGGCACAACCCACCTGGGCGCGCCAGGGCCCCCTAGCGTGCCCTGGGGGTTGTGGCCTCCTCGACCCACCTCTGGTGCCCATCTTTTGGTATATAAGTCATTTTGACCTAGAAAAAATAAGAGGAGGACTTTCGGGACGAAGCGCCGTCGCCTCGAGGCGAAACTTGGGAAGGAGCACTTTTGCCCTCCGGTGGAGCGATTCCGCCGGGGGAACTTCCCTCCTGGAGGGGGAAGTCATCGTCATTACCAAAAACTCTCCCATCTTGGGGAGGGCAATCTCCATCAACATATTCAACAACACCATCTCCTCTCAAACCCTAGTTCATCTCTTGTGTTCAATCTTGTTACCGAAACTATAGATTGGTACTTGTGGGTGACTACTGCTACCTCTTGAGCAGTGTGTTGGTTTTCCCCGAAGAGGAAGGGATGATGCAGCAAAGTAGCGTAAGTATTTCCCTCAGTTTTTGGGAACCAAGGTATCAATCCAGTAGGAGGCTACACACGAGTCCCTCGTACCTGCACAAAACAAATAAATTCTCGCAACCAACGCGAATAGGGGTTGTCAATCCCTACACGGCCACTTACGAGAGTGAGATCTGATAGATATGATAAGATAATATTTTTGGTATTTTTGTGATAAAGATGCAAAGTAAAATAAAGGCAAAGGAAAAAAGCAAAGGAAATAACTAAGCAGTAGGAGATTAATATGATAAAGATAGACCCGGGGGGGCATAGGTTTCACTAGTGGCTTCTCTCGGGAGCATAAGTATTCTACGGTGGGTGAACAAATTACTGTTGAGCAATTGACAGAATTGAGCATAGTTATGCGAATATCTAGGTATGATCATGTATATAGGCATCACGTTCGAGACAAGTAGACCGACTCCTGCCTGCATCTACTACTATTACTCCACTCATTGACCGCTATCCAGCATGCATCTAGAGTATTAAGTTAAAAACAGAGTAACGCCTTAAGCAAGATGACATGATGCAGAGGGATAAACTCATGCAATATGATGAAAACCCCATCTTGTTATCCTCGATGGCAACAATACAATACGTGCCTTATGCCCCTACTATCACTGGGAAAGGACAACGCAAGATTGAACCCAAAGCTAAGCACTTCTCCCATTACAAGAAAGGTCAATCTAGTAGGCCAAACCAAACTGATAATTCGAAGAGACTTGCAAAGATAACCAATCATACATAAAAGAATTCAGAGAAGATTCAAATATTATTCCTAGGTAGACTTGATCATAAACCCACAATTCATCTGTCTCAACAAACACACCACAAAAAGAAGATTACATCAAATAGTTCTCCACAAGAGAGGGGGGGAACATTGTATTGAGATCCAAAAAGAGAGAAGAAGCCATCTAGCTACTAACTATGGACCCGTAGGTCTGAGGTAAACTACTCACACTTCATCGGAAGGGCTATGGTGTTGATGTAGAAGCCCTCCGTGATCGATGCCCCCTCCGGCGGAGCTCCGGAACAGGCCCCAAGATGGGATCTCGTGGATACAAAAAGTTGCGGCGGTGGAATTAGGTTTTTGGCTCCGTATCGGATCGTTTGGGGATACGTAGGTATATATAGGAGGGAGGAGTACGAAGGTGGAGCAACAGGGGGCCCACAAGGGTGGAGGGCGCGCCTGGGGGGTAGGTGCGCCCCCTACCTCGTGGCCTCCTCTTTTGTGTCTTGACGTAGGGCCAAGTCTCCCGGGTCTTGTTCGTTGAGAAAATCACGTTCCCGAAGGTTTCATTCCGTTTGGACTCTGTTTGATATTCCTTTTCTTCGAAACCCTAAAACAGGCAAAAAACAGCAATTCTAGGCTGGGCCTCCGGTTAATAGGTTAGTCCCAAAAATAATATAAAAGTCGAAAATAAATCCCACTAATGTCCAAAACAGTATATAATATAGCATGGAGCAATCAAAAATTATAGATACGTTGGAGACGTATCAAGCATCCCCAAGCTTAATTCCTGCTCGTCCTCGAGTAGGTAAATGATAAAAACAGAATTTTTGATGCGGAGTGCTACTTGGCATAATTTTAATGTAATTCTTCTTAATTGTGGTATGAATATTCAGATCCGAAAGATTCAAGACAAAAGTTTGATATTGACATAAAATTAATAATACTTCAAGCATACTAACAAAGCAATCATGTCTTCTCAAAATAGCATGGCCAAAGAAAGTTATCCCTACAAAATCATATAGTCTGGCTATGCTCCATCTTCACCACACAAAATATTTAAATCATGCACAACCCTGATGACAAGCCAAGCAATTGTTTCATACTTTTGACATTCTCAAAACTTTTTCAATCTTCACGCAATACATGAGCGTGAGCCATGCACATAGCACTATAGGTGGAATAGAATGGTGGTTGTGGAGAAGAAAAAAGGGAGAAGATAGTCTCACATCAACTAGGCGTATCAACGGGCTATGGAGGTGCCCATCAATGATATCAATGTGAGTGAGTAGGGATTTCCATGCAACGGATGCACTAGAGCTATAAGTATGTGAAAGCTCAAAAAGAAACTAAGTGGGTGTGCATCCAACTTGCTTGCTCATGAAGACCTAGGGCATTTTGAGGAAGCCCATCATTGGAATATACAAGCCAAGTTCTATAATGAAAAAAAATCCCACTAGTATATGAAAGTGATAACATAGGAGACTCTCTATCATGAATATCATGGTGCTACTTTGAAGCACAAGTGTGGTAAAAGGATAGTAACATTGTCCCTTCTCTCTTTTTCTCTCATTTTTTTATTTGGGCCTTTTCTCTTTTTTTATGGCCTCTTTTCTTTTTTTCATCCGGAGTCTCATCCCGACTTGTGCGGGAATCATAGTCTCCATCATCCTTTTCTCACTGGGACAATGCTCTAATAATGATGATCATCACACTTTTATTTTTCTTACAACTCAACAATTACAACTCGATACTTAGAACAAAATATGACTCTATATGAATGCCTCTGGCGGTGTACCGGGATATGCAATGAATCAAGAGTGACACATATGAAAGAATTATGAGTGGTGGCTTTGCCACAAATACGATGTCAACTACATGATCATGCTAAGCAATATGACAATGATGGAGTGTGTCATAATAAACAGAACGGTGGAAAGTTGCATGGCAATATATCTCGGAATGGCTATGAAATGCCATAATAGGTAGGTATGGTGGCTATTTTTACGAAGGTATATGGTGGGTGTATGATACCGGCGAAAGGTGCGCGATATTAGAGAGGCTAGCAAAGGTGGAAGGGTGAGAAAAGTGTGTATAATCCATGGACTCAACATTAGTCATAAATAACTCATATACTTATTGCAAAAATCTACAATTTATCAAACCAAAGTATTATGCGCATGCTCCTAGGGGGATAGATTGGTAGGAAAAGACCATCGCTCGTCCCCGGCCGCCACTCATAAGGAAGACAATCAAAAAATAAATCATGCTCTGACTTCATCACATAACGGTTCACCATACGTGCATGCTACGGGAATCACAAACTTTAACACAAGTATTTCTCAAATTCACAACTACTCAACTAGCACAACTTTAATATCACCATCTTTATATCTCAAAACAATTATCAAGCATCAAACTTCTCATAGTATTCAACACACTCATAAGAACGTTTTATTATTAATCTTGTATACCAAGCATATTAGGATTTTAAGCAAATTAGCATGCTATTTAAGACTCTCAAAATAATATAAGTGAAGCATGAGAGATTAATAGTTTCTATAAAACAAATCCACCACCGTGCTCTAAAAGATATAAGTGAAGTACTAGAGCAAAACTACATAACTCAAAAGATATAAACGAAGCACATAGAGTATTCTAACAAATTCCAAATCATGTATGGCTCTCTCAAAAGGTGTGTACATCAAGGATGATTGTGGTAAACTAAAAAGTAAAGACTCAAATCATACAAGACGCTCCAAGCAAAACACATATCATGTGGCGAATAAAAATATAGCTCCAAGTAAAGTTACCGATTGAAGTAGACGAAAGAGGTGATGCCTTCTGGGGCATCCCCAAGCTTTGGCTTTTAGGTGTCCTTATATTATCTTGGGGCCCATGGGGATCCCAAAGATTAGGCTCTTGCCACTCCTTGTTCAATAATCCATCAAATCTTTACCCAAAACTTGAAAACTTCACAACACAAAACTTAAAGTAGAAAATCTCGTGAGCTCCGTTAGCGAAAGAAAACAAAAGACCACTTCAAGGTACTGTAATGAACTCATTATTTATTTATATTGGTTTTATACCTACTGTATTCCAACTTCTCTATGGTTTATAAACTATTTTACTAGCCATAGATTCATCAAAATAAGCAAACAACACATGAAAAACAGAATCTGTCAAAAACAGAACAGTCTGTAGTAATCTGTAGCTAGCGCAAGATCTGGAACCCCAAAAATTCTAAAATAAATTGATGGACGTGAGGAATTTATATATTAATCATCTGCAAAAATAATTAACCAAATAGCACTCTCCAAATAAAAATTAAAGCAGTTCTCGTGAGCGCTAAAGTTTCTGTTTTTTTACAGCAAGTGTAACAAGACTTTCCCCAAGTCTTCCCAACGGTTCTACTTGGCACAAACACTAATTAAACACAAAAAAATACAATCAAAACAGAGGCTAGATAAATTATTTATTACTAAACAGGAGCAAAAATCAAGGAATGAAAATAAAATTGGGTTGCCTCCCAACAAGCGCTATCGTTTAACGCCCCTAGCTAGGCATAACAAGCAAGGATAGATCTAGGTATTGCCATCTTTGGTTGTCAATACATAAGTGGCTATCATAATAGATTAATAAGGTAATTTAATTTTATTTCTAGGAAAGTGTTCCATGCATTTCCTTAATGGAAACTGGAATCTAATATTTCCTTCCTTCATATCAATAATTGCACCAATCGTTCTAAGGAAAGGTCTACCAAGAATAATAGGACATGAAGGATTGCAATCTATGTCAAGAACAATAAAATCTATGGGCACATAATTCCTATTTGCAACAATAATAACATCATTAATTCTTCCCATAGGTTTCTTAATAGTGGAATCCACAAGGTGCAAGTTTAAAGAGCAATCATCAAAATCACGGAAACCTAACAAATCACACAAAGTCTTTGGAATCATGGAAACACTAGCACCCAAATCACATAAAGCATAGCATTCATGATCTTTAATTTTAATTTTAATAGTTGGTTCCCACTCATCATAAAGCTTTCTATGGATAGAAACTTCCAATTCAAGTTTTTCTTCATAAGATTGCATTAAGGCATCAACGATATGTTTAGTAAACGCTTTATTTTGACTATAAGCATGAGGAGAATTTAGCACAGATTGCAACAAGGAAATATAGTCAATCAAAGAGCAATTTTCATAGTTAAATTCCTTGAAATCCATAATAGTGGGTTTAGCAACATCTAGCGTTTTAATTTCTTCAATCCCACTTTTATCAATTTTAGCATCAAGATCAACAAATTCTGAATTCTTGGAACGCCTTCTAGGTAAAGGTGGATCATATTCAGTCCCATCATTATCAAGATTCATATTGCAAAACAAATATTTAATAGGGGACACATCAATAACTTTTAGATCTTCGTCATTATTTTCATAGCAATCTGGTTTAGCGGCCATCCTATTAGCTAAGGTGGCCTGCTTATCCGAAATTTCAGCAGTCAATTTCTCAAGACGAGCAATCTGGGATCTTAAACTATCAAGTTCTTTAGACATATCATCAAGCTCTTTATTCATAAAACTCATAATTTTTTTTGTTCCTTAAGCTCGTTTCTGAAGAAACTATTATGTTCAAATTGCAAAACCATAAAACTCCTGACATTGCTTTCGATCTCTTCTAACCTTTTAAGGTGGAGAAAACCAACTTTAGGTAGAGCCATCGCGACAAGCAAGCAAACTAACACACAAGCAACAAGCAAGCGGGCAAAAAGAGGCAAATAGATAAAGAGAGGGAGGATAGAGAGAGAGGGGGTGAATAAAATGGCAAGGGTGAAGTGGGGGAGAGGAAAACGAGAGGCAAATGGCAAATAATGTAATGCGGGAGATAAGGGTATGTGATGGGTACTTGGTATGTTGACTTTTGCGTAGACCTCCCTGGCAACGGCGCCAGAAATCCTTCTTGCTACCTCTTGAGCACTGTGTTGGTTTTCCCCGAAGAGGAAGGGATGATGCAGCAAAGTTGCGTAAGTATTTTCCTCAGTTTTTTGAGAACCAAGGTATCAATCCAGTAGGAGGCTACGCACGAGTCCCTCGTACCTGCACAAAATAAATAAATCCTCGCAACCAACGCGAATAGGGGTTGTCAATCCCTACACGGCCACTTACGAGAGTGAGATCTGATAGATATGATAAGATAATATTTTTGGTATTTTTGTGATAAAGATGCAAAGTAAAATAAAGGCAAAGTAAAAAACCAAAGGAAATAACTAAGTAGTAGGAGATTAATATGATAAAGATAGACCCGGGGGCCATAGTTTCACTAGTGGCTTCTCTCGAGAGCATAAGTATTCTACGGTGGGTGAACAAATTACTGTTGAGTAATTGACAGAATTGAGCATAGTTATGAGAATATCTAGGTATGATCATGTATATAGGCATCACGTCCGAGACAAGTAGACCGACTCCTGCCTGCATCTACTACTATTAATCCACTCATTGACCGCTATCCAGCATGCATCTAGAGTATTAAGTTAAAAACAGAGTAACGCCTTAAGCAAGATGACATGATGCAGAGGGATAAACTCATGCAATATGATGAAAACCCCATCTTGTTATCCTCGATGGCAACAATACAATACGTGCCTTCTGCCCCTACTATCACTGGGAAAGGACAACGCAAGATTGAACCCAAAGCTAAGCACTTCTCCCATTACAAGAAAGGTCAATCTAGTAGGCCAAACCAAACTGATAATTCAAAGAGACTTGCAAAGATAACCAATCATACATAAAAGAATTCAGAGAAGATTCAAATATTATTCCTAGGTAGACTTGATCATAAACCCACAATTCATCTATCTCAACAAACACACCACAAAAAGAAGATTACATCAAATAGTTCTCCACAAGAGAGGGGGAGAACATTGTATTGAGATCCAAAAAGAGAGAAGAAGCCATCTAGCTACTAACTATGGACCCGTAGGTCTGAGGTAAACTACTCACACTTCATCGGAAGGGCTATGGTGTTGATGTAGAAGCCCTCCGTGATCGATGCCCCCTCCGGCGGAGCTCCGGAAGAGGCCCCAAGATGGGATCTCGTGGATACAGAAAGTTGCGGCGGTGGAATTAGGTTTTTGGCTCCGTATCTAATCGTTTGGGGATACGTAGGTATATATAGGAGGAAGGAGTACGTCGGTGGAGCAACAGGGGGCCCACGAGGGTGGAGGGCGCGCCTTGGGGGTAGGCGTGCCCCACTACCTCGTGGCCTCCTCTTTTGTGTCTTGACGTAGGGTCCAAGTCTCCCGGGTCTTGTTCATTGAGAAAATCACGCTCCCGAAGGTTTCATTCCGTTTGGACTCCGTTTGATATTCCTTTTCTTCGAAACCCTAAAACAGGCAAAAAAATCAATTCTGGGCTGGGCCTCAGGTTAATAGATTAGTGCCAAAAATAATATAAAAGTGGAAAATAAAGCCCAATAATGTCCAAAAAAGTAGATAATATAGCATGGAGCAATCAAAAATTATAGATACGTTGGAGACGTATCAACTAGTAGTGTTGATTACTATATGGTTTATTTGGTGGAAGATTATATGTTCAGATCTAATATGCTATTTAATACCCTTCTGATCTTGAGCATGATTATTATTTGTGAGTAGTTACCTTTGTTCTTGAGGTCACGGGAGAAATCATGTTGCAAGTAATCATGTGAATTTGATATGTGTTCGATATTTTGATAGTATGTATGTTGTGATTCCCTTAGTGGTGTCATGTGAACGTCGACTACATGACACTTCACCATATTTGGTCCTAGGGGAATGCATTATGGAGTAGCAATTAGATGATGGGTTGCGAGAGTGACAGAAGCTTAAACCCCAGTTTATGCGCTATTCCGTAAGGGACCGATTGGGTCAGAAAGTTTAATGCTATAGTTAAAATTTATTCTTAATACTTTTCCCGTAGTTGCGGATGCTTGCGGGAGGGTTAATAATAAGTAGGAGGTTTGCTCAAGTAAGAACAGCACCTAAGCACCGGTCGACCCACATATCAAATTATCAAAGTAGCGAACACAAATTAAACCAACATGATAAAAGTGACTAGATGAAATTCCCGTGTACCCTCAAGAACGCTTTGCTTATCATAAGAGACCGTTTTGGCATGTCCTTTGCCTCAAAAGAATTGGGCTACCTTGATGCACTTTTGTTACTATTATCATTGCTTGCTCGTTACAAATTATCTTGCTATCAAACTACTCCGCTACTTACAATTTCAGCCCTTGCAGACATTACCTTACTGGAAACCACTTGTCATTTCCTTCTGCTCCTCGTTGGGTTCGACACTCTTACTTATCGAAAAGAGCTACAATTGATCCCTATGCTCGTGGGCCATCAAGGCTATTTTCTGGCGCCGTTGCCGGGGAGTGAAGCGCCTTTGGTAAGTGGAATTTGGCAAGGAAAATTTATATAGTGTGCTAAAATTTATTTTCACTTGTTACTATGGAAAAAATTCTTTAAGGGGTTTGTTAGGGGTATCTTCACCTCGTCCGGAACCAAAATTAGCTACTCCTCAACCTACTGCACCTACTGAAAATATTGAATATGAAATTCCTTCGAGTATGCCAGAAAAATTGCGAGCTAATCCTTATGCAGGAGATGGAACTGAACATCCTGATATGCACTTGATATATGTGGAACAAATTTATGGATTGTTTAAGCTCACAGGTTTATCCGGGGATAAAGTTATCAAGAAGGTTTTCCCTTTATCTTTGAAGGGATAAGCGTTGGCATGGTATAGGCTATGCGATGATATTGGATCATGGAATTGGAGTTCCACCAAAAAAATTATCCTATGCATCTAGTTCATCGTGATCAGAATTATATATATAATTTTTGGCCTCGTGAAGGAGAAAGTATCACTCTAGCTTAGGGGAGGCTTAAGTCAATGTTATATTCATGCCCAAATCATGAGCTCTCAAGAGGAATTATTATTTAGAATTTTTATTCTCGGCTTTCTCGTAATGATCAAACCATGCGTGATACTTCTTGTGTTGGTTCCTTTATGAAGAAGACTATTGAATTCCGGTGGGATCTCCTAGAAAGAATTAAACGCAATTCTGAAGATTGGGAACTCGACAAAGGTAAAGAGTCCGGTATTAAATTTGAGTATGATTGTGTTAAATCTTTTATGGATACCGATGCTTTTCAAAAGTTTAGCACTAAATATGGACTTGACTTTGAGATAGTGGCCTCCTTTTGTGAATCATTTGCTACTCATGTTGAACTCGCTAAAGAGAAGTGGTTTAAATATCACCCACCTATTAAAGAAGAAATTAAAGAACCGGTACCAGTTAAATAAGAAACTATACTTTATAATGTTGATCCAGTTGTTCCTTCTGCTTATATTGACAAACCACCTTTCTCTGTTAGGATAAAGGAACATGTCAACTGTGGTTAACAAAAGCTATATTAGAACACCTAAACCTGATGAGCAAATTAAAGTTGAACCTAGTATTGCTATGGTTAAAGATCTCTTAGAAGAAGATATGGATGGGCATGTTATTTACTTTTGTGAAGAAGGTGCTAGAATTGCCAAACCTGATAAGAAAGATAAACATAGACTCGTTGTTGGCATGCTTGTCATTTCAGTTAAAATAGGAGATCACTGTTATCATGGTTTATGTGACATGGGTGCTAGTGTGAGTGCTATTCCTTACACCTTATATCAAGAAATTATGAAAGACATAGCACATGCAGAGTTAGAAGACATAGATGTTACTATTAAACTGGCTAACAGAGACACCATATCACCATTTGGGATTGTTAGAGATGTTGAAGTCTTGTGTGGGAAAATAAAATACCCTACTGATTTTCTTGTCCTTGGTTCCCCACAAGATGACTTTTGTCCCATTATCCTTGGTAGAACTTTCTTGAATACAGTTAATGCTAAAATAGACTTTAAAAAATAAACTATTGGTGTTAGCTTTGGTGTTGAGTCTCATGAGTTTAATTTTTCCAAGTTTAGTGGAAATCTTCATGAAAAAGAATTGCCTAGTAAGGATGAATTAATTGGTCTTTCTTCTATTGCTGTACCACCTACTGATCCTTTAGAACAATATTTGCTAGACCATGAGAATGATTTTCTTATGCATGAAAGAAATGAAATAGATAAATTTTTCTTTGAACAACGTCCTTTATTTAAACAATTTGGCTATTGAGACTCTGGGGGTCCTCCTCCACCTATGTTTCAATTAAAACAATTGCCAGACACTTTGAAATATGCTTATCTTGATGAAAAGAAGATATATCCTATTATTATTAGTGCTAACCTTTCAGAACATGAAGAGGAAAGATTATTGAAAGTTCTAAGGAAGCACCGAGCTGCTATTGGATATACTCTTGATGATTCAAAGGGCATTAGTCCCACTCTATGTCAGCACAAAATTAATATGGAACCTGATGCTAAACCCGTTGTTGATCACCAATGTCGGTTAAATCCAAAGATGAAAGAAGTGGTAAGAACGGAAATATTAAAACTTCTGGAAGCAGGTATAATCTATCATATAGCTGATAGTAGATGGGTAAGTCATGTTCATTGTGTTCCTAAGAAACGAGGTATAATTGTTGTTCCTAATGATAAGAATGAACTTATTCCATAAAGAATTGTCACAGGCTATAGAATGGTAATTGATTTTAGAAAATTAAACAAAGCAACTAGAAAAGACCATTACCCTTTGCCTTTTATTGATCGAATGCTTGAAAGATTATCTAAACACACACATTTTTGCTTCCTTGATGGATATTATGGATTTTCGCAAATACCTATTTCTCAACCTAATCAAGAAAATACCACTTTTACTTGTCCCTTTAGAACTTATGCTTATAGACGTATGCCTTTTGGTTTATGTAATGCACCTGCTACCTTTCAAAGATGTATGTCTGCTATATTCTCTTTCTTTTGTGAAAAGATAGTTGAGGTTTTCATGGATGACTTTTCTGTTTATGGGAAGTCTTCTAATGATTGTTTAAGCAATCTCGATTGAGTTTTGTAGAGATGTGAACAAACAAATCTTGTCTTGAATTGGGAAAAGTGCCACTTTATGGTTAATGAAGGCATTGTCTTGGGTCATAAATTTTTTGAAAGAGGTATTGAAGTGGACCAAGACAAGGTTGATGCAATTGAAAAAATGCCATGTCCTAAAGATATAAAAGGTATTCGTAGTTTCTTAGGTCATGCTGGTTTCTATAGGAGATTTATCAAAGACTTTTCAAAAAATTCTAGGCCTCTTACTAGTCTCTTGCAAAAGGATATTCCTTTTGTTTTTGATGATGATTGTTTAGAAGCCTTTGAAACACTTAAGAAAGCCTTAATTTCTGCACCTATTGTTCAACCACCTGATTGGAACTTGCCTTTTGAAATTATGTGTGATGTTAGTGATTATGCTGTTGGTGATGTTCTAGGACAAAGAGTTGATAAGAAACTCAATGTTATTCATTATGCTAGTAAAACTCTAAACAGTGCTCAAAGAAATTATGCTACTACTGAAAAGGAATTCTTAGCAGTTGTGTTTGCTTGTGATAAATTTAGACCTTATGTTGTTGATTCCAAAGTAACTGTTCACACAGACCATGCTGCTATCAAATATCTTATGGAAAAGAAAGATGCTAAACCTAGACTTATTGGATGGGTTCTGTTGTTACAAGAATTTGATTTACATATCATTGATATAAAAGGAGCCGAGAACCCAGTTGTTGATAATTTGTCTAGGCTTGAAAATGTGCTTGATGACCCACTACCTATTGATGATAGTTTTCCCGATGAGCAGTTAGCTGCAATAAATGTTTCTCATAGTACTCCTTGGTATGCTGATTATGCTAATTACAATGTTGCTAAATATTTACCACCTAGCTTTACATACCAACAAAAGAAAATTTTCTTGTATGATTTAAGACATTACTTTTGGGATGACCCACATCTTTATAAAGAAGGAGTAGATGGTATTATTAGACGTTGTGTACCTGAGCATGAATAGGGACAAATCCTATGGAAATGTCACTCAGAGGCTTATGGAGGGCATCATGCTGGAGATAGAACTGCTCACAAGGTATTGCAATCTGGATTTTATTGGCCTACTCTCTTCAAGGATGGCCGTAAGTTCGTCTTATCTTGTGATAAATGTCAAAGGATAGGTAATATCGGTAAGCGTCAAGAAATGCCTATGAATTATTCACTTGCTGTTGAACCATTTGATGTTTGGGGATTTGATGACATGTGACATTTTCCTTCCTCTAACGGGTATACACATATTTTGGTTGCTGTTGATTATGTTACTAAATGGGTAGAAGCTATTCCAACTAGTAGTGTTGATCACAAACACCTCTATTAAAATGCTTAAGGAAGTTATTTTCCCAAGGTTTGGAGTCCCTAGATATTTAATGACTGATGGTGGTTCACACTTTATTCATGGTGCTTTCCGTAAAATGCTTGCCACGTATGATGTTAACCATAGAATTGCATCACCCTATCATCCTCAGTCTAGTGGTCAAGTTGAACTTAGCAATAGAGAAATGAAATTAATTTTGCAAAAGACTGTCAATAGGTCTAGGAAGAATTCGTCTAAGAAATTAGATGATGCACTTTGGGCTTATAGAACAGCATATAAAAATCCTATGGGTATGTCTCATTATAAAATGGTTTATGGAAAAGAATATCATTTGCCTCTTGAGTTAGAACATAAAGCATATTGGGCAATCAAAGAACTCAATTATGATTTCAAACTTGCTGGTGAAAAGAGGTTATTTGATATTAGCTCATTAGATGAATGGAGAACCCAAGCTTATGAAAATGCAAAACTATTTAAAGAAAAAGCTAAAAGATGGCATGACAAAAGAATTCAAAAGCGTGGGTTTAAAGTCGAAGAATATATTCTTTTGTACAACTCTCGTTTCACATTCTTCGTAAGAAAACTCCTCTCAAAATGGGAAGGCCCATACGTCATTAAGGAGGTTTATCGGTCTGGAGCCATCGGAATAAATAATTCCGAAGGTACTAACCCGAAGGTTGTCAATGGGCAACGAATAAAGCATTATATCTCAGGTACGCCTATTAATATTGAAAGTAATATTATCCAAACTATGACACCGGAAGAACACATAAAAGAGTCCTTCCGGAACACTCCAGAATCGTGAAAATAAGGAGGTACGTGATACGGTAAGTAAACGGACTCCGAAAAATACGCAAAAATATTTTTTATCAGTTTTGGAATATTTTAAAATTTTGGGAATAAAGAAACTTCCAGAAAGCGTCCCCTGGTGGGCACAATACACTAGGGCGTGCCAGGCTGGCGCGCCCAGGTGGGTTGTGCCCACCTGGGACACCTTCCGTACTCCTTTTTCTAGCATATACTTGTCCACCAAGATAAAAAATCTATATATACTTCTTGAACCTGTTGATCACCGTATCATGGAGAAATCCTCTGTTCTCTTTTCTTGTTGTTTCCTACGCAGTTTTGAAAATATGCCGTCCCAAGACTCCGACGGGGAGGGCTATGTCTCACATCTCATTGCTAACCCAAAGACCTATGGGGACCTATCTCCTTATGGTCAAACTACGGATGATGAGGAGGATGCTCACTTGATGAGGATCGACGATTCAAGCTCAGAGGAGAAGGATGTTCCTCTACCTCAACCTGGGGATATGCACATAAAGTTCAAGAAGTCCAGTCTCCCTAAGAGAGCTAGCCGTTCTAATAACCGATCTATTCCTTCTCGTTTTTGGCAGAAAAGCAAAGGAGATTTATGTGACAAGATCTTGAAGCTGGAGTTGGAGGTCGATGATTTAAAAGAGGAAATTGCTCTCCTCAACTACAACATGAAAAGGTTGAAGGCACAATTGCCCTCACTACCGCCATCACCATCTTCACCACCAAAGGAGAATTGAGTATCGGGTATGGGCACTCCCCTTGGCTTCCGCCAAGCTTGGGGGAGGTGCCCCGGTATCGTATCATCCCACTATCTTTTTACTTTCACTTATTTTAGTTCGATCCTTTTGCTTTAGATGAATAAAAGTTTAGTTCGATCCTTTCTTCTTTGAGAGTTTGCTTAGTGATCCATCCTTGTAATCGTGTGCAAGTTATATAATAAATTTTAGTATGAGTTTTGCTTTCTTTACTTTCATGTTGCAAATAAAGAAAAGAAATAAGAAATGAAACAAATAAAAGAAAGGAAATAAATAATGAAAAGATTATATACTAATCCTATGGTACGTGATGGCACCACATAAGGAAAAGTATAAGTAGAAAATTTTATTAGAGATTGACAAACATAGCATTAGTCAATGATGCAACTCATGAAAGAATTAATAAGGGAAGAGAAGATTCGCATATAAATATACTATCCTAGAAATCTTTTGTGATTGTGAACCCTCATCAAAATATTATATGCCAAAATTGTTGACGTTGGACAAGGAAGACAACATAATGATTTATGTTTGTTCCTATTCACATAGAAGTCATATTGTCATAGATCCTTTAACATGTGGTTCTTTCCCCCTATCTTTGCTCGCCAAAAACTCTGCACTAAGTACAGATACTACTTGTGCATCCAAAAAACCTTAAACCCAAATCTTATTTTCAAGTGTCCACCATACCTACCTAGGGATTGAGCAAGATCCCTCAAGTAAGTTGTCATCGGTGCAAAAAGGCAATAAAAATTGCTTCTAAAAGTGTGATATCATTTAGAGTAAGAGAAAATTGAGCGTTGCACGAACTTGTGATGGTGAAGAATAAAATCGATAGACTGCATAATAAAGGTCGCTATCACAAGGGGCAACGTAACATGACGTTCTTTTGCACTAAGGGATTGAGCATAAAAACAAATAAGCGCATGGAAACCTCTGCTTCCCTGTGCGAAGAGCCTATCTTTTAATTTTATACAAAGAGTCAAAGTTTTTCTCTCCGTTCCTTTTGTTTTTCTCTTTTGGCAAGCATCATGTGGTGAGGAAAGATCTAGGCACATATGTCCAGTTGAATATGAGTGGCATGAGTTATTATTGTTGACATCACCTTTGAGGTGAGTATGTTGGGAGGCAAAATCATAAGCCCCTATCTTTCTATGTGTCCGGTTGAAACGTTTTGCTCATGGGTACGAGGTGAGTGTTAGCAATCATAGAAGACTATATGATGGTTGAGTATGTGGACTTACCTAAAGGCTCCGACACGTCACTCTTCCTGAAAAGATGATGAATTGTAGTTGCAAAGTTGACTGAGAACATAGTTTGTTGGTTTCTAATAGAATTTTTGCTTTATACTTCGATTGTGTGATGAACTATTACTTATTCATGATAAGTATATGATAAAAGTTCTATGATAAAAGTCCTATGTTTAATTTGGTTGCTGTTATAATAATCAACATGATGCTTCTATGTCCGTATTTTGTTTTTATCGACACATCTCTCTCAAAGCATGTGGACATGTTTTTCGATTTTGGTTTTCGCTTGAGGACAAGCGAGGTCTAAGCTTGGGGGAGTTGATACGTCCATTTTGCATCATGTTATCTTACTGTTATTTATAATGTTTTTATCCATAATAATGCTTTTTGGAGTAATTCTAATGCCTTTTCTCTCAAAATTTGCAAGGTAGACACCAAGAGGGAGAATTCTGGCAGCTGGAAATCTGGACCTCAAAAAGCTATGTCAGCCTATCTATTCTGCACAGCTTCAAATGAGCTTAAACTTCACGGGGATTTTTTATGAAATATATAAGAATTATTGGAGCAAATAACTACCATAGGGGGGCCACTAGGTGGGCACAACCCACCTGGACGTGCCAGGGCCCCCTCGCGCGCATTGGGGGGTTGTGGCCTCCTCGGCCCACCTCTGGTGCCCATCTTTTGGTATATAAGTCATTTTGACCTAGAAAAAAATAAGAGGAGGACTTTCGGGATGAAGCGCCGCCGCCTCGAGGCGGAACTTGGGTAAGAGCACTTTTGCCCTCCGACAGAGCGATTCCGCCGGGGGAACTTCCCTCCCGGAGGGGGAAATCATCGTCATCGTCATCACCAACAACTCTCCCATCTTGGGGAGGGCAATCTCCATCAACATCTTCAACAAAACCATCTCCTCTCAAACCCTAGTTCACCTGTTGTGTTCAATCTTGTTGTCGAAACTATAGATTGGTACTTGTGGGTGACTAGTAGTGTTGATCACATCTTGTAGTTGATTACTATATGGTTTATTTGGTGGAAGATTATATGTTCAGATCCAATATGCTATTTAATACCCCTCTGATCTTGAGCATGGTTATTATTTGTGAGTTGTTACCTTTGTTCTTGAGGTCACGGGAGAAATCATGTTGCAAGTAATCATGTGAATTTGATATGTGCTCGATATTTTGATAGTATGTATGTTGTGATTCCCTTAGTGGTGTCATGTGAACATCGACTACATGACACTTCACCATATTTGGGCCTAAGGAAATGCATTGTGGAGTAGCAATTAGATGATGGGTTGCGAGAGTGACAGAAGTTTAAACTCCAGTTTATGCGATGTTCCGTAAGGGACTGATTGGATCTAAAAGTTTAATGCTATGGTTAGAATTTATTCTTAATACTTTTCTCGTAGTTGCAGATGCTTGCGCGAGGGTTAATCATAAGTAGGAGGTTTTTTCAAGTAAGAACAACACCTAAGCACCGGTCCACCCACATATCAAATTATCAAAGTAGCGAACACAAATTAAACCAACATGATGAAAGTGACTAGATGAAATTCCTGTGTACCCTCAAGAACGCTTTGCTTATCATAAGAGACCGTTTTGGCATGTCCTTTGCCTTAAAAGGATTGGGCTACCTTGATGCACTTTTGTTACTATTATCGTTGCTTGCTCGTTACAAATTATCTTGCTATCAAACTACTCCGCTACTTACAATTTCAGCCCTTGCAGACATTACCTTACTGGAAACTACTTGTCATTTCCTTCTGCTCCTCGTTGGGTTCGACATTCTTACTTATCGAAAAGAGCTACAATTGATCCCCTATACTTATGGGTCATCAGTGCACGTGCAACTAACCCCGCTCCCCTCCTGACCCTAGTTGCAGTCGTTTTGGGCTCATGCAGTTGCAATCGGTTTACAAATACTTGCAGTTGCACATGCAACTGGCACCGACAACTCCTGTCATGGCCCGAGTTGCAATCGCTTTGAGCCCATATAGTTGTAATTGGGATACAACGCTTGTAGTTGCATGTCTAGTGTGGGCATGCAACTGGACCCGACAACTCCTATCCTGACCCTACTTGCAGTCGCTTTGGGCCCATGCAGTTGCTGTCGGGTTACAACGCTTGCAATTGCATGTCTAATGATGGACATGCAACTAGCCCCAACAACACTCTCCCAATCCCAGACGACATCGCTTTGTGCCCATTCAGTTGCAGTCGGGTTATAACGCTTGTAGTTGCATGTCTAGCAGTGGACATGTAACTCGCCCTTATTCGGTCCCTGTCCTATTTTTCAATCTCAACTTCACTATTGTGTTGACATGGTGATTTATTTTAATAAATATAATAATAGGCAAAATAAAACTAAACAGTCAATTTTGCAATTTCTCAATCAACAAAACAAAAAAAATACTCGCATATTTGTGTCCCTAGTGCATACAAAACGGAAAAAAAAGAAACGGAAAAAGATAAAGAAAAAAGGCCACATTGCAAGAAGGGAGAGGCGCATACATAAAAAACAGCCACACGCCAGGCTGCAACAGTCATTTTTTAGAGAAAAGGCCACCTCCCGACTTTAAATTAATGAAGCCCTTACAACAACCAAAAACAACACAACGTAGACAAAGATAGAAATAAAGAAAACAAACGGCGGGATGCAATGATGCCGAGGAACATCCACACACCCCAGAAACTACAAGCCACAACGATTGTAAGAGAAGAGCTGCTTGGGGTCTTTTGAGTTATGCTCCATGATCAAGCAATCGTTGTTGAGGACGAAGCCACCAAGGGAACAAGCCGACAAGGGAGGCCATGCCATCGCCAACCCGGAGACGTCAACAAAGACAACGCCAACCAGCTCCATCACCTAGAGAAGCCCCTTGCTCCCTCTCCCATGAGTGAAAGGGCATCGAATTTGGGTGATGGCTACGCTCGCCTCCCTCGAGCCTGGATGAAAATTGTCGTCAAGGTCCTGTGGAGCGGGCTCTGAGCACCACCTCACAGCGGGAACATGTACACCTGAAGTGTGCTACCGTCAAGGCCACGGAACCGCCAACACGAAGAAAAGAAGTTGTCGTCCACCACCACACCATGATCTCCAAGAGGAAGGGCCTTGTTCAAAAGACGAAGCCTCCAAGAAGGTAACGATGCATGATCGTCGCCGCTGCCCGATCCGGAAACGGACCATGGGTTTTCACCTTGAGCACGGGGGACGGGCAACCTAGAGTGACGCCTATGAGAAACCGATTTGTTATGACAATTTTAAATGGACCAACAAATAGCAGCCAAACCAACAGTATAGATCTTCTCATGTCTAGGCAGAAAAGCATAGCACCAAGCATGATATTTCCAAATATCATTAGCACACATATAAGATTAAATAAGATGAGTTCAAAAACTAAGTCTGAAAAGATGAGTTCATATACACTACCTCTGTACCAAAATGTAAGATGGTTTTGTAGGCTAAACAAACCTACAAAAGACACTTACTTCGGGACGGAGTAAGTATTCTATATTCCGATAGTGAGTGAACAGAAATAAAAAAATTGTGCACACGGCGGCTGTAGCACGAACTTGAAAGAAAACTAAGAGGGTGCTTGGATACAAGGGACTATTTTTAGTCTGACTAAAAATAGTCTCTTTTAGAGGCTAAAGTTCCAAGCACCCCTGACTAAAGAGAGGCTAGGACTAGTCTTGAGGCTAAAATCTTTTAGTCATGGGAAACCTACTAAAATATGTATTAGCTCTCTCTCTCCTCATTTAATTCCTCTCCTTAGTTCTGGATTGGAGGGTTTGGAGGATAATAAATGCTCAATAACTAGATTTTAGTCTCTTTAGTATTTGGATCCAAGCATGAGTGAGACTAGCAAGTTTTAGTCCCACTACTTTTAGTCATGGGACTAAAACGTATCCAAGCATGCTCTAATACTAGTACTAGCACATTTCTTTCTGGGACAAGAGCTGAATGATGTTTCCTGGGCTTGCCATGCCGGCCGTCTCTTCGTGTCCTAGAAAGATGGGACAACAGTACAATACACCCTTACAGCCAGAGCATCTCCAATTCTCCATTGTCTACATTTGAGTACGTATATTCATAACAAGTTATCATGCTAAGTTGTTGAAACATAATTATTCCCCAGGAGTCCAGCAAACCGTCGCACGCAAAACCCTCTTCTTTCCTCAGAAGAAGATGCGATCGGCTGCTCCAGTGGGCAAGCAATGATTCCGGCGAAGAAACTTCGGATAAAGGGTAGAAAGAAACCATGTACTTGCCATGGCCACTGGGCTCTCGCTGTCTTTTTCCTTCCCCGTCGGGCGAGGCATGTGCGTGCGTGCAAGCATGCAACTGAACCGGCCGCTTTGCCGTCCGGGTAATTCTGTCCCCGGCCCGCACGCACGCACGCACGATCGATCGGCCGAGGTTAACAGACAAACCGACGATTCCTTCCCCGCGGCGCACGCGTGGGAGATCGATGCACGCATCCATCACGGCCGGTGGCCGGGCGCTCCTCCGGCCGTTCACCAACCGGAAAGGAATCGCGAGAACAGCGATGGGCGCGCGTAAGCCGCCATCATCGTCTACGTCTACTATCTGTATGGGGTATGCCGAGCTAGCTTGTGCAAAGACGGAATACACACCGGAGTTAGTGCGAGCACAGTGCCGGTGATGCATGCGGAGGCGATCGATGACATGGCAACTACTACTGCATAGCATACGCATCAGAATCGGATGCTCCTTTTCATTATAGTAGTAGTACTTGATTGCTGGCTAGTGGAGTAGAGTGTAGTGGTGGTAGACTCGGACCGGTAGCTAGTGCGCCCGGCGGCATTTGCTGGTCGATCTCGGTGTAGAATACGCAACCCCGGTGCGGTTGACATGTATACTTTGAGCCGGATATTTGGCATTTCGATGTAGCTAGTGCGCCCGGCGGCATTTGCTGGTCGATTTCGGTGTAGAATACGCAAACTGGTAGTGTAGTCCCCCTCCTATCGGTTGCAGATGGTACGGGCCAGCCGGAGCGAGGGAAGGAGAGATGTCCAGCGTTTTTATTTCGAACCGTGCGACAACGAGCCATGTTTTTTAGCGCGGGATTCTCGTGGAAATGCTACGGTTTCATGCGACGGATTAATGCGAAAGTTCCGGGAAATCCAGCCGCGTCTGGAGTCCGGACCGCAGAGATTCCGTAGGATTTCCGTGTGATTTTGGTCGCTGTTGCTCCGTGCGGGTGGATGAGAAGTTGAGATTTGAGAACATATATTTCCAAGGGGAACCAAGCGACCTTGACCGGCTGATCCCGTGAGGAACATAAACCTCGTAGTAGACTAAATAACGAAATAGTTGGGCGTTAGAGCATCTACACCCGGGCGCCTCAAACTCGTCTTATACGTCTGGGTGGATTGCTCACTGTCCGGTCCTAAAATTTTAACCCAAACGAATATCTTAAATGGGTCTCAAACGCTCGGACTGACCGGCGCCCCTCATATCCAGTTTAAATATGAGGTAGATTTTGGAGCGCCCGGGCACGCCCGTCACGTCGGACCTGACAGCCCGACCCCATCGCAAATTATACCAAATTCACCCCCAAGACATGTCGGATTCATTTGCCTCTCTTCTTCCTCCTCCGCGTCGTCCGTCTTGCAGCCCCGCCGCCGTGTGCGCTCCGCAGTCGTTCCTAGCCTCTACGTGTCAGCTCCGGCAGAGCAGTACTCTCTCCCCCGTCCTCGGTGGGAGGGACGTCGTCGCCGGCCCGAATGCCATCGTGTTACGTCCGACAACTCTCTGGCTCTACCTTGCGCTTGATGTGTTCGATAAATTGTCCAACCGGATTTTTTGTGATTTTGTTAGGGAAAACGATGGATACCGATACTTCGTCGGACGAGGAGTATGGACCGACGGAGCTTGACCAAATGATTCATGATGAGTTGTTCGATTCCTCATATTCGGACGAAGAAGTGGACATGATTATGCTCATGAGCATGCAAGAGGAAATGAACCGGCAAGTGGAGCATATTCTCAACTTTAAGGGCTCGATCAAAGGGGGAAGAATGATCAATCGGGACAGGATGTCAGGAACAAAGCTACTGCATGGGGACTATTTTGCTCACAAACCTACTTTCTCGGATGATCCATAGTTTCGTCGGCGTTTTCGCATGCGCAAACCATTGTTTTTACGCATAGTGGAGGGAGTGGAGGCACACTACTACTACTTCAAGCTCACAAGGGATTGCTGTGGACAACTCTCTTTCTCTGCAAGTAGAAGTTCACGGCTGCTCCAAGGATACTCACACTTGGTACCGGTGCAGATGTCGTTGGTGAGATGGTCAGGATGAAGAGAGCACATGCTTGAAAACTACTGTCAAGTTTGCCTGCGCCTTGGTGAAGGTGTTTGGATCTGAGTATCTCAGAGACAAATGCGCGGGACAAGGAGAAGTTGTTGCCTATTGGAGAGGCAATGGGGTTTTCAGAAATGCTCTGATCAATTGATTGCATGCATTGGCAATGGAAGAACTGACCAAAGATTTGCGGGGAATGTATCAAGGTCACACCAGAGAGGCCACCATTATACTAGAAGCGGCAGCATCACATGACTTATGGATTGGGCACGCTTTCTTTGAAATGTCGGGTTCTCACAATGACATCAAAGTGTTTCAACGATCTCCGGTGTTCATGAGGCTTTGCAATGAGGAATCATTGTCGTGTAACTACACCATCAACGGTCGATAGTACAACATGGATACTATCTTGCCGATGGTATCTGTTCTCAGTGGGCGGCGTTTGTGAGGACCATACGAACCATATGGTAATAAGTAGAGCCACTTTCCAACAATACAGGAAGTGGCTAGGAAGGATGTGGAGAGGGCATTTGGTGTGCTTCAAACTTGTCGGGGAATTGAGCGGAGCGCCGCAATGATGTGGGAATCAGAAACTTTGTGGCAGCTGATGACATGTTGTGTTATTCTGCACAATATGATTGTCAAGTGTAAGACAATAAGTTTTGGGGAACCAGCACAACCCTCTAGGGGTGGCTTATCTCATTATATATAATGGTTGTGTTACAATATGTACCATATACGTACATAGGTACAGAAGCTATACATAGTCTAACACCCTCCCTCAATCTTAGCCACTTTCTAAAGAACTGAGAAAGGTAAGATTGCGCCTACAAGCCTCAAACCGTGGCAGCGGTAAAGGCTTAGTGAAGATGTCTGCAAGTTGATCCTTAGATGAGATAAACTTGATCTGGAGTTGCTTCTGTGATACACGTTCCCGTACAAAGTGATAGTCAACTTCAATGTGTTTCATTCGGGCATGAAATACTGGATTTGCAGAAAGGTATGTAGCACCGATATTATCACACCAAAGAATAGGAGGCTGTGGTTGAGACAAACCCAACTCCTGAAGCAAAGACTGCACCCAAATAATCTCTGCAGTAGCATTAGCCACAGCCTTGTACTCAGCTTCAGTACTACTACGTGACACAGTAGCCTGTTTCCGAGCACTCCAGGCGATCAAATTAGAGCCAAAGAATACTGCATAACCCCCCGTGGATCGCCTGTCATCTGGGCTACCAGCCCAATCTGCATCAGAGAAGGCCGAAAGGACCCGAGAGGAAGTCGGCCGAATATGCATACCAAATGTCAGGGTGAACTGAACATAACGAAGAATGCGTTTAACAGCAGCCCAATGAGTATCTCTGGGAGCCTGAAGATACTGACAAACCCTGTTAACAGCACAACCCTCTATGATGGTATAGTCCAAACCCATGATTTTGAGGCGCATGGAGAACAAGTTGAAATCCCGAAAGATCAAGATGCGGCTCAGTTTATGAAATTTCTGCAGATGCATCAGAATCTTCGAGATCATCAGGTGCACACGCAGTTACTCAATGATCTTGTGGAGCACATATGAACCCGCAATGGCAACCAAGGAGCTGTTTGAATTGTGCACTTAAAATAAATTTTATGTAAACACTATCTATACTTTGCACCAACATTTGTTATATACATGCGACATTGTCTTTTGTGATTGACGTGTATGGATTTGTCAAGTCCTGCTGAAGATGCTCTTAGACTAGCTAACATATGATTAGATCCAACAGTGAGCATATACTCCGACCGATCACGCCATGACAACAGCCTTGATTTGGTTCGCTTCGCAGCCATGCGACGGGTAAGGAGTCGATTTCTATCGGGTTAGCGCGTCCAGATCTGTGGGGAAAACGGTCAAAGTTGCAATCCTGGTTCGGCTCCACCGTGTTTCTGCCATTACAGGATGATGGGTTAAAGATTCAGAAAGAGGCAACACGCCTCAGCTCGCTTTCTTCTTCTTTGCGAAAGCAGAATGCTACGATCTTTTTTCTTTACCTTTAATAAAAAAAGGGGGAATGCTGTGGTTATCTTCCGCTCTTCCTTCATTGGGTCCTAATCTTCCTCAAATAACGTACTCCACTTAGCTTAGTAAAACCAGTCCTACTTACATAAAGCGAATTTGACATTTCAAAAAGAAATTGACCTTTCAAACTTTAACTACCAGTGTCTTTAAATATGTTCAGATAGGATGTTTGAAAAGCATAGAGAGGAGATTTTGTGGCTGCACCAGGCCAGCACCTCTCCTCCGCCGGTAGGTCACCACCCTCCTCCTCCACCACCAGTCCCATCGGTGTGGTAGTGTGGAAAATCGGGAAGGCCTGTATTTATCGGATGGAGCTCTTGTTTTTCACACCTAGGGGCCTTTAGGCCTTGTATAATGGAAGGTGCTTAGAGAGGTGCTTAAAAAAATAAACCGAGTTTTTCTGAAGCACATGTGCCTATTTCTATAGGAGAGACGGTTAGTTAAGCGTCTATCCTGTAGAAATAAGTACCGGTGCTTAAGGAAAGCCTGGTTTATTTTTCTAAACACCTCCCCTAAGCATCTTTCATTGTACAAGGCCTTAGTATGGTTATGGTGGCGTTTTGTTGATGTGGTTGCAATGCAGGTTTCGCGAATGTAGTTCCGTCGAGTCTCCCGTTTTGACGGTTGATGGTGTCGATGACTTATTGACATAAGCTCTGATGATTTTTTTTGCCCTATGAGGTTATGGTTTGTAGGGTTTGTCAGTGTGGCGATGGCGGTGACGGTGGCTTCCTTTTGTAATTTGATCCTCTAGACTCCCTTCCTTCACGATGGTGCGATGATGCCGCAGAATGCCCTTGAGCTTTTTTTGGATGATGAGATCTTAGATCCTTCACGATGTAGCTTCAATGTTTTCCCCCGACAACATTAGTCCAATAGGACCATGGTGTCAGTGACTACATGTGTCGATCAACAACGACTGACTAGCTTCAACGATGAATAGGCAACATTGACGGTGCGCCATCGGCTCATTTGGGTAAAGCAAATGTTCAGCTAGAGGGACCTCGTAATACTACCGGTTTTATCACAAGGGCAAACGTCCATCATCATGGGCAGATCTAGGAGGTTGCTATGGGTGTCATGGCACCCCTATGAAAACGAGAAAAAATATACTTCTTTTGTGTAATTTTTGGACTATTTGTTGGATTTACTATGACATTTAGACACAATCATACTACCTTTGTGTAATTTCTCTAAAACTTTTACCTATGTGTTGATATTTGGCACCACTAGCAATTTGATCGTAGGTCCGCCACTGTCAATCATTCAATGTTAAATGGAGGGTTCTACTCTCTCCGTAACAAAAGTGTAAGAGGCAGTGTTTTTTTGGTAATCCCAACCCTCCTCATGGAGTGCCAACTCTTAATTTTGTTGGAAGTTGTGTCTTTAAAACTATGTCTGTGTCTATTAGTTTGGCCGTTTGAGGAACTTGAGGGAGTATAAATCAAAGTAATCATGATGGAAGCAAACATCATGTACGGTGTGTTAAGGATTGCTTCTTCAAAATCAAAATCCTAGTTTCTCGTGTTTATTTACTTGTGTTTTTTAAGCTAGTCATAGTGGTAGTAATTTAGCTAGTAACATAGCGTACTTCAAATTTTTTTTGCTTATATGGCATGTAGTTAATGAGAAGTAGTAACATGATATGTTACTGTAACATAGCGATTTCCAAGACAAAATGAGTCTATAAATTAATAAATGAAGTCTCTCTATGACACTAATGCTATGTTACTTTGCACTATAAAGGTAGTAACTTAGACTAGTGTCGTATGCATGACACTAGTATAAGTTACTCCTCGCTATGACCAGCCTTAGAAAAATGGGTGTGTATGAGCCGTGATTTTGGCATGTCTTCTGTAAACTCACAACACCAGGAAAAAGAGTATGCCATTGCCATACGACCCGGCTCCTCTGCCAACGTGTACAGAGGAAGCAAGGAAGGCGTCCACGTCATGCCATGCCACGTGGCGGAGCCAGCCAGCCAGACCGCGCCCCCATTTGCGCGCGCGCCGACGCCATGACCAAACCATAAAAGACCACAAGCCCCACACTTGAGCTCCGAAACTCCACACCACACCACACCACGGCACCACAAGCCACAGCTTCTTTGCAATGCCCAACCCGCCCACCCCCTCCTCGCCGTCGCCGCTCCCGGCCCCGGCGCGCAAATCTCCGTCCAGCCGCCGGCGCCAGCGCCTGCTCGCGTCCCCGAAGCCGTCGTCTGCTCCCACCTCCTCGTCCTCGTCGGCCTCGTCGGCGTCGTCTTCCTCCGCCTCCTTCTCCTTCGCCCCCTTCTCCCCGGCGCCCTCGCCGTTCCACCACCGCTTCCTCTCCCCGCTCCGTGCCTCCGCGGTGCCCTTCTCCTGGGAGCACCGGCCCGGCATCCCCAAGACCCCCGCGCGCGGCGCCGGCGCCCGCAGCAAGTCCGGCGCCCCGTCGCCGCTGCCCCTCCCGCCGTCGCTCTTCTCCAACAACAAGGTGGTCGCCGAGTACTCCTTCGGCGCCGACGGGGCCTACTCCGTCGTCCCCGCGAAGGCGAGGAGGCGCAAGCAGCAGCGGCGGTGGCCGGCGGTGACCGACGCCCTGACCGAGTGGCTGGCCGTGCTGAGCCTCTACCGGTCGTGCACGAGGTCGCGCGACTCCCTCGCCGCCTCAGGCCCGCCGCCGCACCCGCGCCGGTGCTCGCCCTAGGCCTGGCCGGCGAGCCGGCCGGCATCGACCAATACGTAACGTACGTAGAGAGTCGGTGTGCGTGTGCCCGTATTGTCTGTCCTTCCTTTTCTTTTTCTTGGGTGTGTGGGTTGTGTTGAGTGCGTGCGTACGTACGTATACGTTCGGTGGTGCCCGATCGTAGCACCGCCGATGAATTAGGAATGTGCTTGCGAATTTGGTGACATGACGCTGTAATTAAGGGTGTCTTTTCGTGTGTCGGTATGTGCATGTGCTTGCTCCAATAATTAATGGATAATTCGGCACGATTGATTGATTTTTAGTACTATTAGGCCAGTTGTGATTAAACGAGTATTTTATTGTTGGTTAAAGGATTCAATAATGTTAGTTTTACACTTGGCATTATTACATGCATGTGGGTGGTGCACTGCTGAGGATGGATGTCTTCTGCAGTTTCTCTTTTCCAGAAAATGTGCTACGAGTACGCTATATTTGTGATTTGTTAGATTGCATGCACTATCACGGTCAAGTGGGGCACGACTGTTGCAAGCACGATATGATTGTCGAGGATATGTTGCTATATTATTGTCTTCTCTTTTGTAGAATGCTTCATGGTTTTTTAGGGATGAAACAGTAAATAAGTGTCCTACTCTACTGTACATCGTTTGGTGGCCGACGATCTTGCCGTGCCTTAATGGAATGCATGGTGTTCATGTAAGGAAAAAAATGCCCTACTGTATAAGTCTGTTCAACATAGAATTATAAAATCAAAGTAAATATTTTTCATGTGTTCACAGATTTTTTTATATATTTACATAAAGAAAGAATCGGAGTTAAATAAAATGACTTCCAGAGGTGGATAGTTTTTTGAATGAAGGCTATATATAAATATCAAGATGATATCAATTACACCCTGCCTCGAGAACGATACGATATCAAGAGCTAGTCAAAATATCGAGGTGTTAGGTTTATTAAGCAAATAGCACTTACATTTTCCATATTATGCTAGTATTGCCGTCTCATATCATACAGATTTGGCATTGACCGCTTGCATACAAGACGATTAATCATTGAGATATTCTTTTAGGTATCATGTTGTGGCAAGTGTTGCTTTACAAAAACCACAAATGTGGATGTTTGCAGACTTCCAAACTTTGCATGCGTGCGTGAAGTCTGCAAACGTCCGCATCTGTGGTTTTTGTATTAGCTCAGAGAACAACTGGGCTGGCTATGCGCAGAAAAGAGAGTACAGAGCAAGCCGCAGTATGAGGAGTACCATGGTTCACATGTCAGTGAAACAAAACTATCATTTTTTATCAGTGGCGAATGTCCACTTTATTCATGGGCGGATCTAGGGGGTGCCGTGGGTGCCATGGCACCCCTCTAAAAGTGAAAAATAATTTATATAATGTATGTAACCTTAATTTTTGAACTATTTGTTGGATTTACTATGACCTATAGACATAATCATCCTACTTCTGTGTAATTTCTCTAAAACTTTTCCCTATGTGTTGATGTTTGGCACCCCGTGTAATTTGATCCTAGGGGTGTGTTTATTTCCAGGGATTTTTTTTATAGGGACTAGAAAAAAAGTCCCTCTTAAAGACTTTTTTACCAAACGGGAGAGACTTTTTAGGGACTAAACTAGGCATTTGGGACTAAATGAAGAAGACTCTTAAGGAGAGTCTTTTTGAGACTTTTCCAACAATGCCCCTCCATGCACCTATTGACCCGCCACCCCATGGTGTTGTTTGATCGTTATTTTTCTATATACTAGGGGAAACATGGTCATTTAATAGCCTATAGGAAGGGACTAGAGACTTTTTAGTCTCTGGAAACAAACATGAGAGACTTTTTAGGGACTAAGGACTTTTTAGTTGGGACTAGAAAAAGTCCTAGGACTAGAGAACCAAACACCACCTAGCTCCGTCACTGACTTTATTGGTAACAAAATAACTAAGCGAGACAGCACCCGTCACATGATGGTGGGCCCGCGTTGGACGAGTCACGGCGATGGTGGCCACGACCCACGAGAGGCGTTTCAGTTCTGCTACGGGGACATACAGCAGGTGAACCCTTTTTGCGCGGCCGGTTGCCCGGGCCAGAAGCATGATCAGAAACTTCACCTTTCCCTTTTGCCACGTACGAGCAGGAGCCTTTTGGCCGGTTGATGCATGCATGCGTAAATTAAATACTGTAATATTGGAGTAATATGCACAAGACTAGCCAGGGAAGAAGAAGAATATGATTGCGGACGCTACAGGCCAAAACCGCGACCAGAAAAAATGTGCTAACGACATGAGTGCTGGTGTCAATCGAATCAAATGATATCTGGGTAGATAGAGGGCGGGGACACCAACTTAAACCAGCTGCGATATTTGTACTCAGGCGACGGCGTAACCACGGTGCCGTGCGCGCATAACCGTGAATGATACACCATGGCGAGAAAATACCAACGGAGTAGCAATCACTAATCAGCATAATCCGTGTCATCGGCATGGAAAATTCTAAGTACCAGTGGTTGGAGAGTTTGGTAAAAGTTAGCAATCCGTCTGGTGACCCGACGTTTACCAAACCGTTTTGACCGCGCTGGGAACGTGGTGACTTGGTACGGAAGCGTCGTCACTCGTCAGCCGTTCATTCGCTCCTCCGGCTCGGTTTACACGCGTGCAAACGCATTATTTACCGCCGCCGATGTGAAGGTAGTTTTCCTCTTCCTCGGTTGACGGTGCGAGTTCCCGTGGAGTGCAAGGGCCGGCGGGGCTCCGACATCGGCTCCCAAAAGTCAGCTCCAAGTCTCGCTCACTGTCTTACCCTACCTTGTCGTCACGCATGGCCGTGCCTGCGTGTGCCGCCCCCTGCCTGAATCTTTCAGCGAAGAACTGTGCGAGCGTCATATGGCAAGCATGGAGGAGTCGTGTGGGGGCGAACTATGCTGTTCAATAATGCCCAATAATTGGAGAGGCAGTGTTACTGGGACCTGGATTATTTTTCCTTGAGAAGCTAAAGTCTTCTGATGAGGCAAGACGAGGGAGACCAGAAACGAAGTCAGAGCTCCTGCCAAGGCGATCCATCCAGCGAGTCATCATACTAACAGCAAGATCTTTGACAAGTCGTCCGAGTAAGCAACAGGTTGCTTCCAAGGCACTGCTCTGTTTGCAACATGGCTAAAACTACAGCGCAACCAACATTGCGCTCCAAAACGGAGCACCTTGCATGCATCACATGTTGCTTCTTGCTTGTGCTAGCTACATGCGCAGACGGCAAAGTACGTATGTCATCGCTTATTGAACTTAACCCAAGTGCCGGAAGAGCAAATGCCAAAGGCTAACTAGCAAACAAACAGATGAGCTCCCGGCCCTTGGCTCTTTAGGATGGAAAAATGAAATCGCTCTCGACCTTCCCATTGATTTCCTTTTTTCCTTTTTTGAGGAATTGGCAGGTGAGCTGCTCGTTAGATTAATACTAGAAGGGATCCCCCTTGAAATTTGTGACATGTAGTTTTACTTATGCTGTTTGAAAAACGTGATTGCAACCGAAAGGTGCACGCTTTTGTTGCTCTGATTGGGAGGAACGGACCGTTCAGGTTTGGCTTTGTTTTGTTGGAAAATAGAAAAACCAAAAGAAATAAAATATTGGGAGATAGCCAGGCGCATTTGTCATGCGCTACAACCGTCACACTGTGGCGTCTTTGGTTGATCAAACTCGATTTCAATATTTTGCTGCTAAATGTGCAGACCGCACATGTTACCGCCGCAAAAGAAAAAACACGCACACCAGCTGGCTCGTGTGTTGGGTGTGCCTGCAATTTTTTTTTGAGAACCGCCCCAAAACATGTAATCTGATTGAACATGCTCAATCATAAATTCAAGGATTACATCAAAAGTGGTAACCACACCAAAAGAGGATAAATAGTGTTTGGCACAGTAATGTGCCATCATATTCGCCTCCCGTAGTACAAAATTATGACTAAAACATGAAAATTTAAGAGATATGACCTCATCTCTGTGAAGACAGTGCCATCTATGGATTTGTCATCTCTCTGCTTCCATAGATTACACACAGCTTGGCAGTCTGACTCAGTGATCACATATGATATAGACTTGTTAACTGCTAGCTTCATAGCATCTCTACATGCGAAAATTTCCATGGTGAAAGGATCATCCATAACGCCTTCCACACTGATTCTCCATGCATCGAACTCTCTGGCGACTGATTCTCTGCTAGTTTCCTTTCCATCAACAATTCAACATCCTATGAGCTAAATGCGCATAGAGAATACCCCTGAGTTTTCTCCTTCCCACGCCCAAAAATCACTACAGACCACTCTCGGTTGAGGCATATTCAATATAGCAGTAGCATCTGGCGGACAAAAAAAATCTCCCGAACCATCTCTGCGTTCCATTCACCCACCTCATCCAGCAAATCGGCAACAAGTTGTACTGGAGCATCTGACAACCTTGTAACTGGCTTCAATGAGGACGTTCCCGAAATCCAGCTATCATGTCATATTTCCATCGCTCTATCGTCACCGATTCGACGTATTAGTCCCAGCTTCATAGCCTCCCTCCCTTGACATATAGCACGCCAAGTTGTTGAGGCACTCGTCGGACATGCCGCCTTAAGAAAGTTTCCATCAGGGTAATAGCGCCCTATTAGCACCCGCGCACACAAACTGTCCAGGTTAACCAACAAATGTCATGCTTGCCAACATCGCGTCATTAAATACTTCCAAATCACGGGAACCCATGCCCCCTCTAAACATAGGGACATGCATTTTGTCCTACGATTGCCAATGCATTCCTCACTTATCCAACGATCCCGCCCACCAATACTTGGACATCACCGTCGTGACTTTCTTGCACAAACCTCTTGTGAGCTTAAAGTGTGCCTTGCATTAGGCATGCCAGCCTACTCGGCCTGGCACAGATAACATTGGCTATCCTCCCGAGTGTGGGACCAAGTTTAAACTACACTTAGTGGAAAGGGTGATCAAAAGGATTGGCGGTTGGATGGAGAAAATCCTATCGGCAAGGGGAAAAGAGCTGCTACTCAAGACGGTGGCTCAAGCCATACCAGCTTTTGTCTATATTCAAACTTTCGAAAAAAAATTGTGGAGTAACGGATGCAATCTCACGGTGTTGGTGGGGAGATGATGTCAACAATAAGAAAACGCACTAGTTCCGAGGTGAAAACTATGTACACCCAAGTTGAGAGGTGGTTTAGGATTCCGGGATTCACATTGCTTCAATCTTGCCTTGCTATCCAAACAAGTATGGCGTCTATTATACAATCCAGAATCATTATGTGCAAAAGTTTTGAGAGCAACATATTATCCAGATGATAAATTGATGAATGCAAGAATGAAGAGTGGTGCCTCGTTCACATGGCAAAGCATCCTTGCAGGTCTCCAAACTTTCAATAGGTGTGTATTTGGCACGTTGGAGACGGAAGCCAACTAAAAATTTCGGAGGATTGTTGGATTCCAAATAGTCGCTCGGGCAAAGTAATTACATCGAGAGGTAATAATCTTTTGACCATGGTCTCTGATTTCATTGATCCGGCAACAGGAGGATGTGATGAACAGCTAGTTAGAGATACCTTTTTGGCGATCGATTCATCAAGGATCCTTGCTATCCCACTGTCAAAAATGTCATGGAGGATTTTGTTGCATGGAAATTTACAAAGAATGGTCTTTCCTCTAAAAGGTTTGTGTACCATGTACAGTGGAATCACCAATTTGGCACACAAGAGTGTTGGAAAATGTCCTAGAGGCAATAATATTGTATTAGTTATTTTCACATTTATAATTAAGAGTTTATTCTATGCTATAACTACTATGATCCTGCATTGTACGATTCAGTAGAAAACACATAATCACGTGTGGCATGATAAATGGTAAAATCTGATTCCTAGTCTCGCCTCTAGGACTAGCTCAAGTGTTGTTCGTGATCATATTTTTTGGATCTTGAGATATCATTAAGTGGAACAATAGTCCCAAAACAACTTTAATAGTATGACGTTAGAAGAACGATCATATTGAATTGATCCAACTTGTATGTTATACTTTGAGATACTATCATCACAAGTTAACCGTTATAACGCAGAAGTTAACATATGCTTTAGTTCCTTAGACTATGAGAGTATTGTAGCCACTTCTTATCATACGATGGACTTTGGGGATGCTCAAACGTCATCGGTAACACGGTGATCATAACAACAACTTACAGGTACATCAGAAAGTTTGACAAGGGGCTAGATAGCTCAAGAGTGGGATTTGCTCCTCCGACGATGGAGAGATATTCTTAGGGCCCTCTAGGTGTGACAAAATCCATCATCATCTGGCCATACACAGGTGACTAGGTCATAGGGATTGCAGAACATGTCAACGATGAAAGAGAACAAAACCGGTAACAAGGAGAACGGTATAGTGAGCATGAGAATGACTCAAGAGGATACCGATATATCTCACCTCGGGTTTTATAAAGTATCACAGACCAAAGGGAATAGCAAATGATAACCAAAGGTTCAATCGAATATCATTCGTGTATTCATAGGGATCAATATGGATGTCCACGGTTCCGCTATTAATCATTGAACGGAATGTGTTTTGTTCATGTCTATGTTTTACCGAACCTACAAGGTAAAAATCTTAAGGGAATGACGATCTATTGAGTGTTAGTGGAGTGAGAGTTATGAGAAAATATTCTCAGAATAGTTTCGGGAATAAAATAAATTGTTTCGAGAGAATCCGGAAGCGTTTCGCGGTTACAGAAAGTGTTTCGGGGAATATCAGGAAATGATATATAGGCAAACATTGTTTTCGGGGATCTAACATAAATAATAGAGGGAGCTAATATTGATTAAGATGCTCCTAAGATTTATTTAGGTGCTATGGGCTAAGGAAAATAGCTTTTTTTATACAAACTCTGAAGCTTTTATTACGACATCACAATGTTTACATGGACGAAAGAAAGACCGCCCGGTTGTCCTAACCAAACATGTCGGTCAGCCGGAAGGGATAAAGCATGCTTCATGAGCTTGTGAGCCTCGATATTTGAGCTCCTAAATTTGTGGCAAATATTACAAATTTGAAAATTTGATCTATGCTCTATTAGTTCATGTATGATCGCTCCATACGCTGTTGGGTTTTTCTCTCGGATGTCCGCGACTACCACCTTCGAGTCTGACGCCACTTGGATGTTTGGCACGCTCAGATCATCAGCAAGAGCAAGCGCTTCCCTGATCCCCATGCTTTCGAGGGTAGCCGGTTCCGATATACCTCCAAAGACCATGGCCGAGGCTCCCAAAAACTGGCCAACAGAGTCTCTGGATATAGCCGCAACAGCCCCATGTCTTCTTCCTCTCCCCACTGCAGCATCAACATTAACCTTTGTCAGCCCTGCCGGTGGGGCGATCCAACCCGTTGGACGTGGCACAGGGTTGCCGATCTGCCTCGAGGTCATGGATTGAATAGCTTTGAGTTCATTGATGTAAGACTGCACAAAAGCGTGGACTGAGAACGGGCTTTCATAAATTTGTTCATGGATCGCTTTTCGGCGAGCTCCCCACAATGCCCAATGTGTGACCACAAAGGTAGTGAACTCATCATGTAATAATGCATCGTGCATGGAAAAAAGCCACCTCTTCGCATCAGCTTCTTCGTTCCTGCTCAAAATGTCAATAATATGTTCATGACATCGCTCAAGTGCTCTGAGAAACTGTACAGTTTAGCAATGCATGCATCCAAGTATCTTCGGCTCCACAAAGGCAACATGTAGCTGTGTGCGCCATATTTAGATGATGCAAGAGTGCCGCCGTCGAAGTGGTGTTCTTGGCCAGTCTCCATAAGAAAATCTTGAGCTTTGAGGGTACACTAATTCCCCAGAGTTTAGTCCATCCCTCACTATATGTGTATGAATGAGATGAACCCTCTTGTTCATACAACCAGGCTTCTCGGCTTAGCTTCTTCTACTGAATCATTCTGTATGCAATTCTCACCGAGAAGATCCCCTCCTATACTCTCTCCTTGCCCAAAAGTCCTCAATCTGTCTAGTGCAGAGAGGAAGTAGCATGGTTGATGAGTTCCGACACTTTGTGAGGTGGATGTGGAGTGATAACCCACAAGTATAGGGGATCGCAACAGTTTTCGAGGGTAGAGTATTCAACCCAAATTTATTGATTTGACACAATGGAAGCCAAATAATATTCTCAAGTATTAACAGTTGAGTTGTCAATTCAACCGCACCTTTAAGACTTAACATCTGCAGCAAAGTAATATGGAAGTAACGATAATGGTGGAAAAAGTAACAGTAGCAGTTTTGTAGTGATTGTAACAATAGCTAGGTAAAGTAACTAAGCAAAGATCAACATGTGAAAAGCTTGTAGGCATTGGATCAGTGATGGATAATTATGTCGGATGCGAGTCCTCATGCAATAGTTATAACATAGGGTGACACAGAACTAACTCTGGTTCATCAATGTAATGTAGGCATGTATTCCGAATATAGTCATACGTACTTATGGAAAAGAACTTGCATGACATCTTTTATCCTACCCTGCCGTGGCAGCGGGGTTGAAAGATCGTGGATGTCGCCTAGAGGGGGGGGGGGTGAATAGGCGTTTTAAAATAATTACGATTTAGGATTGAACAAATGCGGAATAAACCTAGCGGTTAATTTGTCAAGCACAAAACCTAAAACAACTACGCTCACCTATGTGCACCAACAACTTATGATAAGCAAGATAAGCAACTATGTGATAGCAAGATGTATGACAAGAAACAATATAGCTATCACAAAGTAAAGTGCATAAGTAAAGAGCTCAGGTAAGAGATAACCGAGGCACGCGGAGACGACGATTTATCCCGAAGTTCACACCCTTGCGGATGCTAATCTCCGTTTGGAGCGGTGTGGAGGCACAATGCTCCCCAAGAAGCCACTAGGGCCACCATAATCTCCTCACGCCCTCGCACAATGCAAGATTCTGTGATTCCACTAAGGGACCCTTGAGGGCGGTCACCGAACCCATACAAATGGCAACCCTTGGGGGCGGTCACCGAAACCGTACACTTTAGCAACCCTTGGGGGCGGTCACCGGTACCCGTCAAATTGCTCAGGGCGATCTCCACAACCTAATTGGAGACCCCGATGCTTGCCCGGAGCTTTACACCATAATGATTGAGCTCCGAACAACACCAACCGTCTAGGGCGCCAAGGCACCCAAGAGGAACAAGCTCTAGGGTGCCCAAACACCCAAGAGTAATAAGCTTCTCAAACTTCACTTCCACGTATCACCGTGGAGAACTCAAACCGATGCACCAAATACAATGGCAAGGGCACACGGAGTGCCCAAGTCCTTTTCTCTCAAATCCCACCGGAGAAACTAATGCTAGGGAGGAAAATGAGAGGAAGAACAAGAAGGAGAACACCAAGAACTCCAAGATCTAGATCCAAGGGGTTCCCCTCACATAGAGGAGAAAGTGATTGGTGGAAATGTGAATCTAGATCTCCTCTCTCTTTTCCCTCAAAAACTAGCAAGAATCCATGGAGGGATTGAGAGTTAGCAAGCTCAAAGAAGGTCAACAATGGGGGCAAAAACAAGCTCAAGAGATAAGGTTCATTGGGGAAGAAGACCCCCTTTTATAGGTGGGGAAAATCCAACCGTTATGCTCACAGCCTGCACAGAGCGGTACTACCGCTCCAAGGAGCGGTACTACCGCTAGGGCAGAAGTACCCTTTTGAAAAACAACAGCGAGGAGGCAAAAGGCCAGAAGAACCGCCGGAGCGGTACTACCGCTCGTCCTCACAGTACTACCGCTCGACCTCACGGTACTACCACAAATGGTAGCGGTACTACTTCTTGCGAGCGGTACTAAAAAAATACATCCGGGCCTACCACCGCAAGACTTGGGACGAGTTTTTGGTCCAGAGCGGTACTACCGCTGTAGGAGCCGCGGTAGTACTGCTCTGGAGCGGTAGTAAAAAATTACATCCGCTCCAATTCGCGGTAGTACCGCTGCAACCTTTTCAGAACACCAAAACTGCCACAACTTTTGCAAACGGACTCTGAATTCGATGAAACCAAGTTTGTTGGAAAGCTAGCGACAAGGGCTAACACAATCTTCAAAGAAATATCAATAAGAAGCAAATGAGAAAAGGCCCATAAGAAAATTGTGAGAACCCTTCCTCGGAAAAGACCGGTAAAACCTCCAACACCGAAAACATCATAGAAGATGCATGCGAACTCCGTTTTCGATGAACTCAAGCTTGTCATCAAGATGACCATAAGCTCTAAGACTCACAAAGAGAACCAAACAAGAACCAAGAAATATGATGCAATGATGCAATGGTTTGAGCTCTCTACTAACAATACGATCAAGCTACCAACTTGAGAGCCCCCCTTGATAGTACGGCAAACGATCCTATAACCCGGTCTCCAAACTACCACCATGAGACCGGTAAAATAGAAAACCCATCAATGGCAAACCTTTGCCTTGCACATGGTCCACTTGAGCTAGATGATGACGATCTTGACTCCCTCAAGTTGGACCACCTTTCTTGATTGCGTTGGCTCGATGAAGACTAGATGATTGCTCCCCCATAGTCCACTATGGGTGAACCACTCTTCGGCACATCTTCACAAGTCCATTGTCACCACAATGGACAGCAAGCTTCAAGCACTTAATCTCTTCACGATGATCCACTTGAACTTGCACATGGCAATCTTGATGACGATCACCACTTGATGTCATCCTCTCCATGGGTTGAGTGATATCTTCCTCTTGACACAAGCCCATGAACACGTACCTAACCCCACTTAGAACTCTCACATAGACCATGGGTTAGAACACAAAGCACAATGGACAATGCTTACCAAACCATGGGATCACTTGATCCCTCTTGGTACATCTTCTACGCTTTGTGAGTTGATCAACTTGATTCACTCTTGACTTAGTCTTGATCAACCTTGAATCTTTCCAACTCTCTTCATTTGGATGATGTCTTGAAGGTAAACATGAATGATCACACAATCTTCTTCTTCAAGACATGCTTGTAATAAGCTCAACTCTCACATGACCAAGCTTTGGATAATTCCTTAATATCACCTTGGTCAACACAAACTCTCCTTGAAACCAACACATGTACTCTGATCACACAATCTTCTTCTTCAAGACATGCTTGCAATAAGCTCAACTCTCACATGACCAAGCTTTGGATAATTCCTTAATAGCACCTTGGGCAACACAAACTCTCCTTGAAACCAACACATGTACTCCAAGAAAAGCCTATGGACAAAACCTTCAAATATAACTCAAGACAACCATTAGTCCATAGAGATTGTCATCAATTACCAAAACCAAACATGGGGCACCGCATGTTCTTTCAATCTCCCCCATTTTGGCAATTGATGACAATCACTTTCAAGAGAGTTTATACAAGGAATTATGCATCACCATGCACTGCAACAACCAATAATGCATGCGAATGAGATGCAAAAGCTAAGGAAACATAAACCAAAGCTTCTCCACACAACTCTCTGAAACTTCTCCCCCATTGGCATCGATTGCCAAAATGGGTGAAAAGCTTAGAGGGCCAATATAGATTGTGGTCCTCCATAAATTGTGTATTTCTCAACAAGAGAGTGGAATGCAATACACACATCCAATGGTAAATACTTGGAGGAAGACAAACTATATTGAGGCCCAAAGATTGCAAAAGGAAGATATGCCACAAAGACATTGTTGGGGAACGTAGCAGAAATTCAAAATTTTCTACGCATCACCAAGATCAATCTATGGAGTAATCTAGCAACGAGGGGAAGGAGAGTGCATCTACATACCCTTGTAGATCGCTAAGCGGAAGCGTTCAAGTGAACGGGGTTGATGGAGTCGTACTCGTCGTGATCCAAATCACCGATGATCCTAGTGCCGAACGGACGGCACCTCCATGTTCAACACACGTACAACCCGGTGACGTCTCCTACGCCTTGATCCAGCAAGGGGAGAAGGAGAGGTTGGGGAAGACTCCATCCAGCAGCAGCACGACGGCGTTGTGGTGGTGGAGGAGCGTGGTACTCCAGCAGGGCTTCGCCAAGCACCGCAAGAGACGAGGAGGGAGAGGGGTAGGGCTGCGCCAAGAAGGAGATTGAATCGTGTCCCTGGCAGCCCAAAACCTCAAGTATATATAGGGGGAGGGGAGGGGCTGCGCCCCCACCTAGGTTTTCACCCCTAGGGGTGGAGACCAGCCCTAGATCCCATCTAGGGGGGCGGCCAAGGGGGGAGAGAGGGGGGCGCACCACTAGGTGGGCCTTAGGCCCATCTAAGCCTAGGGTTTGCCCCCTTCCACTCTCCCTTGCGCCTTGGGCCTTGGTGGGGGGGCGCACCAGCCCACCTGGGGCTGGTCCCCTCCCACACTTGGCCCATGCAGCCCTCCGGGGCTGGTGTCCCCACTTGGTGGACCACCGGGACCCTCCCGGTGGTCCCGGTACATTACCGATAAAACCCGAAACTTTTCCGGCGACCAAAACAGGACTTCCCATATATAAATCTTTACCTCCGGACCATTCCGGAACTCCTCGTGACGTCCGGGATCTCATCCGGGACTCCGAAAAGCATTCGGTAACCACGTATATCTATTCCCTATAACCCTAGCGTCATCGAACCTTAAGTGTGTAGACCCTACGGGTTCGGGAACCATGCAGACATGACCGAGATAACTCTCCGGTCAATAACCAACAGCGGGATCTGGATACCCATGTTGGCTCCCACATGTTCCACGATGATCTCATCAGATGAACCACAATGTCAAGGATTCAATCAATCCCGTATACAATTCCCTTTGTCTAGCGGTACGATACTTGCCCGAGATTCGATCGTAGGTATCCCGATACCTTGTTCAATCTCGTTACCGGCAAGTCTCTTTACTCGTTCCGTAACACATCATCCCGTGATCAACTCCTTGGTCACATTGTGCACATTATGATGATGTCCTACCGAGTGGGCCCAGAGATACCTCTCTGTTACACGGAGTGACAAATCCCAGTCTCGATTCGTGCCAACCCAACAGACACTTTCGAAGATACTTGTAGTGTACCTTTATAGCCACCCAGTTACGTTGTGACGTTTGGCACACCCAAAGCACTCCTACGGTATCCGGTAGTTGCACAATCTCATGGTCTAAGGAAATGATACTTGACATTAGAAAAGCTTTAGCAAACGAACTACACGATCTTTGTGCTAGGCTTAGGATTGGGTCTTGTCCATCACATCATTCTCCTAATGATGTGATCCCGTTATCAACGACATCCAATGTCCATGGTCAGGAAACCGTAACCATCTATTGATCAACGAGCTAGTCAACTAGAGGCTTACTAGGGACATGGTGTTGTCTATGTATCCACACATGTATCTGAGTTTCCTATCAATACAATTCTAGCATGGATAATAAACGATTATCATGAACAATGAAATATAATATAATAATAACCAATTTATTATTGCCTCTAGGGCATATTTCCAACAGTCTCCCTCTTGCACTAGAGTCAATAATCTAGTTCACATCGCCATGTGATTAACACTCACAGGTCACATCGCCATGTGACCAACATCCAAAGAGTTTACTAGAGTCACTAATCTAGTTCACATCACTATGTGATTAATACTCAATGAGTTCTGGGTTTGATCACGTTATGCTTCTGAGAGAGGTTGTAGTCAACGGGTCTTGCCATATTCAGATCCCTATGTACTTCGCAAAACTTTATGTCATATCGTAGATGCTGCTACCACGTTCCACTTGGAGTCATTCCAAATTGTTGCTCCATTATACGTATCCGGTATCTCTACTCAGAGCTATCCGGATAGGTGTTAAGCTTGCATCAACGTAACTCTTTACGTCGAACTCTTTATCACCTCCATAACCGAGAAACATTTCCTTATTCCTCTAAGGACAATTTTGACTGCTATCTGGTGATCCACTCCTAGATCACCTTTGTACCCTCTTGCCAGACATGTGGCAAGGCACACATCTGGTGCGGTACTCAGCATGGCATACCGTATAGAGCCTATGACAAAAGCATAGGGGACGACCTTCGTCCTTCCTCTTTCTTCTGCCGTGGTCAAGCTTTGAGTCTTACTCAACTTCACACCTTACAACTCTGGTAAGAACCCCTTCTTTGACTAATCTATTTTGAGCTCTTTCAAAAACATGTCAAGGTGTGCGTCCTTGAAAGTATCATCAGGTGTCTTGATCTATTTCTATAGATCCTGATGCCCAATATGTAAGCAGCTTTATCCAGGTCTTCCTTTGAAAATCACTCTTCAAACAACCGTTTATGCTTTCTAGAAATTCTACATTATTTCGAATCAGCAATATGTCATCCACATATACTTATCAGAAATGTTGTAGTGCTCCCACTCAATTTCTTGTAAATACAAGTTTCTAGCAAACATTGTATAAACCTAAAAGCTTTGATCACTCCATCAAAACATATATTCCGATTCCGAGATGCTTGCTCTAGTCCATAGAAGGATTGCTGGAGCCAGCATACCTTTTAGCATCCTTAGGATCGACAAAACCTTTTATTGTATCACATATAACTTTTCTTACGAAAACTGTTAAGAAAACTTGTTTTGACATCCATCTGTAAGATTTCATAATCGAAAAATACAGCTAATGCTAACATGATTCCGACGGACTTAAGCATCGCTACGGGTGAGAAATTCTCATCGTAGTCAACTCCTTGAACTTGTGAAAAGACTCTTTCCCACAAGTCGAGCTTCATAGATGGTAACATTACCGCCCAAGTCCGTCTTCTTCTTAAAGATCCATTTATCTCAATGGCTTGCCGATCATCGGGCAAGTCCACCAAAGTCCATACTTTGTTCTGATATATGGATCCTATCTCGGATTTCATGGCTTCTAACCATTTGTCAGAATACGGGCCCACCATCACTTCTCCATAGCTTGTAGGTTCATTGTTGTCTAACAACATGATATCTAAGATAGGATTACCGTACCACTTAGGAGTAGTACATATCCTTGTCGACCTACGAGGTTCGATAGCAACTTGATACGAAGCTTCATGATCACTATCATTAACTTCCTATTCAACAGACGTAGGCACCACAGAAAATATCTTTCTATGTTGCATCACTCTCTGGTTGAAGTAAAGGTTCGACAACCTCATCAAGTTCTATCTTCCTCCCACTCAATTCTTTCGAGAGAAACTCCTTCTCGAGAAAGGACCCGTTCTTAGTGACAAACAATTTGCCCTCGGATTTGAGATAGAAGGTATACCCTACTGTCACCTTTGGGTATCCTATGAAGATGTGTTTGTCCGCTTTGGGTTCGAGCTTCTCCGGCTGAAGCCTTAAGCATCGCATCCCCAAACGTTAAGAAACGACAACTTTGGTTTCTTGCCAAACCAATGTTCTTATGACGTCATCTCAACGGACTTAGATGGTGTCCTATCTAAAGTGAATGCAGATGTCTCTAACGCATAACCTCAAAATGAAAACAGTAGATTGATAAGAGACATCATAGATCGCACCATATCTCATAAGGTTCGATTACGATGTCCGGACACACCATAACCCAGTGGTGTTCCAGGTGGCTTCAATTGTGAAACAATTCCACAATGTCTTAAGTGTTTGCCAAACTCATAACTCAGATATTCTCATTGATCAGATCGTAGGAATTTTATCTTCTTGTTATGATGATTCTTAACTTCACTCTGAAATCGCTTGAACTTTTCAAACATTTCAGACTTGTGCTTCATTAAGTAAATATACCTATATCTACTCAAATCGTCAGTGAAGATGAGAAAATAGCGATATCCACCGCACGCTTCAATTCTCATTGGATCACACGCATCAGCATGCATGATTTCCAACAAGTCACTTGCCTGTTTCATTGTACCTAAAAACGGGGTCTCAGTCATCCTGCCCATGAGGCATGGCTCGCATGTGTCAAGTGATTCAAAATCAAGTGACTCCAAACATCCATCGACATGGAGTTTCTTCATGCATCTTACGCCAATATGACCTAAGTGGCAGTGCCACGAGAAAGTGGTACTATCATTATTAACTCTACATCTTTTGGCGTGAACATGTGTATTACCATGACCGAGATTCAATGAACCATTCACATAGGGTGCATGACCATGAAAGGTATCATTCATGTAAACAGAATAACCATTATTCTCTAACTTAAATGAATGACCGTATTGTAATGAACATGATCTAATCATATTCATGCTCAACGTAGACACCTGATAACATTTATCTAGGTTCAATACTAATCCCGAAGGCAGATGGAGCGTGCGATGGTGATCTCATCAACTTTGGAAACACTTCCAACACACATCGTCACCTCGCCCTTAGCCAGTCTCCGTTTAGTCTGTAGCTTTAGTTTCAAGTCACCAATAATAGCAACTGAACCGGTATCCAATACCCAGGTGCTACCAGGAGTACTAGCGAGGTACACATTAATAACACGTATATACTTTGTTGAAGTTGCCAGCCTTCTTATCTACCATGCATTTGGGGTAATTCCGCTACCAGTGACCGTTCCCCTTACAATAGAAGCACTCAGTATCGGGTTTGGGTTCAACCTTGGGTTCCTTCACTGGAGCGGCAACTGGTTTGCCATCCTTGAAGTTTCCCTTCTAGCCCTTGCCCTTCTTGAAACCAGTGGTCTTATTAAACCATCAACACTTGATGCTCCTTCTTGATTTCTACCTTTTGCGGTCTTAAGCACCGTGAACAGCTCCGGGATCAACTCCATCCCTTGCATGTCATAGTTCATCACGAAGATCTAGTAGCTTAGTGATAGTGGCTAGAGAACTCTATCAATCACTATCTTATCTGGAAGTTTAACTCCCACTTGATTTAAGTGATTGTAGCACCCAGACATTCTGAGCACATGCTCACTAGCTGAGCTATTCTCCTCCATCTTGTTGGCAAAAGAGCTTGTCAGAGGTCTCACACCTCTTAACACGGGCATGAGCCTGAAATCCCAATTTCAGCTCTTGGAACATCTCATATGTTCTATGGCGTTCAAAACGTCATTGGAATCCCGATTCTAAGCCATAAAGTATGGTGCACTAAACTATCAAGTAGTCATCAGGATGTGTCTGTCAGGTGTTTACAACATCCACAGACGACGTTGTAGGGGTTTGCACATCAAGCGGTGCATCAAAGACGTAAGCCTTCTGTGTAGCAGTGAGGACACTCCTCGGACTACGGACCTAGTCCGCATCAGTGCTTACAATATCTTTCAACTTGGTCTTTCTCTAGGAACGTATTGAAACAGGGAGCTACAACGTGAGCTATTCATCTACAACATATTTGCAAATACAATTTAGACTATGTTCATGACAATTGAGTTCATCTAATGAACTCCCACTCAGATAGACATCCCTCTAGTCATCTAAGTGAAACATGATCCGAGTTAATTAGGCCGTGTCCGATCATCACGTGAGATGGACTAGTCAACATCGGTGAACATCTTCATGTTGATCGTATCTTCTATACGACTCATGCTCGACCTTTCGGTCTTCCGTGTTCCGAGGCCATGTCTGTACATGCTAGGCTCGTCAAGTCAACCTAAGTGTTTTTGCTGTGTAAATCTGGATTACACCCGTTGTATTCGAACGTTAGAATCTATCACACCCGATCATCACGTGGTGCTTCGAAACGACGAACCTTCGCAACGGTGCACAGTTAGGGGGAACACTTTCTTGAAATTTCAGTGAGGGATCATCTTATTTAAGCTACCGTCGTTCTAAGCAAATATGATGTAAAACATGATAAACATCACATGCAATCAAATAGTGACATGATATGGCCAATATCATTTTGCTCCTTTTGATCTCCATCTTCGGGGCTCCACGATCATCGTTGTCACCGGCACGACACCATGATCTCCATCATCATGATCTCCATCATCATGTCTTCTTGAAGTTGTCTCGTCATCTATTACTTCTACTACTATGGCTAACGCTTTAGCAATAAAGTAAAGTAATTACATGACGTTTATGTTGACACGCAGGTCATAAATAAATTAAGACAACTCATATGGCTCCTGCCAGTTGTCATACTCATCGACATGCAAGTCGTGATTCCTATTACAAGAACATGATCAATCTCATACATCACATATATCATTCATCACATCCTTTTGGCCATATCACATCACAAGACATATGCTGCAAAAACAAGTTAGACGTCCTCTAATTGTTGTTGCAAGTTTTTACGTGGCTGCTATAGGTTTCTAGCAAGAACGTTTCTTACCTACGCCAAAACCACAACGTGATATGCCAATTTCTATTTACCCTTCATAAGGACCCTTTTCATCGAATCCGATCCGACTAAAGTGGGAGAGACAGACACCCGCGAGCCACCTTATGCAACTAGTGCATGTCAGTCGGTGGAACCAGTCTCACGTAAGAGTACGTGTAAGGTCGGTCCGGGCCGCATCATCCCACAATGCCGCCGAATCAAGATAAGACTAGTAACGGCAAGTAAATTGACAAAATCGACGCCCACAACTACTTTGTGTTCTACTCGTGCATAGAAACTACGCATAGACCTAGCTCTGATACCACTGTTGGGGAACGTAGCAGAAATTCAAAATTTTCTACGCATCACCAAGATCAATCTATGGAGTTATCTAGCAACGAGGGGAAGGAGAGTGCATCTACATACCCTTCTAGATCGTTAAGCGGAAGCGCTCAAGTGAACGGGGTTGATGGAGTCGTACTCGTCGTGATCCAAATCACCGATGATCCTAGTGCCAAACGGACGACACCTCTGTGTTCAACACACGTACAGCCCGGTGACGTCTCCTACACCTTGATCCAGCAAGGGGAGAAGGAGAGGTTGGGGAAGACTCCATCCAGCAGCAGCACGACGGCGTGGTGGTGGTGGAGGAGCGTGGTACTCCAGCAGGGCTTTGCCAAGCACCGCAAGAGACGAGGAGGGAGAGGGGTAGGGCTGCGCCAAGAAGGAGATTGAATTGTGTCCCTGACAGCCCAAAACCTCAAGTATATATAGGGGAGGGGAGGGGCTGCGCCCCCACCTAGGTTTCCACCCCTAGGGGTGGCGGCCAGCCCTAGATCCCATCTAGGGAGGCGGCCAAGGGGGGAGAGAGGGGGGCGCACCACTAGGTGGGCCTTAGGCCCATCTAAGCCTAGGGTTTGCCCCCTTCCACTCTCCCTTTCACCTTGGGCCTTGGTGGGGGGCGCACCAGCCCACCTGGGGCTGGTCCCCTCCCACACTTGGCCCATGCAGCCCTCCGGGGCTGGTGGCCCCACTTGGTGGACCACCGGGACCCTCCCGGTGGTCCCGGTACATTATCGATAAAACCCGAAACTTTTCCGGCGACCAAAACAGGACTTCCCATATATAAATCTTTACCTCCGGACCATTCCGGAACTCCTCGTGACGTCCGGGATCTAATACGGGACTTCGAACAACATTCGGTAACCACGTATATCTATTCCCTGTAACCATAGCATCATCGAACCTTAAGTGTGTAGACCCTACAGGTTCGGGAACCATGCAGACATGACCGAGATAACTCTCCGGTCAATAACTAGCAGCGGGATCTGGATACCCATGTTGGCTCCCACATGTTCCACGATGATCTCATCAGATGAACCACGATGTCAAGGATTCAATCAATCCCGTATACAATTCCCTTTGTCTAGCGGTACGATACTTGCCCGAGATTCGATCGTCGGTATCCCGATACCTTGTTCAATCTCGTTACCGGCAAGTCTCTTTACTCGTTCCGTAACACATCATCCCGTGATCAACTCCTTGTTCACATTGTGCACATTATGATGATGTCCTACCGAGTGGGCCCAGAGATACCTCTCCGTTACACGGAGTGACAAATCCCAGTCTCGATTTGTGCCAACCCAATAGACACTTTCGGAGATACCTGTAGTGTACCTTTATAGCCACCCAGTTACGTTGTGACGTTTGGCACACCCAAAGCACTCCTACGGTATCCGGGAGTTGCACAATCTCATGGTCTAAGGAAATGATACTTGACATTAGAAAAGCTTTAGCAAACGAACTACACGATCTTTGTGCTAGGCTTAGGATTGGGTCTTGTCCATCACATCATTCTCCTAATGATGTGATCCCGTTATCAATGACATCCAATGTCCATGGTCAGGAAACCGTAACCATCTATTGATCAACGAGCTAGTCAACTAGAGGCTTACTAGGGACATGGTGTTGTCTATGTATCCACACATGTATCTGAGTTTCCTATCAATACAATTCTAGCATGGATAATAAACGATTATCATGAACAATGAAATATAATATAATAATAACCAATTTATTATTGCCTCTAGGGCATATTTCCAACAGACATAACAAAGAGAGAAACAAGCAATCAAGCAATCAAAAGATATCTATTGAAGCAAGCTATCAAAAGATACCAATTGAACCAACTAGGCCAATGATCCTACGAGCCACATGAATAAAAGATATTATGATATGAGCAAAGGAGTGTTCTAAAGAAACTAGAAAGGCTCCCCATGATTTGTGCACACATAAGAATATTTGAATATGGAAACAAAGTGCACAAAATAAGATCATAGCTCCCCCAAAATCAATAGAAATTTACAACAAGTGCAAGTGAGCATATAGGAAACTAAGCCTAGTACATGTAACAAACACATGGTTGAGCAATAAGTGAAAGAGGCAACTTAAGAATGGGCTCAACCAAAATGATGTGTGTGAGTCAAGGCAATGCACTTGAGAAGACTAATGTACGGATGAGCATTAAGCATCAATAAAGTCTTGAAAGAATGAGGCAACACAGTGCAAGGCCTATCATTCCCACACACAACAAGCAAATGGGTTCCCAAGATTACTAATAAGCATATAGAGAACCTATGCTTGTGACAACCCGCGGTGAAGATAGAAGATGAAAGGCGCGTCAAGACGAGGGATGCTAATTAAGATGGCAAAAACCTCGTAAAGAAAAGCATGAGGAAAATAATGTTCACCACACAAGAGCGCATCAAGATGCAACGATAGAAGACACGCACTCAAGGCAAAAGCTTTCACGGAGCCACCAAAGAAATAACATAAGAAAGACAAGGTGGACATGAAAGAAAGGATATCAACTAGATATGCAACTTATCTCAAGTGTATAAGATTCTAGGTAGACGAAATCATGATGATATATATCTACAAAGAAGGATGTACACCCGAAATAGTTACAACACGAGGAACAAGATATCCAAAGGGAGGTCATACATATACCAATAAGATATTTGCTTGGAAGTATAGCACATGGCTAGATATGATCTTATAGTATATAAATGAATTCCTACCACACACCCATCAAAGACATCACAACTAGCAACAAGACATCATTGTTGGGATGCTTTGAGAAAGGAAACAAGTATCACAAGAAAGAATGGATAACATTCCATGATACAACCTACACAAGGTTGATGCAAGAAATGTGTGCATGAAGTATATGAAGATACTTGTTACCAAGATAACATTGGAAGGATGTAGTAGATACCAATTGAAGGTACAAAATAATTCATTGGTATCCTAGCTTGACTCCAATAAGCACATGGTGATAACACCTTCCTTGTGAGTGAGCCGAGCATCCAATGCATCTCCACTTGTTCCTAGAACAATAACACAAACAAAATGGTACCCAAACTCATTGGGACCAAAGAGTTAGAGAACCAACAGCACATAGGACAAACTCCACATAAATATGTGCATATAGATATGAAAATGAATTTCATGCACATCTCATCCAATTTAAGACTTGGTGGAGTTTCCCCTATATATTGGGTCAAAGAAAGAAAGCATGCCAAAGATACTACATGAAGTTAATATGCATGCTCAAGACTTTCAAGAACTGATACCAAATGACAAAGAAAAACCAAGTGAAGAAAAGATACCAAATGAATAAAACATCACTTGGAAGATATCCATAAAAGATACATCAAGGAATGAGATATCCATTGATACACTCAAAAAAAGGTATCAAACTCCCAAAAGAGAGGATGGTTCCAAACAAACCAAGCTCTCTACAAAGTTTCATGATGGCACAAAGTACCAAAATGAAAATGGCTTGCCTTCCACCAACACACACTTGATAAGGATCGCAAGACGAGTGTTTTATAGAAAATAGGATAGCTCCCCCAAGACTAGTGCATTGAGAGAATTTGCATTTGAATACAAAATGCACAAGGTGGGATCACCACTTTCACTATATCTAGAAAACACTAAATAAGATCCACAAGTGGTATGGAATACAAAGGGAGATGATACAAACCTTGGCAAGAGAAAAGGCAAATAAAAAACAAAAGCCAATGTAAAGATGATCAATAAATTCTACCACAAAAGTGAGTACCAATTGTCAAAAGACAAGAAGTAAATGGAAATAATTCCTGGTGGTAGATAGCAAGGATATCCGACAGCATTCACACCATACAAAAAGCAAATTGCAACTTGTAGAGCTAACATGCCACCTAGGAACAATATAATTTACAATATCAACTCTAGATGACAATATCTCAAATGTACACATTTTCTAGGCTAGTAATATACACATAGCATATTACTCCCCCATAATGTGATACCAATTAAAGATAGACAAGAGGCAATTAAAGGATCCAACAAGAGATAATTAATGGACTATTTAGAATTTGAATTTCTCATGAGAAGACATACCACATAGTGACTAGATAAGCTTGCAATATCAATACTAAGTGGTATTCCCCATGTACCCACCTTTATAGGATTGTGAAGTGCACAAAGCACATCACTCCCCCATAATGGAATATTCCGTTAATCTCTCACAAGAGCCAACTAAGAAATAAACAAGATGAAAAAGGCTCAACGCATGACACACACGTACATGATGTGCAAACCAACACACACATACTTGATTGCTCAAGATAATCAAGTTGGAAGCACAACATATACAAACACATGCAAGGAACAAAACCAAAACATGCAAGGGGGCAAGTAACTTTCAATGTAAGCAATTGAGGTACAAGTTACCGCAAGGAGGCACATTGGATATAAGATAATCTTGATGATTCAATTGACTTGGTTTGAGACAATTAGAATGATGAAGTCCCCTTAATTCTTCATAAAGTAGCCAAGTCTCCAGTGCCCTCCAACAACACATATTGATCAAGTTTGAGCTTGTTGGTCCCCAACCAAGTTGGGTCCTAAGAGGTTAGTCACAATAGGCTTGGCTACCCAAATGGTTCTCTTCTTGACACCACTTTGAGTACCAACAACTTTGGCAAACACATTGCCAACCTTATCCTTCCCAAGAGAATAGATATCATCAATAATAATTAGGTTGGATAAGTTACCACTAGTGCATGAAGAGGCGAGGTGACCTTTCTCATGACATAAGTAGCAATGTCTACTCTTCACTTTCTTCTCACTTGATTTCTCAACTTGAGAAGCATTAGCTTGAGGATTCTTGGGAAGAGTACTTTCTTCAACTTGTGGTTGAGCATGAGATCGAACTTGGGGCCGCTTCCCTTGTTGCTTGTCACTAATGGCCTTCTTCTTCAATGGGCAAGATCTAACATGATGCCCTTCTACTTTGCACTTGAAGCAAACAATCTTGGCCGAATTCTTGACTTGTTCTTGGCCCTTCTGTTTGTTCACTTTGGACTTCTTCTTCTTGTTGGAGTTGAATCCAAGTCCACCTTTGCCATTGGGGGATTTTTGCACACTCAAGATATTGTTGAGTGTGAATTTTCCTTCATGACTCTTTTCCAAGTCTTTCTTCAAAGAAGTGACTTGGGCCTTGAGCTCTTTGATTTTCTCTGCATGGTTAGTCTCAACACAAGTACTAGAGGAAGTATAAGCTTCATCGTTAGAGCAACAAGGCAAGGAAAGAAATTCATCACAAGATGTACCAATGTTATGCATGGATGAATCGCGAGGACTAGCACAAGGCAATATATCATTTTGACCAAAAGTAGTGCTAGTATCCACATGAGGCTCACTAGATGTTACCTTAGCAAGCATGGCCTCATGAGCTATCTTTAGCACATTATGGGATACTAGAAGATCATCATGAAAGCTTGTGAGGTTTACATGATTTTCTTCCAACATCCCATAATTGCTAGATAGCAACTCAAGTTGAGCCCTTAGCTCAACATTCTCCTTTAATATGGATGCTTCACAAGAGATAGAGTTAGTAGCACAAGCATCATCATTAGCAACAAGAGGAGAAGACAACTTGGCAAGCTCTTTTGAATATGAAGCTTTAAGTTGAGCATGAGACTCGGTGAGTTTGATGAGCTCACCCTTGATGACCCTTGAGCCATTTTCGAGGTGCTCAAAATCCTCAAGGAGTCTAGCATGAGCAACTTCAAGCTTAGAATTTTTAGTTTTGAAATCATTGGCCACCTCGAGTGCTCTATCATGAGATTCCTTTATTCTAGATAATTCTAGAGCAAAGGTCTCCTCAAGAGATTCAGATGTGGTTTGTTCATGTTCAAGAGCTTGAGATAGCTCCGCGATCTCATTTGCATAATCATGCTCATGAGCTTCCTTTTTCTCAATGGTGACCTCATGCTCCTCTAGATGAGATTCCAACTCCTCAATGTATTTCTTGCCTTAAATGGCAAGAGACATGATTTCCATGAAGTAGGAACAAGCAAGTTTATTTTTGTGAAGAGCTTTAAAAATCATTTCCCCCTTGTTTTTAAGGAGGCAACATTATCATTCTCTTCATCATAATCAACATCATCATCACTCTTGCCATCATCACAAGATATATTGGGATTCAAAGTGGGAGATAGCTTTGAAGCCTTGGCCATAAGGCAAAATGCAATAGATGATGATGAAGGATCCGTTGAAGCACCATTCAAGACCACATCTTGTTCCATGGGGTGTTGGGTTTCCTCTACATTGTTAGCACAACAATTTGAGGACATATATGCATTTTTATCATGGCAACAAGACATAGTAAACATATCATCATGGGATTTAGTCAAGCAATTTCTACATGATATGCAAGGACTATCAACACAAGCATGTGAAACATTTGGAGTGCTCGAAGTGTTAAAGCCCAAAGAAGGAGCATTGCAATAAGATAGTGATGAAGGATCATCCACAATAAACATACTATCATCATTCCAATGACCAACACTACTCACCATATCATTACCTTGTGGCAAGACACATGTAGGTGAAGTAGAAGAAGTTGAGAAGACTATACGTCCGTATGTGGAGGGAGAACAATCATCCCCACAAAACTTGGACACGCCATATTTACCTTGAAGCTTTGTCCACAACTCATGAGCATCCCGGAATGGCATGAGTTGAAATATAACTACATTGCTCAAAGCATCGAAAAGCATATTAGAAGCTTGAGCATTGAGATAAGAGTTTTTCTCATCCTCTAAAGATAATCTTTGAGGATCCTTTGGAGGAGAAAAACCCATATCTACAATTCGCTCTAAATTTGGGTCCATGACCCTAAAGAGATTAAGCATGCGAATTACCCAAACATCAAAATTTGTGCCATCGAAACTAAGAGTGTGAGAGAATCCTAATCCCCTAGTCGGCATCTTTACTCTCTAGGCGGTTAAACCTAACAAAGAGAGACGAGGCTCTGATACCAATTGAAAGATCGTGGATGTCTCCTAGAGGGGGGGGGTGAATAGGCGTTTTAAAATAATTATGATTTAGGCTTGAACAAATGCAGAATAAACCTAGCGGTTATTTTGTCAAGCACAAAACCTAAAACAACTAGGCCCACCTATGTGCACCAACAACTTATGATAAGCAAGATAAGCAACTATGTGATAGCAAGATATATGACAAGAAACAATATGGCTATCACAAAGTAAAGTGCATAAGTAAAGAGCTCAGGTAAGAGATAACCGAGGCACGCGGAGACGACGATTTATCCCGAAGTTCACACCCTTGCGGATGCTAATCTCCGTTTGGAGCGGTGTGGAGGCACAATGCTCCCCAAGAAGCCACTAGGGCCACCGTAATCTCCTCATGCCCTCGCACAATGCAAGATGCCATGATTCCACTAAGGGACCCTTGAGGGCGGTCACCGAACCCGTACAAATGGCAACCCTTGGGGGCGGTCACCGAACCCATACACTTTGGCAACCCTTGGGGGCGGTCACCGGTACCCGTCAAATTGCTCGGAGCGATCTCCACAACCTAATTGGAGACCCCGACGCTTGCCCAGAGCTTTATACCACAATGATTGAGCTCCGAACAACACCAACCATCTAGGGCGCCAAGGCACCCAAGAGGAACAAGCTCTAGGGTGCCCAAACACCCAAGAGTAATAAGCTTCTCAAACTTCACTTCCACGTATCACCGTGGAGAACTCAAACCGATGCACCAAATGCAATGGCAAGGGCACACGGAGTGCCCAAGTCCTTCTCTCTCAAATCCCACCGGAGCAACTAATGCTAGGGAGGAAAATGAGAGGAAGAACAAGAAGGAGAACACCAAGAACTCCAAGATCTAGATTCAAGGGGTTCCCCTCACATAGAGGAGAAAGTGATTGGTGGAAATGTGGATCTAGATCTCCTCTCTCTTTTCCCTCAAAAACTAGCAAGAATCCATGGAGGGGTTGAGAGTTAGCAAGCTCAAAGAAGGTCAACAATGGGGGCAAAAACGAGCTCAAGAGATAAGGTTCATTGGGGAAGAAGACCCCCTTTTATAGGTGGGGAAAAATCCAACCGTTATGCTCACAGCCCGTACAGAGCGGTACTACCGCTCCAAGGAGCGGTACTACCACTAGGGCGGAAGTACCCCTTTAAAAAACAACAGCGAGGAGGCAAAAAGCCATAAGAACCGCCGGAGCGGTACTGCCGCTCGTCCTCACGATACTACCGCTCGACCTCACGGTACTACCACAACTGGTAGCGGTACTACTGCTTGTGAGTGGTACTAAAAAAAATACATCCGGGCCTACCACCGCAAGACTTGGGACGAGTTTTTGGTCCGGAGCGGTACTACCGCTCTAGGAGCCGCGGTAGTACTGCTCTGGAGCGGTAGTAAAAAATTACATCCGCTCCAATTCGCGGTAGTACCGCTGCAGCCTTTTCAGAACACCAAAACTGCCACAACTTTTGCAAACGGACTCCGAATTCGATGAAACCAAGTCTGTTGGAAAGCTAGCGACAAGGGCTAACACAATCTTCAAAGAAATATCAATAAGAAGCAAATGAGAAAAGGCCCATAAGAAAATGGTGAGAACCCTTCCTCGGAAAAGACCGGTAAAACCTCCAACACCGAAAACATCATAGAAGATGCATGCGAACTCCGTTTTCGATGAACTCAAGCTTGTCATCAACATGACCATAAGCTCTAAGACTCACAAAGAGAACCAAACAAGAACCAAGAAAGATGATGCAAGGATGCAATGGTTTGATCTCTCTACTAACGATACGATCAAGCTACCAACTTGAGAGCCCCCCTTGATAGCACGGCAAACGATCCTATAACCGGTCTCCAAACTACCACCATGAGACCGGTAAAATAGAAAACATATCAAGGGAAAACCTTTGCCTTGCACATGGTCCACTTGAGCTAGATGATGACAATCTTGACTCCTTCAAGTTGGACCACCTTTCTTGATTGCGTTGGCTCGATGAAGACTAGATGATTGCTCCCCCATAGTCCACTATGGGTGAGCCACTCTTCGGCACATCTTCACAAGTCCATTGTCACCACAATGGATGGCAAGCTTCAAGCACTTGATCTCTTCGCGATGATCCACTTGAACTTGCACACGGCAATCTTGATGACGATCACCACTTGATGTCATCCTCTCCATGGGTTGAGTGATATCTTCCTCTTGACACAAGCCCATGAACACGTACCTAACCCCACGTAGAACTCTCACATAGACCATGGGTTAGTACACAAAGCACAATGGACAATGCTTACCAAACCATGGGATCACTTGACCCCTCTCGGTACATCTTCTACGCTTTGTGAGTTGATCAACTTGATCCACTCTTGACTTAGTCTTGATCAACCTTGAATCTTTCCAACTCTTTTCATTTGGATGATGTCTTGAAGGTAAACATGAATGATCACACAATCTTCTTCTTCAAGACATGCTTGCAATAAGCTCAACTCTCACATGACCAAGCTTTGGATAATTCCTTAATAGCACCCTGGTCAACACAAACTCTCCTTGAAACCAACACATGTACTCTGATCACACAATCTTCTTCTTCAAGACATGCTTGCAATAAGCTCAACTCTCACATGACCAAGCTTTGGATAATTCCTTAATAGCACCTTGGTCAACACAAACTCTCCTTGAAACCAACACATGTACTCCAAGAAAAGCCTATGGACAAAACCTTCAAATATAACTCAAGGCAACCATTAGTCCATAGAGATTATCATTAATTACCAAAACCAAACATGGGGGCACCGCATGTTTTTTCAGGGGTCCTATTGGAAACTAAGGGATATTAAGGCCTCCTTTTAATAGAATACTAGAACAAAGCATTAAGCCTTAGTGAATACATGAACTCCTCAAACTATAGTCATCATCGGGAGTGGTCCCGATTATTGTCACTTCGAGGTTACCGGATCATAACACATAGTAGGTGACTATTGACTTGCAAAATAGGATCAAGAACTCACAAATATTCATGAAAACATAATAGGTTCAGATATGAAATCATGGCACTCGGGCCCTAGTGAAAAGCATTAAGCATAGCAAAGTCATAGCAATATCAATCTCAGAACATAATAGATACTAGAGATCAAACCCTAACAAAACTAACTCGATTACATGATAAATATCATCCAACCCATCACCATCTAGTAAGTCTATGATAGAATTACTCACGCACGGCGGTGAGCATCATGAAATTAGTGATGGAGGAAGGTTGATGATGATGATGGCGACGGATTCCCCTCTCCGGAGCCCGAACGGACTCCAGATCAGCCCTCCCTAGAGAGATTAGGTCTTGGCGGCGGCTCCGTATCGTAAAACGTGATGAATCCTTCGCTCTGATTTGTTTCTCCCCGAACGTGAATATATAGAGTTGGAGTTGAGGTCGGTCGAGCCTCAGGGGGCCCATGAGACAGGGGGCGCGCCCCCACTCTCGTGGACAGGGTGTGGCCCCCCTAGTGTTGATTCTTTCGCCAGTATTTTTTATAAATTCCAAAAATATTCTCCGTGAAGTTTCAGGTCATTCCGAGAACTTTTATTTCTGCACAAAAATAACACCATGGCAATTCTGCTGAAAACAACGTCAATCCAAGTTAGTTCCATTCAAATCATGCAAGTTAGAGTCCAAAATAAGGTCAAAAGTGTTTGGAAAAGTAGATACGATGGAGACGTATCATGGAGCAAGAGATGTGATCAGTCTCTTCATTAGTGTACGAGGTAGCCAGTTATCATGCCATATATCAGTGGTTTCCATGTTTCCTATCCTCCTCACTAGTCCCTACATCATTATGTCTTGTCCATCCAAGATAGCCCGCCAAATCTGTGATGGATGATTGCCCAGACTTGCCTCAAACAGAGAAACATCTGGGAAGTAGACCCCCTTGCGAATGTGGGCACTCAAAGATGTGGGGCTTTGAAGCATCCTCCATGCCCTGTTTTGACAAAAGGGAAAGATTAAAGATTTCCAAATCCCTAAAACCAAGCCCACCAAGATGTTTTGGCTTCATCATTTCATCCCAGGCAACCCAACTTGGCTTTCGCTTCCCCTACTTGCTTCCCCACCAAAATTGCTTGATCAGGGAGGTGACACTCTCACATAAACCCCTTGGGAGACGGAAACATGACATAGAAAACACCGGTATTGCCTGCGCCACTGATTTGATGAGAACTTCCTTTCCCGCAGCAGATAATAGTTTTCCATCCAACCTCTAATTTTCTCCCACACACGGTCTCTCAGATATCTGAATGTGCCATTCTTTGAATGCCCAACATCAGTAGGCATCCCCAAGTACCTGTCGCTGAGGGATTCATTCTGAACATTTAAAGTGCCCTTGATATTGTCTCTCATACCCTGTGAGCACCCTCCGCTAAAGAAAATAGAAGATTTATCATGATTTATACGTTGTCCCGAAGCCAAACAGTAGCGTTCCAACAAGTTATTTGATACTGCAACAACCCCTTCAACACTTGATTTAAACAACAACAAACTGTCATCGGCGAAAAGGAGATGGTTCACGACTGGCGCCGTGGGTGCCACCTTGATCCCTTCAAGCTGAGACGACGAGGAACTGGATTTCTCTAGGCACGAAAGGCCATCGGTTGCGATTAAAAAGAGATATGGGGATATCGGATCTCCCTGCCGAATACCTCTGGATGGATAAAATATCTCTAATCTCTCACCATTAAAAAGTACTGAAAACTAAACTGAACGCACCATGTTCATGACAATCTGTACCCAGGATGGAGCAAAGCCTAGCTTTATCATCATTGCTTGTAAGTAATCCCACTCTAGCCTATCGTATGCCTTCATCATCTCGATCTTTAGAGCACAGAAACTATTAACCTTGGCCTTGCTGCGTTTCATGAAGTAAAGACACTCGTAAGCACTGATAATGTTATCTGTAATATGTCTGCCTGGCACAAAGGCCGATTGCTCCTTTGAAGTAACCTCTGATAGAACCTGCTTCAGTCTATTCACAATCACCTTGGACGCAATCTTATATAAAATATTACATAAACTGATTGGCCGGAATTGAGTTAGCGCGGATGGGTTCATTACCTTGGGGATAAGAACCAAGACCGTACCATTAATGCTTTCCGGACTATCCTCTCCCTGAATTATCCTTAGGACCGCCTCTGTCACCTCGGCACCGCATAAGTCCCAATGATGCTGGTAGAAATGAGCTGGAAAACCTTCAGGTCCAGGCGCTTTGGTGGGAAACATCTGAAATAGGGTTGCCTTAACTTCTTCTTCCCTGTACGGTGCAATGAGTAACTCATTCATCTCGGCCGAGACCTTGGTTGGTACACAATTGAGAACCGATTCCATGTTGCTCACACCCTTTGAGGTATACAAAGTTTTATAAAAATCATGTACCATTACTTTTAGTTCCTCTGGATCATCTGTCAAGATCCCTAGAGAATTTTGAAGGGCCTTTATCATATTTTTCTTTCTCCGTACGCTCGCTCTTAAGTGGAAAAACTTAGTGTTTTTGTCACCCGACGTTAGCCACTCTACCATGGACCGCTGCCTCCATAATATTTCTTCCCGATGGTAGAGTTCAACTAGATTTTCATTTATCTTGAGCTCAGCATGAGAAGGTGCTGAAGGAAATATGCCCTAGAGGTAATAATAAAGTTGTTATTTATATTTCCTTATATCATGATAAATGTTTATTATTCATGCTAGAATTGTACGTGATGCCCCCGATTCAATCGTACACTAATCATACACACAAATGTGTATGATCAAGATCATGGACTTACGGGAAGATATCACAACACAACTCTAGACACAAATTAAAATAATACAAGCTTTATATTACAAGCCAGGGGCCTCGAGGGCTTGAATAACTTAGCTTGAATACACAAGAGTCAGCGGAAGCAACAATATCTGAGTACAGACATAAGTTAAACAAGTCTGCCTTAAGAAGGCTAGCACAAAAGCAACAACGATCGAAAAGGCAAGGCCTCCTGCCTAGGAGCCTCCTAACTACTCCAGGTCGTCAGCGGCCGTCATGTAGTAGTAGGCACCCTCAGGGTAGTAGTAGTCATTAGTGGTGTCATCTGGCTCCTGGGATCCGTCATCTGGTCGCAATAATCGGGTATGGGGGAAAAAGAGGTAGCAAAGCAAGCATGAGTACTCATCCAAAGTACTCGCAAGACTTACATCAGATCTAAACTAAATATGCATCTGTATCAAAGGAATGGGCTATATCTGTGGACTAAACTGCAGAATGCCAGAAGAGAAGGGGAAAGCCTAGCCTATCGAAGACTAGCATCTTCAAGCATCTTGAAGCATTTAGAAGAGTACAGATCAACATAATGTAAAGTAGTAGTAGTGTTATCAACCTTGCTCAGAAATCCTTCCTCGACCCCCTCCGAGAAAGCAATCCTAGAGCCATACTATCCATTTCTCATCACAAGTATCCAGTTCTAGTTGTATCGATCGGGATACAACTCCGAGCGTCCGTTACCGTAGGACAGGCTATCGATAGATGTTTTCTTCCCTGCAAGGGTACACCAACTTACCCACCACGCTCGATTAACTCTGGCCGGACACACTTTCCTGGGTCATGCCCGGCCTCGGCCAAATGATACGCCGCAACCCGACCTAGGCTTAATAGAGAGGTCAGCACGCCAGACTAAACCTATGCCCCCAGGGGTCTTGGGCCATCGCCCCAGGAACTCCTGCATGTTGCGTGGGCGGTCGGTGAGCAGACCTAGCTACCTCCTTAAAAAGGCAGGTGCTTACGCAGTCCAACCCGGCGCTCGCCGCTCAGTCGCATGACGTCTATTAAGCTTCAGCTGGTGAATACGACGCAGAACGCCCATACTATGCCCACGTGATGGTTAGTGCTATCAGGCCAGAGGCCCCTCGGATCAAATATCCAAATCATAGTAGATTATGAACGTGCGGTAACAAGCAGAGACTCACGAAAGATGTGACCCCGTCGCCCCGTCTCGAGGACTCACGACAAGGGCTAAGGATGCCCGACCACGCCTCGTAATTATCTCGCGGGCACCTTCCAGGTCAACCCGACTCCACATAACTCGCAATTAAGCTCGCGCGGGTACCCCTCAGGGCCGACCCGTCTTTAGTAACATGGTTCAGTGTAAAGTCATAGTAACCATAGTAATCATGTGTCTGAAACAGCAAGGGGGAAACCTGAGGAATCACCCTCGATGGATCCCACTCGATGTAACCATCAAGGTGGACTTGGAGGAATCACCCTCATTGGTCCACACTTGAGGGGTTGCACGACAAAGTCATTTATCAGGAGTGGTCAAGGAGAATTCACCCTCGATGGCCACGACCGAATAACTACACTATAGGGTTAACATCAAAAGTGCTGATGAGGTATCACCCTCGGCACTCGATAGTAACTCTGCAGAGTCGTACAACTAAG